>NW_025728467.1:2036230-2636230 GCF_021461385.2 Schistocerca piceifrons | reverse complement strand
TTCAAAAGTCATTAATTACTTAAGATACTATTTCAAGTCACCACCTATCCCTGTACACTGTCACACTTTCCTAAAATTCTGATAACTTGCAGTCTGCAATTTTCTGCACATGATGGCATCCTTAAGTTTCCAAAATAATTTGGCTCTGAGCTAAAATTATTAAAGCTAAAGCTAAAGATAAAGCTAAATCTTTGAGCTAAAATTATTAAAAATTTAAATTTTTTAGTTACTTAAAAATAGCAACTGTTGGAAATCAGGGATATCTTGTTGAATATCAAGAAAGAAGCGTCTTATGGTGTAAACCAAAGATATAAATCATTTAGTACATGAAAGAATAAGTCCTAAAACTCATCTGTTTACCACAACAACATCATCAACAACAACAACAATAACAACAAAAACATCAAAGACAGCATGAAGGATGAGTCAGAGCATCCTTGGTGTTCTTCCAATCTTAAGTTCAGAAGGAAATTCTTCACAGGCACCTTGAATGTGAACTCATTACTAACATTTGGTAAACAGGAATAACTTTGAATTCTCTTAGACAAGCATGACATACAAATTTTAGCAGTACAGGAAACAGAATTTTTCGACAAAAATGTTACATAATCAAAGAAAACAACAAAATTTTTTGAGGAGAAACCAGCAATAAGAATTATAAAGGGTATGGCAATAATTGGTACTGCATTCTATATTCATAAAAAGTTTGAATATAATGTGGCAATTTCAATCCCATTCAGAAAGACACACTTCTCACCGTGAAATGCAAAAATTAACAGTATAGTTTTTAACTGACACACTCCAATTAATGACGATAAGAAAAATATGAGAGAAGTAGCAGCATTTGATAACTTTTTAAAGACAAAATATCAAAATTTACGTAGGCTCAAAAGAAACAATACAACATTTTAAGAAGAAATTAAAATAGGAAAATCAGGAAAATGGGAAGAATTATCCAAAGCAATCAATAGGGCAGTGAAGAATCTATTGGTACAACAAAAAAGAAGAAAGTCTGGTGGAATGAAACCTGTGAAAAAGCAGTTGCAGAAACAAAATGGAAATGTTCTTGGAAGACTAAGCACTTTGATGAATTTGAAGTGCAAAGGAAAGAAACTGAAAGAATAATAAAGGGTGCTAAATGGTCTTTTGGGAAGTGTAAACTTCTTGACATACAAAACAGCTTTGTTAAAAACCACACCCAGAATTTCTATAGGTTGTTTAAAAATCACCTAAAGGGCTGCCAAGCTTTAAGTATTTACTTCAGAGAATAAAATGGTAAAATAAGCAAAATAAGCAAATAACCTGTGAATTAATGAGGAAGTATGGTACTTTCAACAAATCTTTAACTCTGGAGAACTGAACTGTCAGCTATAATTTCCACATCTTCATGGAAAAACAGAAGCAAATCCACCAGCTACAGCCAAGGAAATCTAAAAAAAGGCAATAAATACCTTGAAAAACAAAAAAGCCAGCGGAGAAAATTATAAAATGGTCTCAACCAAAAAAGATGAATTCAGACCGTATTTTAAGAAATACGGGAAACTGCAAAGATCCCAAAAGGCTCTAAAGTGGCTCTTAACCATCCTGTGCACAAAAAAGGCAATAAGCATAATGTAAATAGCTCCAGAGATGTATTTCTACTGTCAGTGAGCAGGTAGAAGCAACACTTGATAGCTACTTGTGAGAATATCAGAGTGGATTTAGAAAGGGCAGATCTTCCTCAGAACAGAATTTCAACATCAAGCCCATAATCTGCCACACACTTACAAACTCTAAGGGCATAGCTTTAACATTTATATATTTTAAAAAGGCAATTAAATTTTTGGGACAAATGGTAAATGGAGATACCATGTGGTATAACCATGAATGTTTACAACACAGGGTCTCTGTCTAACAATTTGAAAATATAGCACTACAACCCAGTTGCAGAGCCAGGTGAAGGTTTGGTGTTGAATAACAAATTACACAAATTTTAAGTGATAGATAGAAGAATCATTTGAAACATGCTCACTGTGCTAAGAAATATGGAGGTGTAGATATTGGGAAGTAATAAATAACTAAATCACAACATAGAAAACATAGTTAAAATGCTACAGAAGAGGTGATCGCTATTTTTTGGACACTTATATTGAATAAACAGCAGCAGGTTCACCAAATAGATTTTTAAATATATTTGTAACAAGAAAGCAACAACAGCATGGATTCAAGAAGTTGGCAAAGATTTGCAAAGAAGCATAAGTATAAAGATGCAACATAAAGACAGTCTTAAGAAGAAATTGTTGCAAATGAAAGGATACAAGGCAGGAGGGAGAAGAGAACAGGGTCATAATTGTCTGAGGAGATAAAAGGATACATAGTGAGAAGATGAAAGAAACCAGGAGGAAGAAGAAAGAAGAGGAACAAAGGTGGAAGCATTAAGACTGCATGTGGTCACTAGCAGACCCAAATGGAAAATGAAAAGTGGGAGAATAATGTCTGCCAAATCATTAATATACATCCACAGCAAGGGCCACACACTTCCCTAGAGCACATCTAAAGTTACTTCTACTACATTCTGTGAAGCTCTAGGCTGTGTCTTACCTACCAACATATCCTCAGTCTGGTCACAAATTGTATTTCCTTCGTACATATCTTAGTGGAAAGAACATCAATATTTTATGATGCTGGTACACCATTAGATTGACAAGTTTTGGAACACAGAAGAGATACATCTTTAGTGCATCCTGTTAAATCTGTTATTGGTATATATGCAGCTGATACCAATAATGGTGAGAAAATTATTCATGCCTGGAGTCAGCCTTTCCATTCTTTGTGCTTTTATTGTTAGGGGCATTACACATGATCTAACACAAGTTCATTTGCCTACAGTCCAAAGGTTAAAGTGTGCTTTTCCACTATTTTTATAAATTACATTACCTTGTTCTCACATAATGTGGACATATTGTCTTCAGCAAATAGTCAACCTATGGATGTTATGTTCACACAAAGCACTCCTAGCTTTTAATTTAAAATGGTTGAATGGGTAAAATGAGGGACAGTGGTGTTTATGAATAAGTGGATTTAATGCTAAGAGATAAACATGACTTTAAAATGTTAATCGCCTTTTAGTTCCAGGCACAAAAAATTAAAAATATAATGATGGTACCCAAGTTCATATAGTTTCTGTTTGGCAGGTTGGTATTCTGATTGCTATGGGAGGCAGTATTTGCCCCATCTGCTTGCTTGTTGTTGATTAGGATTTGAACAGCACTGACCATTCCTATCCCCTACCATTAATGATGACCAAAAATATTGTATTTATGCTTCAGTAAGAGGAAAAATGGAAAGGAATGCTTGAGTCCAAACAAAGCAGAAACTCCCCATACAAAGACATGTGTGCAACCACAAAAGATAATATTATGCAACTGGTGGAACAGAGATCATGTGGTGTTCCACAAATTTCTTCCCTGAGGTGTTATCTTCACTGCTGGCATTTATTGTCAACAACTGACCTCCTGCAGATGCAATCAAAAACAACAACCAGGAAGGCTATGTGAAGTGATGCTAGTCCACAATAACACCCACCAGCATTCTACTAGATTGACAAGAAACACTATACCAGAGTAGGGTTCAGAAGTCATTCTGCGCCCACCTTTTTCACCTGATTGTTTTCACCTTTTCTGCTCTGTCAAATGACCTTCACTAAACTTCCTCTCAGGGTGAAAATACACTGTGAACATTGTTGCACGAGTCCTTCACTACAAAACCATATTATTTCTAGAGCTGCTAATTCAGAATGTTACCCCAGTATTTACAGACTGTAGTACACAGTGAAGCAGATTATGTTACTGATGATGACTGAAGTCTCCATTATACATAACCTTCATGTTTATTACTGATCTTTAAGACAGTACTATAGTCTTATATGTCAACTTAGTATGTTCCATTGGTCATGAAAGGGTTAACATGGGAACAAGCACTAAAAGGCAAAGCCTGGAATAACATTTACCACTGTGTGTCCATATGCAAATCAGATATATCGTCTTAGACCTTCAGGCCAACTGGGTGAGGCCCTGTGTTGGGCAGATCAGGTGAGAAGGTCAGGATGGAGCTATGTACTGGAAAGGTCAGGATAGGTGCTAGTGAGTACTGAGGCAAGGAGGATTGTACAACTTAAGAATGAGTTAAGGGGTATTCCTATATGTTTAAATAAGGAAAGCTGGTATGGGAGTGGAGTCTCCAGGCCACGGGTTGTGAAGCTGCCAACAAGTCAGGCATCTTGTGCACAACAGCATGTTGTCACGGCGTAGTCAATTGCATGCTTGCAGTATGCGGATTAAGAGCAATTGTGGTTCCCAAATGGACCAGGCTATTTCGGACATCAGTCATGTGGAAAAATACTGGTTTGGGGGAGAGGAGAAGGATTAAAGGGACACTATTCTTCATTTCAAGACATGACAATGAGGTTTCAAATCACTGGCTATGAATGTGGTTGACTTTTTCCAGTCCCCAATAATATTGGAAATTTTACTCTTCAAGAATCTCAGCTATGTTGAGTGACAGTTGTATGCTTAAATATATTTATCTCAAGATGATGAGCTGAATATGTGCCATGACTACAGAATAAAGTGTGTGGGGTCTAAACATTGCTGCTTATCGTAGTGTGCCAATTGGCAATCATTACTTACCTTCATTGTGAGCCATTTTTAAATGTCAGTTTGATACTTAACAATTTGTCTTCTTTATCTTTGATCACATTTCCCTCGCAGTCTACCACAGTAAACATTTTGAACACAACTATCTGTTGTAGTTATGATGACACTGCCAATTATACACTATGAATTATGTGCTAGATAATTAATATCCAGTGTCAAGTTTAAGATTAAAATTTTGAACAACTGTTTCACTAAACTAATTTAGCATACCACAAATAAAGGATTAAAGTCAAAGAAGAAGACTAAAAGGAAAGTACCACAGAACAAAACTTTTACATGCAATCATTAATGTATAATTAAGCTACTGAAGAAAGCAAAAATCTCACCTGCCAACAGCTCCTCGAGCCGTATCTTTTTAGGGAGCTAAAAAAAAAAAAAAAAAAATATTAATAACAATAACAATAACAATAATATATATGAACTGAATTTAAGTGTAAATCAAATGCCTTTGAACATGGCAGTAGTATGTCATGTCACTGCAATGCTCATCTCTGTATTAGTAAGATGGTAAATTAAAATAGTATTGGAGATAACAAATCAGGTGCTGATACAAGTAGATAGATGTGAAAGTTTATTGAAGTGACATTTATGAAAACTGCATAATGATCCAAGTGAATAATCACAAAATATTTGAGTTTCAAGTGAGCTCAATTACGTGAATTCACTAGAGCTGCCAGCTGCCATGTACAGCCACTGTCACAGAGCAGACAAAGGTGGCCAGGAAATGCAAGTTAGCATGGTGGGAATGTAGACCTCAGCTGCCAGATGTTCGAAGGTTGGTGTAAGCATACTCCCAGTGACAAATACAGTATAGTTTGCAAAAATGAACACTACCTCAGCTATGACCTGGTGAAATAGTCCAAGAGATCATGAAAAGGGAAAGGAGTAACAGACCATTATAAAATTACAGGTTGTCAGTCAGGAGGTAGGAAGTAGGAGATGATATGGCACATAATGGTCTCCATTGTATTCCAGGTTACTGATCACCAACAGATCCCTAACTTTTGAGGCTTGGTGGTTCTAGTCCCATTTAGCAGACATCACAAGACATACGCCACACAGTGTAGTAGAGTTGTGGTAGCTTAGAACTGTAGCTTCATATATGAATCCCTTTCTTTTTTATTGGCAGTGTGATGCTGAGAAGAAGCACTAAAGGTCACATGATCACTGTGAATCCCGATCATAGCAATGTTATCTTTTTGCAAATAATGTAATGACTGCATGCCTATGCAACTGGAGGACACTGACCTCAACTGTACATTATTATTTTATAAGATTTGTCTATTTATGGACAGACTGACCTGTCCCAGGGAATTGCATCTTAGAATAATTCCTCATCAGGGTTCATTTGTTTGAATCTAACATGCTATTACCTGTCCTGGAGCATGTTGATGATGTGGTCACGGATACTTAAGATAGAGGGCCAGGCAACACTTTCAGGTTGCTTCTTACTGATGCACATAGACAGTTCAAGGTACAGTGTTGGTTCGGATCCAGAAAGTTATTTTCCCGCTATGTGAAAATATGTATTTTGTGTGTGTGTGTGTGTGTGTGTGTGTGTGTGTGTGTGTGTGTGTGTGTGTGCGCGTGTGCGTGTGCGTGTTAGCACACAGTCTGTTAGTCACCATAGTACAGTCGTGAATTACTGCAGTTCAAGTGGCTACAGCAGACTGCAAATGTGACAAACATAGCGCTGTGGGCATCCAAATAGCTGTTGATGGCATTCATCTGTGGCCACTGGCATCAGTGAACCAGCCTCACTGCATTGTAGCTGTACACACAGAGAAGTGAGACTTATGTGTTTCATAGCGAACACTTATTACTGTGGATGGCGTTAAGGTGCTATGCAGAAATGTATGTCTAATTTACAAAGAAGATAGTGTACATGTCTTTGAGTTGACTATGTGACAGTGGGATCGATGATATCACAATGCAAAAGTATTGTGACAGCTTAACATGTATTCATCTTGACACTGCAGAGAGGAACAGTGGGAGCGAGGAAACAGCACACCAGTATGGGAGTTCCAACATCTCCAAAATTTTATATCCTGCAACGAAATGAACCACATGTCCATGTGGATACACAGCTTATCCAGCAAATTACCATGAACAAGTGTGGTACTCAGTAGTCATGATTTAACATTAGGCAGTCCTTATATGTAGTTAGAACTATTACAAGTAGCTAATTAAACATTTATACAAAATCCAACTGCAATGTAATTTTGGATTCTGTGATGTGCAAAAGGGAAATCTTACATCACCTGGAGGAGATACAAAGTGTCAAAATGGAATGCTTAAAATAGTCTGTAAGATCACTGTTCAATAGAGCTACAGTCAATGCATCCATACTCCATTTTTGATACACTCTAGCATTTGATCAGGAAGATGCTAGAGCTGTTGATGTGGGCAATTTCGAAGCTTCTTTGTATTTTGGCCTGGTGTATCCTCTGTGATCATGACTAATACAGATGGAAGGTGATGTGACAGCAGCAGCACAATGTGACCAATGTGAACATGTCCAATAAACACAAAACTGCAAGTAAGAAATGCTTGTGGAGTCGTGACATGAGCAGGGGCATAATTTGACTGGGGCAGGCAAAGGGCTAGGGGTCTGAGTGACATACACAATAAATAAAATAAGAAAAATTAAAATGGGAACAAAAAGTGGAGAAATAGCAACATATCTTAATCCGGTCCATGAATGTCCACAGTTTGCCGTGGGGTTGCAGCAGTGGTAAGTTATTAATCCTCTGAATGGGAAGCATATCCATTTTGGTTGTTACAGCCTGTTTTGTTATGGTTTTAGGATGCAAAACTGCTATGGTCGTTAGTGCCCAATCTGTGGCTTAGGAAAAGGTAAAGAACCAAACTGGAAATCAGGAGCAATGAGAGTGGAAACTCAAAAAAATGGGTAAACTAAGAAACAGAAGGGAAGCTTAGGAAACCACTATACAAGGGGGGTTGTTTGTCCCCAAAAAGAGCTTCAAATGGCTGATGTCATCTCACTGATACTAATAAACTCGAGATTGCAATCAGCTGAGCTCGTGTCATCTGCTAAAATGGAAGACATATCAGGTGACAGCTGTAGACGGGTGCATAACAGAGTAAAATAGGGGCACTCAAGTAAAAGGTGTCTCACAGCCCACAGTTGAGAGCAGTGGGGACAAAGCACGGGAGAACCACCACTTAATAGATGTCTATGGCTAAAAAGACAGTGCCCTATCCAGAGTCTAGTTAAAATTACCTTCTCCTGAGGATGAGGTCTGGAGAAAGAGGTCAAAGCACAAGGAAGAGCTTTCACATCCCACAATTTATTATTGAGAACTGCAGACCAATGTGAGTGCCATAAAAGAGCAACACAATGACATTAAACCTTCTGTAGATCGGTTAAGAGAACCGTGCGAACAGCAGGCTGAAGAAGAGAGACTGCAGCCTTGGCTGCTATATGAGCCACCTCATTTCCATGGATACCAACATGTCCTGGCATGCAGAGGAACACCACAGAGATGGCCCTCAAGTGGAACAAGTGAAGACAGTCCTGAAACTGGTGGACCAGAGGGTGGACAGGGTAGAGGGCTTGGAGACTGAGGAGAGAGCTGAGTGAATCTGAGCATATAATATACTGTATCTGCTAATGGCGACAGATGTATTGGACAGCCTGGAGAACAGCATAAAATTCCGCAGTTAAAACTGAACACTGGTCAGGAAGCCGAAATTTATTAGGGGTGTCAACAACAATATTAGCTCTCCCTACACCAAATGATGTTTTGGAGCCGTCAGTGTAAATAAATGTGGCATCCCTCATTTGTACACATAGAGCAGCAAATGCCTGATGATAAACAAGAGAAGGAGGGGTACCTTCCTTGGGAAACTGACAAAGGTCACTCAGCAGGCAGGTCCGGGATGAAGCCAAGGTGGTGCTCTACCCCTAATTGTCAACAAAGTTTTAGGAAAGTGGAAGGGAAGAGAACATAGCAATTGACAGAAGTGGACTCCTGGTGGTAGTAGAGAGTAAGGGCGGCCTGCATACCCTAAATCCAAGAAGCTGCCAAAAACAAATGTCATGGGCCAGATTAGCAGTCATGGAAGACAGATGGCTAGCATAATGATTCATTGTCAGAAGGACAGCTCACCGATTGGACAGCAGAGGTTCAGCAGTCTCAGCATAAAGGCTTTCCACAGGGCTGGAGTAAAAAGCTCCAGATGCTAAACGCAATCCACAGTGGTGGACAGAGTAGAGACGCCGAAGAATAGATGTCCAAGCAGAGGAGTAAACTATGCTTCCAGAGACCAATTTGAAGTGTACTAGAGTGTACTAAGGTGCGATAGGGGCAGAGGAGGACCACTCAGTCCGCTCCCCAGGAGGTACCATTCAGGACACAGTGGATGTTGAGAGATCACAGACTGCGAGCCGTAAGATAGGATATGTGGGAGGACCAGCTCAGTTTCCTGTCAAACGTAAGACTCAATAATTAGCGACCTCCGCAAATGGATTTTTGACAGGACCTAGATGTAGGGAAGGCCGGAGAACCTCTGTACAATGGCAGAAATTGACAAACGGTCATACTGGGAGTAAAGTGGAAGCCAGTTTCGATGCTCGAAGAGTGGAGGCGATTGAGACATCCTTGAAGACGTCGTTCAAGAAGGCTGGTCCATTGAGAGCTGTAGTAGATCGCAAAATGGTCCACAAAGAAGAAGCCCGCGACATCGGGAAGTAGACAATCCATAATTGGATTTATGGCAATGGCAAACAGTACAATACTTAGCATAGAGCCCTGGGGTACCCCGTTTTCTTGGGAGAAAGTACGGGAGACCGTAGTGTTCAATCACACTTTAAATATGCGCTCTGCCATAAATACGCAAATAAAAAGGGGCAGCAGACCTCGAAAGCCCCAAGATAACAGTGTGCGGAGGATGCCTGTCTTCAAACAGGTATCTTATGCTCTCTCCAGATCAAAAAGTATTGCTACTGTTTGGAGTTTCCTGAGAAAATTTATCGTGATGAAGTGAAGAGAGCAACGAGGTGGTCAACTGCATAACGATGCTTTTTCAAGCTGCACTGGGCAGGTGTTAAAAGACTTCAGGGATCCAGCCACCAGGCTGAATGGCAATCCACCATATGCTCTGAAACCTTATTTACACTACTCGTGAGGGGAATGGGGGATAGCTAGAGGGGAGATGTTTGTCCTTTCCAGGTTTCAGAACAATAATGACAATAGCTTCCTGCCATCTTCTGGGAAAAGCACTCTCGGTCCAAATTCGATTATAAAGGCGAAGGAGGTAGCACAGACTGTGGTACGGTAAATGCAGCAACATTTGGATGTCGATACCATTTGGTCCCGGGGTGGAAGAGAGAAAAGAGGAGAGTGCGTGCTGGAGTTCCCACATGGAGAAAACAGTATTCTAGCTTTCGCCATTTTGAGAGGAGATAGCAAGGGGTCGAACTTCTGCTGTACATTTCTTCAGGGGAAAGGCAGGCAGGTAATTTGAAGAGCTTGAAATCTCAGCAAAGTGTTGACCCAATGAGTTAGAAATAGCGACTGGGTCCACTAAGGTATCATGCATGACAGTGAGCCCAGAGATCGGAGAGAAACTAGGTGCACCAGATAACTGTCGAATTTGACTCCAAACTTCAGAGGAGGGAGTGATGGTGTCAAAAGAGCTAGTAAAGAAGTCCTAGCTTGCCTTCTTGCTATTGCGGATGATGCGACAGAATCACACACATAACTGCTTATAGTGGATACAGTTGGCCAAAGTAGGATGGTGGCGGAAAACCCAAAGAACATGTTGCCACTCACGCCTCATTCAACCATGGAATTGCCAAGGGGGGGGCAGATAAATCGGACGTCTGAGGTATTGAACATTCCATGGCTGTAAGAATAACTTCTTTAATATGAGTGACCTGATCGTCGACGCTATGAAAGTGATGGTCATCAAATGTCACTAGAGTGAGCAGGTGATAATGGGGAGGTTGAAGGGATGATATTTGCGCTGGCCGATCTGATGACTGTGGCATCAAAGGTGAGATCACAAGTCTGCGGGGCTGCCTCCTTAGTAGGCTGAGGAGATGCAAGGACAGTGCTATATTTACCTGTGGGAGGCACAGTGGGCTTGTGACTTGTGAGTAACTTACGAGCAGCAAGTGTCAACACCTTTTCCTTCCCTCTGATTTCCTGAATGAGATGTTCATCTTTGAACATGGGGCAATCTCGAGAGGAAGCAGCATGGGCATCCTTGCCTCATGAAAAGCATTTTCCCGGATTTGAACATGGCTGGCTGGTATGATTAAACCACTGACACTGTTAGCAATGCCTAGATTTGGGATGTAATGGTGAAATGAAATTATCTTGTAGCCCACTTTAATGTTTGATTGAAGTTGAACTCTGTCAAATATCAAGAAGATAGTACAGGTTGGTACCAAGTCCTTGTCAACGCTTTTCATGACTATGTACAGTTGTTACAAACTACCAGTCTGACAATGTCGTATTTCCTCATTGGACAATCCATTGAGTGAGTGTGTATAAACCACACTGCATGATGAATTTAAAGTGCATTGCACTTCCACCCAGACAGGGAAGGTGTGTAGCAGTGAAGTTCACAGCAATTTTTGTGCCTGGATGGCACTGACTGCTTCTAACAACAAGGTGCCATTTCGTCATTGGGAACAAGACTTTACAGGAACTGCAATCATGTCAACACCTTTCTGAATAATGAAAGGGTTGACCTTCATCCAAATGAGAAACAACAAGGAACTGTGGCACTGATGGAAGAATTGTCTGTGCCTGTAACTCATTCAATGTTCGCTTGTGAGCAGACATAGTAGATGATGATGAAACCCTTGCAGAAGTATGTCCCATGGTTACTAGCACCTCCAATGGTGTGCTCCTTCCTTGTGGGAGCCATCTCTGTGTGCTGTGATGTGATCATACTATGCCTCCTGCCAGATTTACATATATGATAATCAATTTAACAATGTTTGTGGAGAGACGAGGGTATGAAGTGTCAGAGACAAGTGGCATTGTGGTTACTCCCCACTCCTCATATCATCTGCTCCTATTGAAAGGTGCAGGAATGTAAGACAGATTGCCACTTAGCAAGGAAATTTAGTGCCTGCTCTTGCTATTGTTATGTAGCACTAACTAGGCAAAATGATCAATTGTTGAGATCAGATGGACTCTTAACAATGCTGTGCTTTATCAGGCTATGAAGCAAGCACGATGGAAATTACATGATGCAGTGTCAATAGTTCCATTTGTTCTCCATTTACAGGAAGAACAATTTCAATACTATAGTCCACCCTTCAGAAAAAATTTGTCCAATGCAAACAAATATGACATTCTTTATTATCCTATGACCACTATAGGAAGAAGAGCACACTCCATCAATTAACTACAGCACACAGGCCAGTTTCAATATTTGAACACTATTTAGAAACTACAAGCCATTCTCATAACCTGGTTCCTGAGAGAGAGAGAGAGAGAGAGAGAGAGAGAGAGAGAGAGAGAGAGAGAGAGAGAGAGAGAGAGAGAGAGAGAGAGAGAGAGATAATGTTAGAATAAATGTTTTGATTATTTGTGGGCAAGTCCAGAGGATAGCAATAGAGTGGAAGGCGGGCAAATCAAAAATAACAAAAAATAGCTTTAAAACAATGCTCTCTTGATTTATATCAATTCATGTATGTCGGCACAGATTAAGTAAACAGAATGTAATAATCAAAACATAACTGGAAGTAGTCTATTTCAGTTACAAGAATGAAGTGAACTAGAACTAGCTCAAATTTTCTCATCTCATGTTTGATGTTTTCCCGTCACCAAGGGATTTTCCACTGGCCCTCAGACAGAAAAGTAAGCAGCATAAGATGAAAAATCATTAGATACCTTATGTGTGAAAAATACATCTTCCCATGCTGCATTCAGACAGAACTCTGCAACTGCCAGCCAATATACCACATTTTCCTCACTGAGTTCCTGTTTTACAGTTTATCTTTGGGCAAGCAGTACAGCTTTCCTCTGCCTTCAGTTAACTGTGTCATTTGAACTGAAGTTGGTCACTCACTTCAACTGCTTCATATTTAGGAAACGAGAGGACAACTCTTACACACAAGCTCCATATGGCCCTGCTTTGCGCTCAGTCTCTTCCTGCTTGAGCAAGGAATTCTGCTGGTGGTGCCTGTTTCAACATAATTCTTCCAATATCTCTACAGTAGTCAGTGGCGTGCCATATCTCCCACATGCATCTGAAACCAAACACTTGTATTCTAGAATCAGAGTGTCAACTGTCTCCAACTGAATGCTACCAGTGAGTCATTGCAACTACTTGCTCGCAATGTTATTTCTTCTTGTCACTTTCATGCTGATGCCTGGGGAAGAAGTAAATATGCTGCCATGAAAAGGTGTGACTTTGGTGACAGGCTGTCAGTCTGGGAATAACCGCTGTGGTGCCTGCCTGTGGAGGCAGTGTAGGGCAAGATAGATGCTTTCCCAGGGGTTGTAGGTCTTGATCCCACCTCTGACAGATGTGATGCTTCCTTGAGTTTTTGCACATCTATTCGTATCTCTGTCCCTAAATAAAAATTTATGAACCAGTTCTTAAGAAACTTATCTTACCTTGAACAATTACTTGATAACCGTACTGGTGAGTCTCTGAATGCCAGTGACTATAGCAGATGTGTCAGAGTCTGATGCTTCAGAAGATATATAGATAAAGGGAAAAAGTTTGTCTGGTTGACTTGTTGCAAATGCAACTAAGTTGAGAAGACATAGGCAGCTAGTTTGAATTTGATCCAAGGATGAACCATTTTAATATACATGTGTCCAATTTTGAATTCTTAAGCAAAAGGAAGAACAGAAGCAGCTACAGCAGATACACATGTAATGTAACCCATGTAATGTATGTTAGTTGCTGATGCTTTGTCCTTAATAACATCCTTTTATTGGGACACGAGTCTGACATTCCAAAGATTCATCCATCAAACAAGTTGATATTAATCTACAGTTCCCAATACTCCAGCAACTTCCATTCCTATTGTCATCCTTGAGATGGTTGGTTGGTTTGTGAGATTGAAGGGACCAGACTACTAGGGCCATATGTCCCTTTTTCCATGAACTTGAAACCACCACAAGGAATAAAAACAAAGAATGGAGATGACAAGAGACAACAAACAGGACAAGAAAGACACAGACAGATACCTGACAAAAGGAATTAGAATCACACGGAGTGTGACAGTGGTTGGCCAACCATAAAATCAAATAAAACAAAAAACAAAAAAAAAAGGAAAAGGAAAAACCAACCACCACGAAACCCACTAAAAACCCAGTCTAAAATTGTAGACCAAATGCCAGACTTAACACACAAAAAAAAAAAAAAAAAAAAAATGACACACACTTAGATTAAGCGATAAAAACCTCCTGCATCAATTAAACTCAAAACTAAATCTGCTGATAAAAGTTTAGAAAGTGTATCAGGAAGTGCAAACGTCTGCCTGAGCAGCGTTAAAAGCAAGCAATCCAACAAGATGAGGACCACAGTCAAAGGTGGCCCACAGCGACAAAGGTGGGTCCTCATTCTGCAATAAATAGCTGTGCGTTATCCAGGTGAGACCAATGCTCCGCCAGCAGAGGACAACAGAGTCCATGTGAGAGACCCACAAGGAGGAGTGCCACGCACCGGTAGCCTCCTTGATGGCCCGAAGTTTGTTGGGTGAAGGAAGGGCGTGCCATTCTTCACCCCAGGTGCGAAGTACCTTCTGCCGCAAAACTGACCAGAGGTCACACTCCAAAAGGCCAATCTCCATGGCTGGTGCACTGACAGCCTGTTTGGTCACTGTGTCAACACATTAATTTCCCAGCATGCATACAGGACCCAGGGTCCACACAAAGACCACAGAGCAGCCACTACTAGCAAGAGTATGGAGGGACCCCTGGATAGCCATCACCAGACAAGAGTGAGGGAAACACTGGTCGATAGCTCGTAAACTGCTCAGGGAGTCACTACAGATAATGCAGTACTCACCTGAGCAGAAGCACAAATACTCTAGAGCGCGAGAGATGGTGACCATCTTGGCAGTGAAAACACTGCAGCCAGCTGGCAGTGAGTGTTGTTCATAATGTTCCTGTAGAATAAGAGCATGACCGACATGACCAGCAACCATTGAACCATCAGTATAGACAATGTCACAGCCTTGAACTGGGGCAAGAATTGAGAGAAAGCTGCAACAGAGGGCCTCAGGAAGGACTGAGTCCTTCAGGCCCAGTGCCAAATTGAGCTAACACCATGGGTGGCACACACATCCTGGGGGTATACACTGTGGGGCCCAGAAAAGAATGGAAGACGGAAAACCTCAAGCCCAGAGAGAAGAGCTCTGACGGAAACTGTGAGCGTACACCCTGACCTATGCTACCATTCCGGAAGGTGGACGATTGAATGAGGAAACAGAAGACGATTAGTGGGATGCCCGGGCAAGCTACAGATGTGTGTAGCATAAGCGGCCAGTAATTGTTGGCGTCAGAACCACAATGGAGGGACAACTGCCTCCACAAGTAAACTGTTGACAGGGCTTGTCAGGGAAGCACCAGTGGTGAGTCAGACCCCGCTGTGAAATATTGGGCCCAGCAATCACTATGCGCAAGGTGTTAACGAACCGTAAGCTAGGCTTCCATAATCTAGGCAGGACTGAATTAACGCCTGGTACAGCCGTAGAAGGGTAGACTGATCGGCACCTCAGTTGGTGTGACCCAAGCAATGAAGAGCATTAAGATGCCGACAGCACATTTGTTTAAGCTGCCAAATATGAAGCAGCCAAGTCAACCAGGTATCGAAAACCGATCCCAAAAACTGATGCGTCTCCACAACACAAGAGGTTTGGTGTCAAGATAAAGCCATGGCTCATGTTGAACAACGTGTCACTGACAAATGCATAACGCAGGTCTTGGCAGCCGTAAACTGGAAGACTTGTGCTACAGCCCAAGACTGCTCATTTTGGGTAGCACCCTGCAGCTGCTGTTCAGCAGCTGCAATGCCAGTGGAGCTATAGCACAGGCAGAAGTCGTCAGCCTACAAGGAAGATGAGAAAGGCATTCCACCACCACAGCAAGCCCATTAATTGCTATCAAAAAGAGGCAGCCTCTTAATACAGATCCTTGTGGGACCCCATTCTCCTGAACTCAGGAGGAACTATAGGAGGCCACAACTTGCACACGGAAGGAACCAAGCGACAGAAAATTTTGTATTAAAATTGGGAGGGGACCCCAAAGATCGTAACCATGAAGCATAGAGAGGATGTGATGTTGCAATGTCATATCGTATGCCTTCCACTTGTCAAAAAAGATGGCGACCAGATGCTGATGGTGGGCAAAGGTTGTACAGATTGCAGACAACAGGCATACCAGATTATTGGTGGCAGAGCGGCCCTTACAGAACTCACCCTGAGATGGAGCCAGAAGCCCCTGAGACTCAACTAGCCAACTCAACCTCTGGCTCATCATGGGTTCGAGCAACTTGCAAAGAAAGTAGGTGAGGTTAATGGGGCGGTAGCTGTCCAACTCCAGTGGGTTCTTGCCAGGTTTCAACATGGGGATTACGATGCTTTCTCACCATTGTGACAGGAACTAACCCTCAATGCAGATATGATTGAAAAGGTCTAGGAGGAATCGCTGGCAGTCCACTGAGAGGTGTTTGAGCATCTGACAGTGGATGCCATTTGGCCCAGGCGCCATATCAGGGCAAGTGGCTAAGGCACTTTGGAATTTCCTTTCACTTAACGGAGCATTGTACGATTCAGGGTGGTGCGTGTGAAATGAAAGGCTACGACATTCCAACGACTCCTTCAGGGAGTAAAAGGACAGTGGGTAATTCACAGAAGTGGAACTCTGAGCAAAATACTCTGCTAAATGGTTTGCATTTGTGTCTGAGTCCGTACAGACTGTTCCAATCAGTGGAAGTGCAGGTACACTGACGAGGGTATGATAGCCACAGAGTCTCCTAATCTTGGCCCAAACCCACAATGGAGAGGTACGGAGGCCAATGGTGGAGACATACCTTTCCCAGCACTCCTGCTTGCATCGACGAATCAGGCAGTGAGCTTGCACACAAAGCTGTTTAAAGGCGATGAGGTGTTCCAATGAGGGATGCCACTTGTGATGCTGGAGTGCCCGCCTGAGATTTTTAATCCCCTCAGCCATCTCGGGCAACCACCAAGGCACAGTTCTCCACCAAGGGGCCCCAGAAGAACACAGAATGGCACATTCTGTGGCAGTAATGATGCCGGTGGTGACCGAGTGAACCACGGCATCAATGGCATCATTGGAATGAGTCTCAATAGTGGCAATGGAGGTGAACAGGTCCCAGTCAGCCTTATTCATAGTCCATCTGCAGGGGCGCCCCTGCTGTGGCTGTGACAGAAATATTGGAAAGTGGTCACTACTACACAAGTTGTCAAGCGCACTCCATGGGACAGATGGCAATAGGCTAGGGCTGCAGCTGAGAAGATCGTTTGCTGACTATGTGCCATGTGCCACACTGAAATGTGTGAAGGTACCACTATTTAAAAGAGAAAGGTCGAGCTGTACCAATACTTGTTCAATGATGGTGGCTCAGCCTGTTGCCACTGATCCACCCCACAGAGGTTTATGGGTATTGAAGTCGCTGAGTAACAGAAAGATGGCAGCAATTGGACTATCAGCGCAGCCAGGACATGCTGCAGGTCATCACCATCTGGTGGAAGAGAGAGACTGCAGATAGTAACAGCCGGAGGCATCCACACCCGAACAGTGACAACCTCTAAAGGCATTTGTAGGGGGACAGACTCACTGTAAAGGGAGTGATGGAAATAGATGCAGACACCACCAGGTACCCTCTCATAAGCTACCCTGTTCCTATAATAATCCCTGTAGCTATGGAGGGCAGGGGTACGCGTTACCAGAAATCGAGATTCCTGAAGAACAATGTAGAGGAAAGGGTCAAGGCTGAGAAGTTGACTGAGCTCAGCAAGATGGCGGAAAAAAATCACTGCAGTTCCAATGGAGGCTGACATTGCCAATGGCTGAGAAAGGTGTGAAGGGACCCAAGAGGCAGATTACGCCACTGGGTCACCTGCTGCCACCGATTGAGCACCTGTGTCAGTGACATCCATTGTGTCAGAGTCAGGCCAGATCTTGGTCCGCAGCGTACGCCAGTTATCTACCTCGCCCTCAGATGCAGAGCTTGTAGGTTGCGGTGGGCTGGATGCCATCACAAGTTCCTTCATCTTAGAGGGCTTCTTCTTGGATTTTTCTCCCTGCCTCTTGGGTTTCACTGGCTGGGAGGGCTTCACCAATTCAGTCTCCTGCATGGAGTAGCTTAGAAGTGGGGACAGACATCCCCAATACCCAATAGGTGTGTGGGGAGGGGATGGTTGCTCCCAAAGTAGGTGGAGCAGGAGCAGCAGGGTGGGTTGCCCCCATGGTCAAGGGGGTGTTTGAACTTGATCGACTTTGTGAGCCGACTGTAATTCTCTGAGCTGATAGGGCCATCATGGTGGTGGTTGTGGTGACATATGAGGATGCCATTCACACAGGATGGAGTCATTCATATTTCCTCTTAACCCCAGTATAAGTCAGTCGGTCCAGTGTCTTATGTCCATGATTTCCTGCTCCTTCTGTAAGATCCGGCAGTCCGGCGAGCAAGGTGAATGAGGCTCTCTGCAGTTGACACAGATGGGAGGTGGGGCACATGGAGTATTGGGATATGATGGGTATCCACAATCTCGACATGTGAGGCTGGAAGTACAGCAGGAAGACATATGGCCAACATTGCAGCACGTAAAGCACTTTGTCAGGGGAGGGATATAGGGATTGATGTCACAGTGGTAGACTATCACCTTGACCTTCTCCAGTCATGTATCACCCTTGAAGGCTAAGATGAAGGCACCAGTAGCAATCTGATTATCCTTCAGACCCCAAAGTATGTGCCAGATGAAATGAACACCTTGATGTTCTTAATTGGCGCGCAGCTAGTCATTAGACTAAAAAGGTGGTCCCTATGGAAAATAATATCCTGGACCATATTTAAACTCTTATGGTGTGTAATGCAGGAGTAGGTTTAATAATGAATAGGAAAATAGGAATGCGGGTAAGCTACTACTAACAGCATAGTGAACGCATTATTGTGGCCAAGATAGATACGAAGCCCACACCTACTACAGTAGTACAAGTTTATATGCCAACTAGCTCTGCAGATGATGAAGAAATTGAAGAAATGTATGATGAAATAAACGAAATTATTCAGATAGTGAAGGGAGACGAAAATTTAATAGTCATGGGTGACTGGAATTAGAGTGTAGGAAAAGGGAGAGAAGGAAACGTAGTAGGTGAATATGGATTGGGGCTAAGAAATGAAAGAGGAAGCCGCCTGATAGAATTTTGCACAGAGCACAACTTAATCATAGCTAACACTTGGTTTAAGAATCATGAAAGAAGGTTGTATACATGGAAGAACCCTGGACATACTAAAAGGTATCAGATAGATTATGTAATGGTAAGACAGAGATTTAGGAACCAGGTTTTAAATTGTAAGACATTTCCTGGGGCAGATGTGGACTCTGACCACAATCTATTGGTTATGACCTGTAGATTAAAACTGAAGAAACTGCAAAAAGGTGGGAATTTAAGGAGATGGGACCTGGATAAACTGAAAGAACCAGAGGTTGTACAGAGTTTCAGGGAGAGCATAAGGGAGCAATTGAAAGGAATGTGGGAAAGAAATACAGTAGAAGAAGAATGGGTAGCTCTGAGGGATGAAGTAGTGAAGGCAGCAGACGATCAAGTAGGTAAAAAGAAGAGGGTTAGTAGAAATCCTTGGGTAACAGAAGAAATATTGAATTTAATTGATGAAAGGAGAAAATATAAAAATGCAGTAAATGAAGCAGGCAAAAAGGAATACAAACGTCTCAAAAATGAGATCGACAGGAAGTGCAAAATGGCTAAGCAGGGATGGCTAGAGGACAAATGTAAGGATGTAGAGGCTTATCTCACTAGGGGTAAGATAGATACTGCCTACAGGAAAATTAAAGAGACCTTTGGAGATAAGAGAACCACATGTATGAACATCAAGAGCTCAGATGGAAACCCAGTTCTAAGCAAAGAAGGAAAAGCAGAAAGGTGGAAGGAGTATATAGAGGGTCTATACAAGGGCGATGCACTTGAGGACAATATTATGGAAATGGAAGAGGATGTAGATGAAGATGAAATGGGAGATACGATACTGCGTGAAGAGTTTGAGAGAGCACTGAAGGACCTGAGTCAAAACAAGGCCCCCGGAGTAGACAACATTCCATTGGAACTACTAACGGCCTTGGGAGACCCAGTCCTGACAAAACTCTACCATCTGGTGAGCAAGATGTATGAAACAGGCGAAATACCCTCAGACTTCAAGAAGAATATAATAATTCCAATCCCAAAGAAAGCAGTTGTTGACAGATGTGAAAATTACCGAACAATCAGTTTAATAAGCCACAGCTGCAAAGTATTAACGCGAATTCTTTACAGACGAATGGAAAAACTAGCAGAAGCCGACGTCGGGGAAGATCAGTTTGGATTCCGTAGAAATACCGGAACACGTGAGGCAATACTGACCTTACGACTTATCTTAGAAGAAAGATTAAGGAAAGGCAAACCTACGTTTCTAGCATTTGTAGACTTAGAGAAAGCTTTTGACAATGTTGACTGGAATACTCTCTTTCAAATTCTAAAGGTGGCAGGGGTAAAATACAGGGAGCGAAAGGCTATTTACAACTTGTACAGAAACCAGATGGCAGTTATAAAAGTTGAGGGACATGAAAGGGAAGCAGTGGTTGGGAAGGGAGAAAGACAGGGTTGTAGCCTCTCCCCGATGTTATTCAATCTCTATATTGAGCAAGCAGTAAAGGAAACAAAAGAAAAATTTGGAGTAGGTATTAAAATCCATGGAGAAGAAAAAAAAAACTTTGAGGTTCACCGATGACATTGTAATTCTGTCAGAGACAGCAAAGGACTTGGAAGAGCAGTTGAACGGAATGGATGGTGTCTTGAAGGGAGGATATAAGATGAACATCAACAAAAGCAAAACGAAGATAATGGAATGTAGTCGAGTTAAGTCGGGTGATGCTGAGCGTATTAGATTAGGAAATGAGACATTTAAAGTAGTAAAGGAGTTTTGCTATTTGGGGAGTAAAATAACTGATGATGGTCAAAGTAGAGAGGATATAAAATGTAGACTGGCAATTGCAAGGAAATCGTTTTTGAAGAAGAGAAATTTGTTAACATCGAGTATCGATTTAAGTGTCAGGAAGTTATTTCTGAAAGTATTCGTATGGAGTGTAGCCATGTATGGAAGTGAAACATGGACGGTAAATAGTTTGGACAAGAAGAGAATAGAAGCTTTTGAAATGTGGTGCTACAGAAGAATGCTGAAGATTAGATGGGTAGATCACATAACTAATGAGGAAGTATTGAGTAGGATTGGGGAGAAGAGAAGTTTGTGGCACAACTTGACCAGAAGAAGGGATCGGTTGGTAGGACATGTTCTGAGGCATCAAGGGATCACCAATTTAGTATTGGAGGGCAGCGTGGAGTGTATAAATCATAGGGGGAGACCAAGAGATGGATACACTAAGCAGATTCAGAGGGATGTAGGTTGCAGTAGGTACTGGGAGATGAAGAAGCTTGCACAGGATAGAGTAGCATGGAGAGCTGCATCAAACCAGTCTCAGGACTGAAGACCACAACAACAACAATGGTGTGTTATGGTAACTGAAACATCCCCCAACTTGTCACAAGCAAGTAATCTCCAGGACTGGGCATAGAATGCTGTTTTTGTCAATACTGACCAAGAGCGCATTTTGGACAAGCCCTCCACCTCCCCAAACATGTCCTCTAAACGCTCTATGAAGAATTTAGACTTTTTTGACATGAAAGACTTCAGCTCTTGTACAAACTAGGAACCAGAGCAAATAAGTATCACTGCCATCCTGAGACACTCCTCCCACAGTGTGGCCAGGGAGGGGAATGATTTGGGATTGTATTTCTGAGCATTGAACTGAGCCCACGAATGCTTAGAGACTGCTGGTAGATGGCCACCAGCAAGAGATGATGTACCACGCTTCATTGTGGGTCATCTGCACTGATGCCACCCACTCCGACCAAGGGCCCTCCCCACGGGCACCACCCAGCCTCTACAAGGGCCACCTGGCAGGATGGCCATTGCCGGGAGTCCTGATACCCCAGGGAGATAGGCCTCTACTCTTTGGCATACGTGGGGAGTTGGCGCAGGCATCAGCAGAGTGATCCCTGTGTTGTAAGGGGGCTACAACCAACAGGGTACATGGCAGCTCCACCACAATTGACTGGCTACTATGCTGCATATTAGGTGCAAGGAAGTCCTTGGTCATCAGTTCCACAAAAAGCAACAATGCACAGTGCATGGTGGAAATTGCACCTAGGAATGTAACCTCACCAAAGAGATGGGGAACAAACAGAATGGCAGTGCAGCGATGAGAAGGCTGGCTAGAGGTTTCTATGCACAATGGGCACAATGTACCATGTAAGGTGCCCTTCCCCAATTGGTTCGCTCTTCAGAAGAATTGGAAATATGGAGGTCAAACCCAAGAGGGGACCATCACATATAGGTTGAAGCATTTGAGGCACCTTTTAGTCACCTCTTATGACAGGCAGGAATACTTTGGGCCTATTCTAACCCCCGTACCTGCAGGGGGACCTTGAGATGAATTTGTATAGCTTTAACATTACCTGTCCCCACCAAATAATAGTATTTGTGTGAATGGAGGATACCTAGAAATTCATTAATGTGCCAGATACATGACCTGCATTGATCGAAAGTCAATTCATCTGCATACTTCAGATGTTTGCCGAATCCTTAACAGCTTACACTAGAGGTCAGGCCATTTGGGCAAGAAAATTTCTTTAATTGTTTTCAACATTATTAGCATGATGCGAGCAAAATCAAAACTTGATCAATATGCTATTTGTTGTATGTAAGTCAACCACCTTTGACAATACCTCAGTTACAATCATCCATTCACCATCAGCACCAAAAGGATGTCGCAGTGAAGCAGACATCAGCAGTTTGATTTGTACCCAAGTAATGAGTGATGACAGCCCATGGTGTATTTTTTCATCTATGTTTATTTGTTATGTTTGTCACTAGTAATTAGGGCCTTGCAAGTGTTCAAAGCCCTCCCATGACATCTTCACTCCTCTGTGCCCCAAACTATTGTTGCTATGATGGTCCATCGCAAGACTGCTCAACTCACCATCATCTTCCTGATCTTCCCTTTCTCATTGTTTCTTTTTGGAGCAATTAGTCTGTTGTTAATTTGCTTGTAAATAATTGCACATGCATCCACATGATATACAGTATGCTAGAACTCTCGTTCAGTACAAACCATGTGTGACCTGAATTATAATGTAAATCCTGTGAAGAAATTGGACATTTTTTGCCATAAAATTGTCTGTGGATCTGCACTTCACAATGTCTATATTGCACTGGGTCATACACAAGCATGGTAATGGAAAGTAAACTAATAGTTTGGCACTTGTGACAGATGAGACCTGTTGGAAGATAATCAAGTATTTTATTGCATTATTTTGCTTAATTAGGCCAGCAACTGAATGATACTGTGAATTATTGGTTTTAGTGTTTCTATTCTTTACCATGATGTTTGGTTTGTGTTCAACAAGTTATATAAAAGTGAAAATCCATCGTATGTCTACATCAGTAATTGCACTTCAAACCTTGGTCTTGGACTTGACTGGAAACTTGTTGCCTTGTTGGATGAGTCATCTCAAGCTGTATCAAGTGGATGAAAGTGTATGGGTATGGAGACAACCTCACGGATCCATAGACCCCACAAGACAGGAGGTGGAAGCTCTGCAATGGTGTGGGGCATGTGCAATTTGAGTGATATTGAACCCCTGATATGGAAATGCCACGTAGCTAGTGCCTCCCATCAAGTAGACAGTTAGCCTGGTGCAAATCTTGCGTGTTAACACCACTTTGGTGACTTGTGTGTTGATGGGGATGAAATTATGAATGTAAGGACAACCCAGCATCCAGTCCCTGAGCAAAGAAAATCCCCGACGCAGCCAGGATTCGAACCTGGGCCGTTAAGTATGATATTTTGTCGAACTGACCACTCAAATACCAGGGATGGACACCCCTAATATGTCTAGATGTGATAGACAGGTGACATGTACTTAAGAATCCTGGCTGATCTCTTGCATCCATTCATGTCCATTGTGCATTCCAACAGACTTCAGCAATTCCAGCAGGTAAATGCGACACTATACATCTCCGGAATTGCTGCCGAGTGACTCCGGAAACACTCCTTTGAGTTTGAACACTTACTCTGGTCCCCTCGTGTGTGCGAATCTCATGGGTGCCCAACAATGAGGTCATCATGATAGAAAGTGTTACTGGTACCTTTTTGCGAGGACACAGTTTCCCAAAAATACAGAATATATAATGACTAAAAATAAATTGGGTTTGATGGGTTAAGTCACACAGAAGAGCTACACAGCAACAAGAAAAGAATGGCTGTAGTTTCTCCACGATTTCAGCTGTTCATGGTACCAGCACATCAAGTCGATATTGACAGATGTTACAAGATCAAACTTGTGTTACAGGCAGTTGCCACTACAACTACTGAAAAAGAAGCTACACCACCACCACCACCACCACCACCACCACCACCACCATATCTCTAGCTGCTCAGGCCAGACCAATATATTAAACAGAACTAACAATCCATAGTGGAGCAGAGGAGGTAGAGGGACATCCCACACAGGTTGAAGAGGAGGGAACAGTGCAACTTAGCAGAGTGTGCAGGGACTAGAGGTGGCAGATGAGGCTATCTGGTTTAGAATCGGGAGGGAGTTTGGGTGGGTGGGTGGGTGGGTGGGAGGGAGGGAGGGAGGGAAAAAACTGAGCAGAAAGGAAAGGAGCACACAAAAGGAGAAGGGACTGGTTGGTGCACTTGCAGAGAGCCGTGCACAGTGGGGTGAGGGTGGGAGGGAACATTTTGGCAGAAGAAGGGAGACAGTAGGTTACTGTAGGTTGAGGCAGGGATGGTTTCAGGAGCAGAGTATGTGGTTTAAAGGTAACTCCAGTCTCCAGAGTTCAGAAAAGCTGGTGGTGTATGCGACAACACAGATTGCATGGGTTGTGAAGCAGCCATTGAAATTGGGCATGTTATGTTTATCTACATGTTGTGCAGGGTGTTCCACTTTATTGTAGTAGGTCATGTGTCGCATTTACAATGAGCAGCAATCTATCCCTTCTGTAACTCTCGACATTATACAGCAAGGAACTTGGAGGCCAGTACATTCTGACTCTTTAATTTAGAAATTCATGGCAATCCTCCTACGGTACTAGCCAGTCAATTTCTCTCTCTCTTTGATGGGTAGAGAAGGTGAATTATGAACTTCATAGTTGTTCCGGTATAAATAACAGAGTTATTCATCACATGGCCCTTACTTAAAGAATACTAATTTCAGTTAGAATTTACAGAGGAAAATAATTATGCAAGCAGAAAAATGAAAGTTCCAGGTTAAGTTGTTGATACAATGTGCAACTATATTTTATAGGTCATCCGCATTATCAGGAGAAGTGAAGTTATCTGTCATCCTTTGGTAGGCCTGGGAGATTACTTGGGCCGATCACTGCTACAACCTTTTGACTCTGGCTAAAAATGGGGTGAGATGCAAATACAAGAACGCAACAAGAGAGTTCTCTTAGCCTCTCTCACCATAATTCTCCACAATCCTACCTACACTTCATGGTCCTGTTAAGCTGAGCAACCCAGTGGATGGTTGGGTAACCAACCCCAGTGGTGAACTGGGTCAGCAAGCTGACAGCATATGGAGGACAGTGGAAGGAAATGGGAAACCACCACTGGAATTACTTCCCTAGATGTTCATGGGCTTGATCTCTTTGTAAAATATTCCAGAGGTAAAGCTTCCCCTCAATCTGTTCTCCAGGGGGCAAATACAATGAGGAGTCCCGAGATTTGGGAAAATGGAAAAGGAACGAAGGAGAAGAAGGAAGACTTATTGAGGATTGGTAGTTGCAATGTCTTAACCCTTCTCCAGGAAGGGAAATTAGAAAACGCCAAACATGAAGTGACAAGAAACGAATTGGGTATACTCTGTATGTGTGAGGTGAGTTGGGTGGTTGTGGAAAACTAGAAAGTGATGACTTCTGATTGTACTATTCAGGTGAAGACAAAAATGGAATGAATAAGGTTGAAATTTTGACAGGTGGAGGACAAGGTAATCAAGGTTAAATATGTTGGTGGAAGAATATTGATGATGAGACAGAGAGAAAAAGAAAGACTTACTTATCATCCAGGTCTATATGCCAACAAGTAATCGTTCAGATGAAGAGGTATGAGAATGTTGTGAGATGATAGAAAACTTAGCAGAGAGAGAAAAGAAATGCATGCATTGTTATAATGGGTGATTGGAATGTGGTAGTTGGTGAAGGACCAGAAGGAGAAGCTCTGGGAAAATATGGACTGGGTGAAAGAAATGAGAAAAGGCAAATGCTTTTGGAATACTGCAATGAAAAGTTCATGGTAGTTGGAAATACTCTATTTGGTAACCACAAAAGATGACAGTGTACTTGGATACCTCGATTTGACAACAAAAGATATCAAATTGATTACATAATGATACAACAATGACACCAAAATTGCCTAAAGAGTCTCAAAAGCTATCCAGGGGCAGATACTTATTCAGATCATATATTAGTAATAGCTGATGTTCTAGTTTAATTGAAAGGAACCTGGGAAGGACAGAAGAGAGAGCACATTAACTTTGAGAAACAAAGACAAAGGCAATTGTGAAAAATTGGAGAATGCATATTGTGAAATCATAATGAAAAGTCAGGAAATGGAATGCACAGACGGAAGGCAGGATCGTTATAAAAATAGGATCAAGAATGCAGCTAAGGAAACACTGAGTCAAGGAGAGAAAAATAATAAAAAAAGAACGGGTAACACCAGTTATGATAACCAAGATCGGTGATTGCAGGAAATGGAAAACTGTAGACACAGAAGAAGGGAAGCATAACTACAGAAGTTTAAATAATGAATTAAGAAGGGAGACAGAAGAAGCAAAGGACAAATGGCTGACAGCAGAGTGTGACAAGACAGTGAAATTAGAGAAAGAAGGAAAATATGATTTCATGTACAAAGAAGCAATGGATTTGACATTCAGGGGAAAAGAGAAACGACAATGGACTGAAGGAAGTAGAGGCAGCAGATGGTAAAATGGTGAGTGAACCCCAAGAAATTATGATAAGATGGGAGAATATATAAAATGGCTATATGCTGTAAACAGCCGACCAAGTGAAGAAGACATTGGGATAGACGAAGAAGATGAAGTTGCAGATGATGACAAAGGAAATGCAATACTAACTAGTGAGATTTAAGAGTCTATAAAGTCATTGGAGAAAGAAGGGAAAAGGGAGTTGATTGAATTGTGTAATCAAATATTCATGACAGGAAAATCACCAATGGACTTTACAGAAAGAATCTTAATACCTGTAGAAAAGAAAAAGAACAGCAAAAAGTGTGAGAAACATAGATCAGTGTGCCTGATACACATGCAGAGGAAGTCTTGCTGAGGATGCTCAGCACAAAGCTATGTGGACAGTTGAATTGCCTACTAGGAGATGAACAATTTGGTTTCAGGTGAGGAGTGGGGACTACAGGTGTCATTGGGCTACTAAAGGTGATAGGGAAAACGTACATGGAGAGGAAAAGGAAGGTGTATATTGCATTCATTGATCTTGAGAAGCCTATTGACACTGTCAGATGGGACAAACTGATGGAAATCTTAAGGAAACATGGAGCTGACTGAATGGATAGCTGGCTAATTAAAATCTATATTTGAACCAGAGAGCAAGAGTAAAAGTAGGAGGTGTGATGAATGAAGAAATTGAACTCTGAAGAGGTGTAAGACTAGGTGGTTGCTTATCACAAACACTGTTCAGTATATACCTCAAGGAAATTATTAATGAAAGTTTTGATGGAAGGGGAGGAGTTTATATAGGGGGTCAGAGAGTGGAGTGTATAAGATTTGCAGATGAAATGGTTGTGATGGCAGAGAGTACAAGAGAGATGGAACAAATGTTATATAATCTAAACACAAAATTAGAAGAACATCAAATGAAAATTAACAAGAAGAAAACAAGAAGCATGGTAATTGGAGAAAAGGGGACAAAACTCTGTATGAAAATAGGGGGAGAGGAAATAAAGAAAGTGAATAACTTCAATTACTTGGAAACTGTAATAATGGATGATATGTATTGCTCAACAGAAATTAGGAAAAGAATTGCAATGGCAAAAGAAGGATTCAAGAGGAAACAAATTACTTTATGGACCACTCAACAAAAATCTGAGGAAAAGACTTGCCAAATGTCACATCTGGAGCATTGCACTATATGGTGCAAAGACCTGGACATTGAGGAAGGAAGATGAAAGAAGATTGGAGGCACTATAGATCTGGTTATGGAGAAGAAAGAAAAAAGTGAACTGGGAAGACCGAGTAAGGAATGAAGAAGTATTAAGGTGAGTTGGAGAAGAAAGAAACATGCTCAAAGTCAGCTGAAAGAGAAAACGGAACTGGATTGGACATTGTTTAAGGAGGGACTGTTTATTGAAGGAAGGAATAGAAGGAATAGTGGAGGGAACAAGAGGAAGAGGAAAAAGAAGATATCAGATGTTGGACAATATGAAAGAAGGCAAATATTCAGAAATGAAAAGACTGGCTATAGACAGACAAAAGTGGAAGAGGCTTAATCCACGATAAGAGCTGCTGTAAGGCAGAATACCATACTACTACTACTACTACTACTACTACTACTACTACTACTACTACTACTACTTTGGTAGTATTCCCTGCGTGATTCTATTGAGTACCCCCTACATTAGATCAATAGCTTATGGAGAACTGTCAACTGCTGAATCATCACATGGTAAGTTTGATGCATCATGGCCGAAATTTGTTTCAATAGAATGCTCAGTAAAAACTGAAGGTGCAAATCTAGACTTGTGAATCACTTACGAGATTGGAAGGAAAGATTTCTGTTTCTTTGAAACAGCAGTCAGGCTCATTTGTGTCATTTCTCTCAACCAGGCACTTACAAATATCGCATCTATAACTCCCAACTTTTCCAGATGTCCAGGAATTAGGTCAGCAACGTCCCAGAATATTCAAATGTTTTGAAAACATTTATCAATTGGCATACATTCACATTTAATTCCTTTATAGGCAATAGAATATTTTGTTTTCTTAAGTGGCAGCAACAATACTAGGCATCCTGATGTGATTTAGCTCCATTAAGAAGTAGGAAGGTTTTGCAAGGATACTGGCTGTCATTGAGCTTTTTCTGTTATTTTGAAACAGGTGTCATCACAGAACTTTTAATGCTTTTCATCTTTACACAGGATTCCTCTGAACAGAATTATATCTGGGATGCTTGCAATTACAGCATCTCCACATTCAACTATTGTTACATTCTCACCATGATCCCCAGCAATAATCTGAACTCTTTTTGTCTCTGAAAAAGGGTCAAGTGGCAATCCACCTTGTCCACACTAAGTATATTTCAGTGTTTACCAATAAATCCTTTATTTAATTTGCAACTTGTGCCAACTTTTTGGCAATATCAGTGAAATAAATATTGTCAGCCATGTCCTGCAAGCTAGTAATTTATCGTTTTGAATGTTATTTAAAAATTATTCACTTAGCAAAAGCTAAACAATCTGCCAAAAGATATGTTCTGGTTCCAGGGTTTATATTGTGGATCTACCCATATGAGCCTGCTAATGAGCTGTTCACAGGTGTCAGCTGTCTCAGAAACAATAATTAATTATGGCAGAGCACAATATGAAGAAATCCTCACTAAAAGAAACATAATTCTTCTTATTACAATGAACCATTGGGGTCTTATTAGAGATCTACATTCAAACAATGAAAATCCAGGGTAAGATGTAATGGTATGAGAGTGGTCTCAGTTGCCCGAGACTGCAGTGAGTGTGTTGTGCCAATGCATGTGACAAGGTTCCGTTAGATGGTGGATCTGACTTGAGTACATCAAAAGTACCATCAAGTTGCCCATCACTTAACTGCCACCATTTAATGGTGATGTAATGCAGTTCAGGCATTTTTATGACATTTTTGAGTCTTGTGGTAAATAATGAGGAATTACAGGGCACTGCTAAGCATTATCATTTGCTTAGTTAAGTAATGTGAAGCTCACAATGCCACTGCTCATTTTCTAGTGACTAGCACTTACTTTAATGTGGCCTTTATTATGGTTTGCAACAGATACAATAACACTCAGTTTCTTGCATCAACATGTGGGAAGAAACTTAGCACTCCCATCAATGACAAGGGCATGGGCAAGTGCATTTCATGCACTGCTTAACAAGGCAATTGTGCATGCACTGGTGGCATTACAACTAGATGCATCCCTGCAAGACATGATTAGGTTTCAGCCCCTGAAAGAAAAAGTTGACCAGTCTGTAAGAACAAAATCTGAAGCCAGTCTGAGTCCCAATAGCTCCTGGTCATCTGAAGAGAGAGTGCTTTCCTCAAAAATAAATGTGAATCATTGCAGATCACAAGACTACAGTACCACAATGGCACAGCACACCTGGGAACAAACAGCAGTCTCCCTCCAATGCCAAGTACTTAGGGCATTGGAGCCAAATCTAAGTTGCTATTAGAAGGCAAGGATTGTCTCCATAGGAAGTGATCGTCCTGTGCTTCTGTATATGTCAGGGCAGTATCAAATGGTAGAGCACATTTCATCAAGGTATTCAGTCATGTTATGCTTTGCAAAAACTTACACTGATGCTCAAACTTCCTTGAACAGATTCTTGGAGACAGAAGAACTAAATCATGTTGTAATGATGAGAAGAGCAGCAATGCAAAAACACACAGATATAGATTCCACAGGCAGGTTCATTGTTTGTCTTCTGTTTTGGGAAGAGATGAGTCAGTACTCAATTCTTTTCACACTGCAGCAAAATGCTTCTCTCAGACTGAATAGAAACTTGTGAGACAACCAAAGTTTAAAGAAAGCTATGCCGAGTTTATGAGGGAGTACAAAGACTTAGCAACCAGTAGTCATTACAGATGCCATTTTGTGTTACATGGTGCATAGTACTGTCTCTGAGGAAGGCAGATCGACTACTGACTGAGAGTAGTGTTTGATTTTCTACCATATTGAACATGGATTAGTAACTAAACAGTTTGCTAATGACAGGACCAATCAGTCAACGGGAATTGTAATCCATAATATTGTGTTTCTGAATGCACTGCATTGCCTTCACAGCAGATATAGAGAAGACATATTGACAAGTTCTGGTAGCAGGTGAAGATCATGCTTACCAACAAATATTGTGGAATAGTGGTATGTGCAACACTTCAGGAATACCAACTGAAGACAGTCACATGACAAACGGCTTGTGCAACCTTTCTTGCAGAATGATGTCTGTTTCAACCAGCTCACAAACAGAGTGACCACATTGAAGCAGCGAACATCATCACTAATTGTTTCACTGTGGACAATCTTTCGTTGTGATTCAGTAGGGCCAGCAATCAAGCTCCAGCAATATCTCACAAGGATATTTATGAAAGGTGGATCCTCACTATAGAAATGGTGCAGCAACAGTGTGACTACTCGAAAATATCCCCTCAGTGGCGCAAGAAACACAATTACCTCTACTGCTTGACAACAATGAGGATGTTAAAACTTTAGGTTCACTCTAGCATCCAGCATCTTGTGAACAGTGTCAAACCAGCCCCTGATGTCTACAGCTTCATAAAATGCTCTGTATTGTTTGTCACTTCATCACATTTTTATTCATTTGGATTAATTAGGCCCATTGTGAGCACATGCAAGATATTTGACATTGACTATGGCAATGTAAGTTAATGTGGAATGAGCCCTTGCCTTTAGAATTGCACTCCTTGTGGCAGACACTATACAGTGAATTTTTTATGACAGACAGCAGCTGTGTTGATCATAGAGTCATTGCTGGAGGGACACCTGTCAGCATAAAGAAGTCAGTACAAGAACAGGCGGATTGTCGAAAGAATCATCATTTGATTCTGTTTCACGTACCAGAAACCTATCTGAATATTACGTAGCTACAAAGTTACTTTTACATTACACTGCACAAGCTGTGATACATGAGCTTAAAAACATGAAGTCAGTTTTATTGAATTACTAAGCAACATGTGTGTGAAACTCTTGATACCCAGAGACAATAAGACCTGTCTATGAAGTGTGTGCGATATTGATTTAAAAACCAGTGAAGTATTTTATGAAGATTTTAGGAAGTTTGTCCGGCCACAAATGTATCAAGAGGAGTGGCTCTTCTGTCATTTTAGAAGAGTACTTGGATGTGTAATTGCAATACATATAAATATTTTTGTAAACTGTAAGTGGCAATTGGCATGTTTAATGAATACTAACTGTCGTGATGTGCGCAGGCACACAAACACAACAGTTGGCTGCCAGAGCACAGTTAAGTGGCGTCTGCAACTTACTGCCAGCACCTTCCGCCAGCCAGCACTACAGGCGTTCCCACCAAACATTCAATCAGCCACCAACTAAGCATGTGCACGAGCCTTTTTCCGGCACAGATGGTCACACTATGATATGACCATCTGCCAGTCAGGGATCACCAACAGCTGCCAATCATCACTCTGGAATCAGCGGAGGAAGACTGGAGCTGCTGGGTTAAATAGCTGCAAGAAAGTGAAACCGGCGTCCTTCAACTTGCCACAGACTGCCACGTGGAATATACTTCAATGCAGCCAGAACATCCAGGTGCCACGTCTTTACTATGCCAGCCACCGACCCCAGACACTGCATCCCTGTACTTCCTTGTCATCTGCCAGAAAACATTGTGAGAAAACCCCAACAAAATAATGTAAATTCAGATGAGTTGCTAATATTTCGATTAAATGAGGTGGCATATTCTTTGGCTTGTTATAAAATTTTGGTAGGAGAAGAAACCTTTTGGTTTTGAAGAAAGTTTATCTTTCTGTAAAATTAAGTGGTGGCCTAGTTCTACCTAATAAAATCTTTTGTTCGCTCATGGGTTGTAATCTGTGTATATATAACACAAACTGTCATATAACCTATTACTTTGGTAACGTTATGTATTTCACAATGTGTATAGTATGTATGAATGACAGTGGCTACCATAAAGTTATTTTTAAGTTCAAATAAAGGATTTACACTTTTATATGCTTTCGGAGTTCTCTCTCTCTTGTGCATGAAATCTGGTGCAGGTGAATGAAGCTTTTCTGCAAGGTGGGACAATAGCTACTTTATCGTGCTTCACTGTATCTGCTGATTTGAGTTGTTTATTCCATGCCGTCTCAATCTGGTTCAGTTATGTGCCGTGCCCTTAGACCTGTGAGCACTGTGAGTACTGCCATTACATCAATAGAATGAAAATGAAGTTGATTGTCATTAAGATTCCATATACTATGTACAGCCTTTAGTTATTAAGGAGAGATTCTCTTCTAGATGAAGATGCAGTATGTCAGTATTCTTTGATAAGCATTTTGGATTGTTCATAGAGAATTTAGACTTTAGCTAACATTTCAGTTACCAGTGCAGAAGAAGTTGCAAAGGTTCTGGGGTCTGGAAACCAACTGGAGTGCTGGACATAATGTTACTGAAGTTGTGGTAAATAGGATGAGCAGAAAGGAGTTTACTTCATTAAGTAAGTTGGAAGTGTGCAGGGCAGCACACAAAATCAGGAAGTATTGTAATGGCTGAAACCTCTGGGCTGATTAAATTTGTGGAAAGAGGTCAGGAAGCAATGTGATGTGAATTATATGCTACAAAATCTAACTTTCTTGCTCCTGGTGAAACTCACATGTGCTCTGCCAGGCTCAGGGGTGCCGCCTGACTGTCCCCTCTTCCCCAGTATCGGGGACAGCTCCTCTTGAAGAGGTCCTGATTGACAGAAAAAGAAATTTGCAGTTAATGCAACGAACATTTTACCTGCAAACCTAAAGCAACCAAATAAAATAAGATTGTTTCAACACAAAATGAAAGAGAATTGAATAATTTATGTCAGTCTTTTCAAATCCCTACTGATAAGTGAATGATCAGCATCTAATCTACTCAATTTTGCACAAGAATCAACATTACTAACAAACTTCCAGAACGCCAGAACTTTACTCCAGTAGGAGGCTGGCCATCTGAAGACCTTCAGGGCAAACAAACGTTTACCATCAACATTTCAAAACATTACTGAACAAATTTTGAAATTTTAAATCCTGTAGTCATCTGCCTATTAAAACACAAAACCTTATGTTGCAGAGTTAACTCACTGTGCCAAGTTCTACAGTTACAAACAGTGAATAAGACTATAAGCAGCCTCGCTCACTGTAGGCATATACTCACATTATATTAATCCAGTCTTTTGCAAAGAGAGAACATAGTGACTAGCAAAAAGCTTCACCCACAATTTCAAACTATCATGAATTTTTCTCAGGTATACCCAACACATAGTTATAGGAAAAATGTTTATCGCTTACAAGATTTTTGCTGTTCACACAGTAAAATTGCCACACCAAACACATGCAATGTAACTCTCCTTTCTTTACTTACTGATGAGTAGATGCAGCCAGGAGAATGAGTGGCAAATGTGTGGGGTATTTCTCAGCTGGATTCTTTGTAGAAGTGGGGCAGGAAGAAAAGCGGATGGTTATGACAACATGACGGAATAGGAGACACAATAGGATTGAGGTGCAAGTGGGTGATGTACCCCCGGACTGCTGCCTTAAAATCCATCCTTACACCACACAACAGACAGCTGTCTGATGCTGCCATGTTAAGGAGCCTGAAATCCAAAATCAATGCCTATGATCTTGCCTGTGACAGCCACGGTATAGTTCCCATCCATGAGCCATGTGACACTGGAGAACTTTCAAGCATTACTCCAATGGTCAGCCTTTATATGTCACTGCAGAGTGGAGCACCACCCAATCCAAGTTCCAGGCACAACTCCAATTATCTACTTTGGAGCACTGTGACTATATTCCTAGCAGTGCAGCACACAATATTGGTATTTCAAGTGCAGCCTATACTGATGGTGCCTACAGCAGTGTTTGTCAGTTGTTACAAGACAGAGTGCAGCAAAGTAAGCTTCAACAATAGTTCCCATATTAGAGCCAATCTTTTAGTGGATTAGGACAATGTCTACCTTGCCTTCACTGTTTCATTTGCTGCATGTTACCGTGTACAATGTGTGTGTTGCAATGAAGCTCTATTCTTCTCGCCTATTCAGGAACATCTCTCTTCTTGTGCACTTTTCCTTACTTTTCTGTCTCTGAAAATTTATTTCCATTGTCTTGTGTTCCATCAGGTAGCATTCCGATCTGTGTTCATGTGCTTCCACACCAAGCTTGATGGTTCTGCTCCATGTTTAAAAAACATTAATTTTGTTTCCTTTGGGTTGCAGATGACTATACACTTTTGTTTTCTCATGTTCTGTGCTTATTTGGCTCATTCGTACCTGTTTTATCTTGTGCCTGTCTTGTGCCACTTCATCTCTTCATTCTGGTATCTTGCTGCCAGTGTCATTACACCACACAGTCCCTCCTTCAAGATGTCCTGGCCTGATTGCTGTATTTTTCTTCCAGGTCTGCACCTCCTTGATGGCACTGCCATCTCCTCCACGGGAATAACAGTTTTCATATTTTTTGCTGCTGTTACAGTGACAACTTTACCCCTGAGTACAGCACACAACATTGGAATCTAGGACATCACCGGTGCACCTTGCAGTGCCCTACTTGCACCTTCATGGATGATTCTCTTTAGTGACAACATTACAGTCTGTCAGGACTATTTACACATTGCTTTCACTAGGAAGCTGTTCCACTTGCTGAGTATTATGTTGTTTCTTCCGTGTTGCAATGATATTCTAATGTTCATGGCTACCTGAGCACATTTCTTTCTTGTGCATGGATCATCCAGAATTGGTGGTACATCGGACCATGAGTGTGGGTCGCAGGTTGGGCAAGGGAGTTCCCTGTTGAACTCCCTATAGAAGATGAGGCAGAATGACAAACACATTGGTCTGGGAACAGACTGTAGAGAAAGGCTTAGTGGGAAAAATTTTATGAGCAAAGGCAATGGCATCCCACATAAATCAAGAGGACAAGATGTGTTATTGTATGTACATTATCTTTGGATACAGTATCTGTACATTTGTGAGGGCTAATCTAAAACTACAGTCAGGATTTTCACATGGTTTTGCATTAATAGACACACGGGTTAGTTAGCAAGGTTGGTTTTTATAGCCTATTACTGCAATGCCAGACATGTCCAGCCATTGATACCTAGTGTTAGCCGTGGTAGCTATGAGAAATGTAGAAACAGTTTTTGATGTAAAGAAATGGTCAGAATGTTAATTTTTCTGAACAGTCTACTTACAAGACACAGACATAAGTTCTCTTTCATAATAAGTCATCAGTGAACATATACATCCATGACTAGAAGTGTAGCAAATATTGTAGTATAATACCTTCACTGACTTTGCCACCCACAAAGAAGGGAAAGATAAGAAGCTCCTTCCACAAAACATACAGTGCTCGGTTCTGAAGAAATACAGCAGAAATATACATTTCTAACACCAACTGTCAGCCTGTGTGGTCAGATAGTACGCAAACTCAACAACACATCACAGTACCACACAGAAATTGGACATTCCTACAGATGTGTGGACTCAGAAACAAACATTCTGGCAGGTCCCTTAAGTCCAATGGTTCACAGAAGAGTTAAGGGAGCCTCTGAAAATGTTGGTACCAAATACTTCATAGGGTAGTGCTGAATTTATCAACTACAGCCTGTCAAACTAGATTCACACCCCAATATTTAATTTCATTTGCTCCCCTAAGAGGCTGTACAAAAATATTCTGTTTTGAAATTCAAATCATCCTCAATGAATGAAAAATGAGTACATAGAAAATATTTTTCATCCAAGAGCAGACCTCAAATGGAATACTCCCATTTCTAAATATTTTTGATGGGAGAATCATGAAAGTGAAGGAGTGAAATGACATGGAAGAGTGCTTGGTAGTGGAGACGTAATGTTTTCTGTTCATCTGTAGAATAGCCAACTTGCATTGGAGCTCTCATGTTACTTGATGTGATATTATTTCTTGGTCAAAGAGGCTTGGCAGTCAGAGGTTCCGCTCAGGAAATTGCAGATACAAACAAAGAAAATCTCTTGTGAATATTAGTACCCTTATTTCTACAATGATCCAATACATAAGCAAGGTCAGATACCAACAAGTGTCTGGAAAGAGTTTACATGTGCATTATCTGATATGCGATGCTCACAATGAACACATTTCTATTTATGTCACTGGTGCCATATTGGAACAGAGAGAAAATAAAACATTTTTCTCTATTACTGTTGCTGCAACTCCAGATTCAAATCACACTGAACAAACAACATTCACCCTGCATTATATTTACTGTGATAAGGATACCGATAAATGTCAAACACTTGACTGGTTTTTGGAATTTGTAGATTGTAATCAGGAAATAAGAGTAAAACGGTTAGAAATATTTTACTGAATTTCCAGTCTTCCCAGTTTTTACAAGATTTTTACCATCTTTCTCTTCCCAGGTATATTAAGATCCTTGTTACCCTATGTTTTGTTACCGCAATACCACTCTAGCCATATCTTTATAAGTATCAAGTGCCTATTGTTTAGAGCGACTGATCATGAAGCATCACTGGTGAAAAAAGTATGACTAAAAAAATATGACTAAAAAAATAATTTTGTGACCTGAGAAATCATTCATGACCCTACAGCCCTTGCCACACGTCCACGGCATCAGACAAAACTATATTTATGCATCAGACCAGTAATTACATGCATAATTTGCAACAAAAGTATGACAACTCTAAACCACTGGTTCTTAGCAACAAGTAATGTTATAAATAAAAGTTTTGATGTTCCCTGAGAATATCATCTTTAGAACCAACAGTAAAATTTTCCCTTATTTCCAATCAAAAGAAACTGCAAAAGTGGACATCCCCACAGTTTTTTTCTTTTCGTACAGAAGAAATTGGGGATTTTGCAGCTTCTCAGGAATCCCACATGGAAAAGATGGCATATTAAAGCAACGAAAGTCCTGTCTATACCACACCTAAGACAAAAGAACCAACCAATTTGATCTCCTGGTTTTGAGGAAGTGCATAACGTTTACATTTTTACCCTGTACTGTAGGATAGTTGCACTATCACAATTCTTCCTACAGGGATACAAATCATCATGCATAAACCAATTGCAATTGTAAAGATGTGGTTAGTGTTTTAATAAGAAATTACATATACTCTTTATTTTATCCCAATGAGCACATTTTGTTGATCTTCAAAATTCCTTAAACTGTCATGTTTCATGTCAAACCACCTTTAAAATAACAATAAAATTGGGTTAGTATAACAATACCATGAAAATCAATTTTTAACTTATGCAAGCTTCCAGAGCCACACCAAGTATGTTACATTGACAATAAAATTGGGTTGCTATATTCCTAGATAGCGGCCAGCCCTGTATCATGCTCCATGGCAATCTGATGGCTGGGTTCAGTTTGAAAAACCCGATGTTTACTTTACCTGCCATTAACTTAGTGCAAACAATGACATTCACAGGAGGCATGTCTTACAATATGCCAGTCATCCTCATTAACTTGTTCTCCCCTTATTGCACTTTCACAAATGCTAAATGCAGAAGGATAAGCATATATTTGACAGTTCTGTGTAATGTGTACAGCAGAGGAAGATTGCAGAGACAATGACCATTTGAATCAGTTCAACAATGCCACCTGTCATGAAGCAGAATTGTGAGAAAATTATTTATGGACAGTGACATTCCTGAAGTGTACCTTTCTGCCCATGTTCCAGCATGAAAGCAATGGTTCATCTTAGGGATGAGATATGAAGGTGGCTTCACTCCAAACCCAATGTCCACTATCTCCATCTTCTCCAGTATCGACTATCGAGGAAGAATTGATTAAAGTTTCCCCAAATGAGTTCAATCAATTAAAGGAGAAGCGTGGACACACCCCATCTTGAAGTCCACTAATAGGTGCCCAAACACATTTGATTCCAGAGTAGGAGTAGTAGAGCGGAGTAGAGTAGAGTAGAGTAGAAACACCAACCTCCAACTGTGGACTCTTCTTGTTACTCACCTGGTGTGTGTGCAGCTGGAGACCTGGAACTGGGGCCAGGCTCCGGCTCCAGATGACGCTGCCTGGTCTTACCCCCAGCACCTCCAGCTGTAAACACACAGAGGAAAACTTCTTTTAAAATCTTTATCTATTGCTTTAATGATGTGTTCCTATTATACCTCCAATGATGCGTATAAGCATATTTTATCATACACAGAAGTGTAGTGAGCCTACAACTCATTTCAGCAGCCATTATTAAGAAAAAGAGACCCATGGCCATTGCATGTTTGTAAGACAGAAAGAAAGAAAGAAAGAAAAAAAGCTTTTGGCGTTGTTCTCCGGGACACACATTTTATGAACTGTGCTTATACATGATACTCCCGAGGAATGAAGCACAGAACTATGCCCTATTAACAATGTACTTAAAAAAGTAATATTATTAATACAGTATGAAAATAGTGACCTTAAACAACATATCATACATAAATGTACAGATATTGTTCATTAGATTTATTTGTATTGTGTATGTGGTGACATATGTCGGGGGACAATATGCAAATTCAGCAGTGGACGCCTATTGCAGCGGCTTCAAGTGAGAAAGAGAGAGAGAGTGTGTGTGTGTGTGTGTGTGTGTGTGTGTGTGTGTGTGTGTGTGTGTGTGTGTGTGTGTGTGTGTGTTTTTGAGGGAAAGTATAATTTGTTAAATCAAAAGTAATACAGTAAGTTATTTATAAAAATGTGACGTAGCAAAGACATTAATTATGTATTTTAAAGTAATTATTAAAAGGGTTTCAGGAAAGTATAGAAGATAAGGTAAAGAAGATAGTTTGTCATTTGACTACATAGTTACACCACAACACATCTGACTGTAGTGTTAGGAGAAAAAAGACATGATACGGAAGCTGTGGTTGACAGAGGAGTGAGACGGTGCTGGCGTCTTGCACAACTAAGCAAATGAGCACAAAATTTGATATTAAGTGACCACAGGCTAAATTTATAGTAGTAGGCAAAACACAAGGGGGGAACAGCCCTATTAATGTGCTAATGGTAAACTGCAGGAGCGTCTATAGAAAGGTCCCAGAACGGCTCTCATTAATAAATGGTCATAACGCCCACATAGTACTAGGGACAGAAAGTTGGCTAAACCAGATGTAAACAGGAATGAAATTTTAAACTCAGATTGGAATGTATAATGCAGAGACAGGCTTGACAGTGAAGAGGGAGGTGTGTTTATAGTGATAAAAAGTACAAAAGTATCGAAGGAAATAGACGGAGATCCGAAATGTGAAATAATTTGGGTGAAGTTCACGGTTAAAGTGGGCTCAAATATGATAATAGGATGTCTCTACAGGCCCCCTGGCTCAGCAGCTGTTGTGGCAGAGCACCTGAAGGAAAACCTGGAAAATATTTTGAATAGATTTCCTGACCATGTTGTAGTTCTGGGTAGAGATTTTAATTTGCTGGCTATAGACTGCGAGACTAACGTTTGTAACGGGTGGCAGGGATAAAGAATCCAGTGAAATGTTTTTACATGCATTATGTGAAAACTACCTTGAGCAGTTAAACAGAGAACGTAATCGTGGCACTAACATGTTAGACCTTCTGGTGACAAACAGCCCCGAACAATTTGAAACAGTTAATACAGAACAGGGAATCAGTGATCACAAAGTGATTACTGCATCGATGATTTCAGCCATTAATAGAAATATTAAAAAACGTAGGAGGATTTTTCTGTTAGCAAAAGTGACAAAAAGCAGATTTCAGAGTACTTGACAGCTCAATGCAAAAGTTTTGTCTCGAGTAGCGATAGTGTTGAGGATCAGTGGACAAAGTTCAAAACCATTGTACAGTATGCATTAGATGAGTATGTGCCAAGCGAGTCATAAGAGATGGAAAAGAACCACCATGGTACAACAACCGAGTTAGAAAACTGCTGCGGAAGCAAAGGGAACTTCACAGCGAACATAAACATAGCCAAAGCCTTGCAGACAAACAAAAATTATGCAAAGAGAAATGTAGTGTGAGGAGGGCTATGCGAGAGGCATTCAATGAATTCAAAAGTAAAGTTCTGTGTACTGACTTGGCAGAAAATCCTAAGAAATTTTGGTCTTATGTCAAAGCGGTAGGTGGATCAAAACAAAATGTCCAGACACTCTGTAACCAAAATGGTACTGAAACAGAGGATGACAGACAAAAGGCCGAAATACTAAATGTCTTTTTCCAAAGCTGTTTCACAGAGGAAGACTGCACTGTAGTTCCCTCTAGATTGTTGCACAGATGACAAAATGGTGGATATCAAAATAGTTGACAGAGGGATAGAGAAACAATTAAAATCGCTCAAAAGAGGAAAGGCTGCTGGACCTGATGGAAAACCAGTTCGATTTTACACAAAGTATGCAAAGGAACTTGCCCCCCTTCTTGCAGTGGTGTACCATAGGTCTCCAGAAGAGCATAGCATTCCAAAGGAGTGGAGAAGGGCACAGATGACCCCCGATTTCATTAAGGGACATCGAACGGATGTGCAGAACTATAGACCTATATCTCTAATGTCTGTCAGTTGTAGAAGTTTGGAACACGTACTATGTTCGAGTATAATGACTTTTCTGGATACAAGAAATTTACTCTGTAGGAATCAGCATGGGTTTTGAAAAAGTCCATCGTATGAAACCCAGCTCACGCTATTCATCCATGAGACTCGGAGGGCCATAGACACGGGTTCCCAGGTAGATGCCGTGTTTCTTGACTTCTGCAAGGTGTTCAACACAGGTCCCCACAGTCATTTAGTGAACAAAGAGCATATGCACTATTAGCCCAATTGTGTGATTGGATTGAAGAGTTCCTACATAACAGAATGCAGCATGTCATTCTCAATGGAGAGAGGTCTTCGGAAGTACAAGTGATTTCAGGTGTGCCACAGGAAAGTGTTGTAGGAACATTGCTATTCACAATGTACATAAATGACCTTGTGGATAACATCGGAAGTTCACCGAAACTTTTTGCAGTTGATGCTGTAGTATATTGAGAGATTGTAACAATGAAAAATTGTACTGAAATGCAGGAGGATCTGCAATGAATCGATGCATGGTGCAGGGAGTGGCAATTGAATCTCAATGTTGACAAGTGTAATGTGCTGCGAGTACATAGAAAGAAAAATCCTTTCTCACTTAGCTACAATATAGCAGGTCAGCAACTGCAAGCAGTTAATTCCATCAATTATCTGGGAGTAGGCATTAGGAGTGATTTAAAATGGAATGATCATATGAAGCTGTTCGTTGGTAAAGCAGATGATAGAGAGATTCATTGGAAGAATCGTAAGGAAATGCAAACTGAAAACAAACTAAGTAGATTACCGTACACTTGTTCGCCCATTGCTTGAATACTGCTCAGCAGTGTGGGATCCATACCACATAGGGTTGATAGAAGAGAGAGAGAAGATCCAACGGAGAGAAGGCACTTTGTTACAGGATCATTTAGTAATCACGAAAGTGTTATCGAGATGATAGATAAACTCCAGTGGAAGACTTTGCAGGAGAGGCTCTCAGTAGCTCGGTACGGGCTTTTGTTGAAGTTTGGAGAACTTACCTTCACTGAGGACTCTAGCAGTATATTGCTCCCTCCTACATATATCTCGCAAAGAGACCATGAGGATAAAATCAGAGAGATTAGAGCCCACACAGATGCATACTGATGATCTTTCTTTCCACAAACAATACGAGATTGCAATAGAAGGGAGAACCGATAGAGGTACTAGAGGTACCCTCCACCACACACCGTCAGGAGGTTTGGGCAGTATGGATGTAGATGTAGATCTAGTCTGCCCACACCACCTGTCATAGCCAAGCACAGAAAATGTGGCAAACCTAGATAATTTAAAGACATAGTGTCTGTTCTTTTGGTCACACATCCATAGCAACAGACACCATACCTTTATAAATACACATGCCTAATGGCATATTTGCCTTTCAGTCCAGATGCACGATGTTGTCTTATTTCACAGAAACACAATAGACCTGCAAGCAAAGTAGAACAACATACTGGGAAAAACATGCTGTAGTGTCCATCATATGGAGATTTGGGTTAGATAGGAAACATGCTCTGACAGCCAGAGCAATTAAGGTGACCACTCATGTAAAGTGAGAAAACAGGAAGTCAACTATGTACATATACTGCTTTGCATTATTGTGTTTCCAGTCAGGAACTACTCATTGAAGGCAATGCATTTGTAAGAAATCCCACATTGACACAGCTCCTTCAGTGATACTGAACATATTAAACAATAGGTTAACAACAAAGGGTGTAGGCATGTGTGCTAAAGGTACAAGTCCTTCTAATGCTGTTTCTGGTGAAGGTTTTAAAGAACTAGGCCAATGATTAATAGATCTAGGTGCACATTCAGCACTTCATATGTACTGAATACATCAGCACAACACCACATACCAATGGTGTCTGCCATGTCTTGCATTTGGAAAGAAATCTGTTCCATTCATTAACAGTAGTTACTGTTAGCAACATAATGCATATCTTACTCTTCATCTTTGAGCTTGCATTCAGTACTGCTCAGTTCTGTCTCAGGATTGTTCTTCCACCCCTATTAGTTCTACATGAACAGTGACACACACAACTATGGATAACGTAGCTCACTTAGAATTGGTCGACATGTAGTTTTTGTATGGGTTCATTGAATGCTGTGGAATGATTACACTGTGCTGAACTATTCCCACAGCAAAGGCCACCACACCACAGTTTCATCAATGTGTAGTGGCATTAACCTGCGTTTTGTGTTTTGATGTTTAAATATGCAAACTCTTCCATTTTTTCATAGAAACCATTGTAATACGGGTAACAGACTAAATCAATTAATCTTACTGTGTGACAAGCTGCTTTAGACAGTGTGTTCCTTATACCAAAATACTTAGGGACCCCTGAACAATGTCTAGACGTTTGTCGGTGGAGTTCTGGTTCACTATTTGTACTTTCTTCAAGCCTGAATATTTTGTGACAATTGTTTACCAGTTTTGTTAATTATTTCATGAAAGATACAATTTCAATATACTGTATATTTATTACTAAGCAAAAAATACATGTGTCACAATTTAACCTTGGGAAACAACAACCTAGTCAGCTTTGTAGGTCAGTTGTTCCTGACACTGAAGTAGTAATTATGTATACATTACTTATGTAGTTCAAAAGTCATTAATTACTTAAGATACTATTTCAAGTCACCACCTATCCCTGTACACAGTCACACTTTCCTAAAATTCTGATAACTTGCAGTCTGCAATTTTCTGCACATCGTGGCATTCTGAAGTTTCCAAATTAATTTGGCTCTGAGCTAAAATTATTAAAAATTTTAATTTTTTAGTTACTTAAAAATAGCAACTGTTGGAAATCAGGGATATCTTGTTGAATATCAAGAAAGAAGCGCCTTGTGATGTAAACCAATGATATAAATCATTTGGTACATGAAAGAAACCAGCAATAAGAATTATAATAGGTATGCCAATAATTGGTACTGCCTCCTATGTTCATAAAAAGTCTGAATACAGTGTGGCAATTTCAATCCCATTTAGAAAGACACACTTCTCAACACGAAATGCAAAAATAAACAGTATAATTGTTAATTGCCACATTCCAATTAATGACGATAAGAAAAATATGAGAGAAGTAGCAGCATTTAATAACTTTTTGAAGACAAAATATCAAAATTTACATAAACAAATTTTGTGATGCTACTGGGGTATTTTAAGAGAATATCCAGCCCATAAAATGAAAAAAAAATGAACGAAAATGTTTCAGGACTTACTAATCTTCATAAAACATTTCAGTTGAAGTTTATGTCAGCTTCTGTCATAAAATGACAAGGAAAGCAAAATGGTGGCTATCTCCAAATATAATACTAGATGCAATGCAATAAGATCAAGTGGCTATTTCTCAAAACAATACTAAAGAAATCATGAATGTGAAAGTAACAAGAAACAGGGAATTTCTCTCTTATCACATGACAAATTAAACTCAATCTTCTCCCTAATAAAACCACAAAAGACAGCAAAAACAGATTAAATAAAACACAGAGGCTCAAAAGAGACAATACAACATTTTTAAGAAGAAATTAAAATAGGTGAATCAGGAACGACTTCCTGACAAATCTATACTTGATGTTAACAAATTTTTCTTCTTCAGAAACACTTTCATTGCCATTGCTAGTCTACATTTTATATCCTCTCTACTTTGACCATCATCAGTTATTTTGCTCCCCAAATAGCAAAACTCCTTTACTACTTTAAGTGTCTCATTTCCTAATCTAATTCCCTCAGCATCACCCAACTTAATTCGACTACATTCCATTATACTCATTTTGCATTTGTTGATGTTCATCTTATATCCTCCTTTCAAGACACTATCCATTCCTTTCAGCTGCTCTTCCAAGTCGTTTGCTGTCTCAGAATTACAATGTCATCGCCGAGCCTGAAAGTTTTAATTTCTTCTCCATGGATTTTAATACCTACTCCGAATTTTTCTTTTGTTTCCTTTACTGCTTGCTCAATATACAGATTGAATAACATCGGGGAGAGGCTACAACCCTGTCTCACTCCCTTACAAACCACTGCTTCCCTTTCATGCCCCTCAACTCTTATAACCACCATCTGGTTACTGTACAAACTGTATATAGCCTGAAACTTCCTGGCAGATTAAAACTGTGTGCCCGACCGAGACTCAAACTCGGGACCTTTGCCTTTTGCAGGCATGGAAGGGCCATGAAGTTTCATATCAGTGCACACTCTGCTGCAGAGTGAAAACTTCATTCTGGAAACATCCCCCAGGCTGTGGCTAAGCCATGACTCCGCAGTATCCTTTCTTTCAGGAGTGCTAGCTCTGCAAGGTTCGCAGGAGAGCTTCTGTAAAGTTTGGAAGGTAGGAGACGAGATACTGGCAGAAGTAAAGCTGTTAGGACTGGGCGTGAGTCTTGCTTCGGTAGCTCAGATGGTAGAGCACTTGCCTGCGAAAGGCAAAGGTCCCGAGTTCAAGTCTCTGTCGGGCACACAGTTTTAATCTGCCAGGAAGTTTCATATCAGCACACACTCCGCTGCAGAGTGAAAATCTCATTCTGTAAATAGCCTTTTGCTCCCTGTATTTTATGCCTGCCACCTTCAGAATTTGAAAGAGAGCATTCCAATAAACATTGTCTAAAGCTTTATCTAAGTCTACAAATGCTAGAAACGTAGGTTTGCCTTTCCCTAATCTTTCTTCTAAGATAAGTTGTTATGTCAATATTGCCTCACATGTTCCATTATTTAAACGGAATCCAAACTGATCTTCCCTGAGGTCGACTTCTACTAGTTTTTCCATTCTTCTGTAAAGAATACGCGTTAGTATTTTGCAGCTGTGACTTATGAAACTGATTGTTCTGTAATTCTCACATCTGTCAACACCTGCTTTCTTTGGGATAGGAAGTATTATATTCTTCTTGAAGTCTGATGGTATTTCACCCGTCTCATACATCTTGCTCACCAGATGGTAGAGTTTTGTCAGGACTGGCTCTCCCAAGGCCATCAGTAGTTCTAATGTAATGTTGTCTACTCCCGAGGCCTTGTTTCGACTCAGGTCTTTCAGTGCTGTGTCAAACTCTTCACGCAGTATTATATCTCCCATTTCATTTTCATCTACAACCCCTTCCATTTCCATAATATTGTCCTGAAGTACATCGCCCTTGTATAGATCCTCTATATACTCCTGCCACCTTTCTGCTTTCTCTTCTTTGCTTAGAACTGGGTTTCCATCTGAGCTCTCGATATTCATACAAGTGGTTCCCTTTTCTCCAAAGGTTTCTTTAATTTACCTGTAGGCAGTATCTATCTTACCCCTAGTGAGATACGCCTCTACATCCTTACATTTGTCCTCTAGCCATCCCTGCTTAGCCATTTTGCACTTCCTGTCGGTCTCATTTTTGAAACTTCTGTATTCCTTTTTGCGTGCTTCATTTACTGCATTTTTATATTTTCTCCTTTCATCAATTAAGTTCAATATTTCTTATGTTACCCAAGGAGTTCTACTAGCCCTCGTCTCTTTACCTACTTGATCCTCTGCTGCCTTCACTACTTCATCCCTCAGAGCTCCCTATTCTTCTTCTACTGTACATCTTTCCCACATTCCTATCAATTGTTCCCTTATGCTCTCCCTTAAATTCTGTACAATCTCTGGTTCTTTCAGTTTATCCAGGTCCCATCTCCTTAAATTCCCACCTTTTTGAAGCTTCTTCAGTTTTAATACACAGTTCATAACCAATAAATTGTGGTCAGAGTCCACATCTGCCCCCTGGATATGTCTTACAATTTAAAACCTGGTTCCTAAATCTCTGTCTTACCATTATATAATCTATCTGATAGCTTCTAGTATCTCCAGGATTCTGCCAAGTATATAACCTTCTTTCGTGATTCTTGAACCAAGTGTTAGCTATGATTAAGTTATGTTCTGTGCAAAATTCTACCAGATGGCCTCTTTCATTTCTCTCCCCCAATCCATATTCACCCACTGTATTTCCTTCTCTCCCTTTTCCTACTCTCGAATTCCAGTCACCCATGACTATTAAATTTTCGCATCCTTCACTAGCTGAATAATTTCTTTTATCTCATCATATATTTCTTCAATTTCATCATCATCATCTGCAGAGCTAGTTGGCATACGAAGTTGTACTACTGTAGTAGGCGTGGGCTTTGTGTCTATCTTGGCCACAATAATGTATTCACTATGCTGTTTGGGCTTTCATCCCAAGAGCAATTGCAAGTTTTCTTATCTATGCCTTCAGCCATATTGTTTTGATTTGATCCTTTTAAGGCTAAGTGTAATTTAGTGGTTCTTAGGAAAATAAACTTTTGTGTGTTTTGTGCAGCTAACAGTAACTGATTACGGCCCCCACCACAACCATAACCTGACTGACTATCCTGCAAAACCAGTTTTTACATCACCACCTTGGTCTGGACGGGCCAGTCAGTCTTTTTTTTTTTTTTTGTTTTAGGGTGCAAAACTGCTATGGTCATTAGCGCCCAGCCCATGACTTAGGAAACAGTAAAAAACCAAAATCGAAAACCAGCAGCAATGGGAACAAAGTCATAAAATTGGAGGAACTAAAAGCAGAAGGAAGGCTTAAAAAACCACTACAGAAAGAGGTTGATTGTCCCCAAAAAAAAGCTTCAAATGACTGACGTCATTTCACTGGCACTAATAAACTTGAGAACGCGGTCGGTTGAGCGCGTGTCATCTGCTAAAATCGATGATAGATAAGGCGATAGCTGTAGACGGGAGCGTAACGGATTAAAATAGCGGCACTCAATTAAAAGGTGTCTTACCATCCACAGCTGAGAGCAGTGGGGACAGAGTGGGGCAGGATCGCCGCTTAGAAGATGTCGATGGCTAAAAGGACAGTGCCCTCTCCGAAGTCTAGTTAAGATTACCTCCTCCCGACGACACGTTCGAGAGGAAGAGGTCCAAGCACAAGGAAGAGCTTTCACTTCCCACAATTTATTATGGGGAAGTGTTGACCAATGCCAGAGGAACGCCACCAAGATGCCCCCCAGGTGGAGCAAACGCAGACACACCTGAATCCGGTGGACCAGAGGGTGCACAGGATAAAGAGCTTGGAGACTGAGGAGAGAGCTGAGAGAATCTGAGCAGATAACGTACTGTATCCGCTGATGGGGGCGGATGTAGTGGACAGCCTGGAGAACAGCGTAAAGCTCCGCAGTATAAACCGAACACTGGTCGGGAAGCCAAAAGTGATTTGGGGTGTCGCCAACAATATAGGCACTTCCTACACCTAACGATGTATTCGAGCCGTCGGTGTAAATAAATGTGGCGTCCATCATTTGTGCACATAGAGCAGCAAATGCCCGATGATAAACAAGTGTAGGGGTACCATCCTTGGGAAATCGACAAAGGTCACGGAGCAGGCAGATCCGTGGATGGAGCCAAGGTGGTGATGTACCCCAAATTGTCAAGAAGGTTTTAGGAAAGCGGAAGGAAAGAGAATGGAGCAGTTGACGGAAGCGGACTCCCGGGGGTAGTAGGGAGGAGGAGCGGCCCGCATACCCTACATCAAAGGAGGCGTAAAAAAAAAGGTCATGGGCTGGATTAGCAGGCATGGAAGACAGATGGCTAGCATAACGACTCAGAAGGACTGCTCGCCGATTGGACAGCGGAGGTTCGGCAGTCTCAGCATAAAGGCTTTCCACAGGGCTAGTGTAAAAAGCTCCAGACACTAAACGTAATCCACGGTGGTGGATAGAGTCGAGACGCCGAAGAATAGACGGCCGAGCAGCGGAGTAGACTATGCTTCCATAATCCAATTTCGAGCGCACTAAGGCACGATAGATTCAGAGAAGGACCACTCGGTCCGCTCCCCAGGAGGTACCATTCAGGACACGTAGGGTGTTGAGGGATCGCAGACAGCGAGCCGAAAAATAGGAAACGTGGGAGGACCAGCACAGTTTTCTGTCAAACATAAGACCCAAGAATTTAGCGACGTCTGAAAACGGAAGGTTGGCAGGACCTAGATGTAAGGAGGGCAGAAGAAACTACTTACGTCGCCAAAAATTTACACAAACGGTCTTGCTGGGAGAGAAACGGAAGCTGGTTTCGATGCTCCAAGAGTGGAGGCGATCGAGACATCCTTGAAGACGTCGTTCAAGAAGGCTGGTCCGTTGAGAGCTGTAGTAGATCGCAAAATCGTCCACAAAGAGGGATCCCGAGACATCAGGAAGGAGACAATCCATAATTGGATTTATGGCAATGGCAAACAGTACAACACTCAGCACGGAGCCCTGGGGTACCCCGTTTTCTTGGGAGAAAGTACGGGAGAGAGTAGTGTTCACCCGCACCCTAAATGAATGCTCTGCCATAAATTCGCAAAGGAAAAGGTGTAGCGGACCTCGAAAGCCCCAAGAGAACAATGTGCGGAGGATGCCTGTCCTCCAGCAGGTATCGTATGCTCTCTCCAGATCAAAAAATATTGCTACTGTTTGGCGTTTCCGGAGAAAATTGTTCATGATATAAGTGGAGAGAGCAACAAGATGGTCAACTGCAGAACGATGCTTTCGGAATCCGCATTGGGCAGGTGTTAAAAGACTGTGGGATTCCAGCCACCACGCTAGACGGTAATTCACCATACGCTCCAAAACATTACAGACCCTACTCGTGAGAGAAATGGGGCGACAGCTAAAGGGGAGATGTTTGTCCTTTCCAGGTTTCGGAACAGGAACGACGATAGCTTCCCGCCATCGTCTGGGAAAAGTACTGTCGGTCCAAATTCGATTATAAAGGCGAAGGAGGTAACGCAGACTATGGGTTGATAAATGCAGCAACATTTGGATGTGGATACCATCCGGTCCTGGGGCGGAGAAGCGAGAAGAAGAGGGTGCATGTTGGAGTTCCCGCATGGAGAAAACAGTATTATAGCTTTCGCGATTTTGAGAGGAGAAAGCAAGAGGTCGAACTTCCGCTGCACGTTTCTTCGGGAGAAACGCTGGCGGGTAATTGGAAGAGCTCGAAATCTCAGCAAAGTGCTGACCCAACGAGTTAGAAATTGCGACGGGGTCCACGAATGTATCATGCGCGACAGTGAGCCCAGAGACTGGGGAGAAACTAGGCGCGCCTGAGAACCGTCGAAGCCGACTCCAAACTTCCGAGGAGGGAGTGAAGGTGTTAAATGAGCTAATAAAGAATTTCCAGCTTGCCTTCTTGCTATCGCAGATGACGCGACGGCACCGCGCATGGAACTGCTTATAGCGGATACAGTTGGCCAAAGTAGGATGGTGGCGGAAAACGCGGAGAGCACGTTGCCGCTCACGTATTGCATCACGGCATGCCTCGTTCCACCAAGGAACTGGGGGGCGCCGGGGCAATTCGGAGGTGCGTGGTATTGAATGTTCCACAGCTGTAAGAATAACGTCGGTAATATTGGTGACCTCATCGTCGACGCTGGTAAAGCGACGGTCATCGAATGTCGCTAGAGACGAAAAAAGTGTTCAATCGGCTTGGGCAAACTTCCAGCGTCGCGGCCGCATATATGGTTGTTGAGGCTGCAGTCTAAGGACACATGGAAAGTGGTCACTCGAGTGTGTATCATCAAGGGCGAGCCATTCGAAGCGCCGAGCTAGCGGAACAGTACCAACCGCAAGGTCCAAATGAGATCAATTTGTCGTGGAGGCAGACAAAAATGTAGGGACCCAAGTGTTGACGCAAACTAGAAACGCTTGGTGGAAGACGTCTAGCAATAGTGAGCCACGTGGACAAGGATGTGGAGAACCCCAAAGCGGGTGGTGCGCATTGAAGTCCCCAACCAGCAAATAGGGGGGTGGAAGCTGACCAAGAAGATGAAGGAGATCAGCTCGTCCCATTGGTGTGGACGATGGAATGTATACAGTACAAAGAGAGAACGTGTATGTGGAAAGGGAAAGACAGACGGCGACAGCTTGAAAGGAAGTGTTTAAATGGATTGGGTAATAATGGAGAGTTTCATGGAGAAGAATCATGAGTCCTCCATGTGCTGGAGTGCCTTCAACAGAGGGGAGATCATATCGGATGGACGGAAAATGAGGGAGAACAAAGCGGTCATGGGGACGCAGCTTTGTTTCCTGAAGACAGAAGATGACGGGCGAGTAGGATCGTAAGAGGATCGACAATTCATCCTGATTGGTTCGAATGCTGTGGATATTCCAGTGGATAATGGACATAGGGTGAACAGAAAATGGAGGAATGTGACCAAAGTTGCTGTCAACTCAAAGACTGCTCAGAGCTTGCGACCGACAGCATGGAATGGCATTCAGCTGAAGGCAGAAGATCCTGATCCATAGGTTGGTCAGGAGCAGCTCCTGCCACCAGCGATCGGCCGGTTGACCGGCCACCAGCAGTGCGCCTCGGAAACACAGAAGACGGCCGAGGGCGATTTCCGCCAGGTGGTGCTGTAAATGGGACACGCCTTGGCGGAGAAGGAGAGGAACTGGGTTTCTTTGTAGCCAGCCACAGCCACTGGCACGGCAGCCATTGCCGGGAGTTCCGATGCTCCAGGATGACGAGCAACCACTCCAAGGCATGCATGAGGAGGTCACAGCTCAGGCATCAGAAGTGTGATCCCTGTGTGTTCAGGGGGCTCAACCAAAAGGGTACATAGCGACCCCACCACACGGGCTGGCTACCGTGCTGGCTATGCACCCTAGCATCAAACAACGACGGAGAAGAAAAGGTGGAATATACTAGGAGGGCACACGTCGGAGACACTAGGTAAGGTGCTCTTCCCCAAATGGCTCACACTACGGAAGAGAAATTTTGGAATGGAGGTCAAACCCCAGAGGGGGACCAAGGAATGCCAAAAGGAGGAGATGATTACGCAACAAAGCCAGAGTGTAAAACCAACAGAACCAGGAGGATAGCGGGGGCCAACATAAGCAAGGACACCAATAGAGGGAGAGGAGAGGGCGAGGGGAAAGGGGTATGGAGGGGAAAGGAGGGGAAGGGAAAGGAAATGCAACCCGGGAGAGAAAGAAGGCTGCAATGGCTCGGGGCCCCGTGCTCGCCACGCACGTATCCACGAAAGAGTTGTGGACCCCCTGGGGGGGATGTTTAGATGAAGGAGGAACCGATGGTTGTGAAGTTGCAGTACGTAAAAACTCTTCATGAGTATGCTCTTTTTTGGAAGTCTTGGTGTCTGACTTTTGGGCTCGAGTTTTAGCAGAACCCGACGAAGGGTGAGCCATAGAGTGGGCAGGCGAAAGTGGTGAGGTTGAACGGGCGATCTTTGTGCTGGCCGATCTGACGACCGTGGCACTAAAGGTGAGGTCGCAAGTCTGCGTGGCCGCCTCCTTTGTTGGCCGAGGAGAAGCAAGGACAGTGCTGTATTTTCCTGTCTGAGGCACGGTGGGCTGTCGACTGGCGAATAATTTTCGAGCAACAACGGTCGACACCTTTTCCTTCACTCTTTTTTCCTGGATGAGCTTTTCGTCCTTAAAAACGGGGCAATCTCGAGAGTAAGCAGCGTGGTCACCCATACAGTTGATGCAGCGAGGGGATGGAGGTGGACAGCCAACCTCATGGGCATCCTTGCCACACGTAACACATTTGGCCGGATTCGAACAGGACTGGCTGGTGTGATTGAACCGCTGACATCAATAGCAACGTGTAGGGTTTGGGACGTAAGGGCGAACGGAAATTATCTCATAGCCTGCTTTGATTTTCGATGGGAGTTGAACTTTGTCAAATGTCAAGAAGACAGCGCGGGTTGGAATGATGTTCGTGTCAACCCTTTTCATAACTGTATGAACAGCCGTTACGCCCTGGTCAGACAGGTAGTGCTGAATTTCTTCGTCAGACAATCCATCAAGGGAGCGTGTATAAACGACTCCACGCAAGTAATTTAAGGTACGGTGCAGTTCCACCCGGACAGGGAAGGTGTGCAGCAGAGAATTATGCAGCAATTTTTGTGCCTGGAGGGCACTGACTGTTTCTAACAACAGGGTGCCATTCCGTAATCTAGAACAAGACTTTACAGGACCTGCAATTGCGTCGTCACCTTTCTGAATAATGAAAGGGTTGACCCTGGAGAAGTCGTAACCTTCGTCAGACGGAGAAACAACAAGGAACTGTGGCAACGATGGAAGAACTGTCTGTGGCTGAGACTCAGTGAACTTACGTTTGTGAGCAGACATATTGGAAGGTGAGGAAACCATTGCGGAAGAATCTCCCATGATTACCGGTGTCTCCGATGGCGCGCTCCTCCCTTGTGGGGGCCCTCTCTGAGGGCACTCCTGCCTTAGGTGATTGTTCACACCTCAGGTCACACCTCCCGAAAAATGGATGAAGGGACCAATCGGCACTTTCGGAAGGTATCAGCTCGGGTAATCACCCCTCCCTGGGCCTGGCGATTACCAGGGGGTACGTATGTGTCCTACCTGTCTACCCGGGGCGGGGAATTATGCGTTACCCCGTCACCGGCTACGCATGGAAGTGCGTGGGTCGGCCTTCAGACACGCACAGGGAGGAAAAAGAGAAAGGGAAAGGAAAGAAGAGGGGTCTGAAACGCTGCAGCGGAGAAAAGGGCAAAGAGAAGAGGGAAGGAAAAGAGAAGGACAGAGGAAGGACAAAGGCCGGCAAGTGTAGAAAGCAAGGAATTTGTAAAAGTTTCGAGCGTCCGTCTCCAGACATAGGCACAAACCATACTCCCAGAGGGGGAGAAAGGGAAGGAAAGAGCCAGCGGTGAGGGGGGGGGGGGGAAGATGGGGGACGGGGAAGGATGCGGAAAGGGAAGGTATGCAGCCCGGAAAGGAAGGAGGGCCACATTAGCTCGGTGTCCCGTGCTCGCTACGCACGTGTCCACAAAAGAGTTGTGGACCCCCGGGGGGCAGTCAGTCTGTTTCTATCTTTCATCGAACAAGTAGAGTCAGCAGTCATAGTCACTTACAGTTGGGGACCATCGCAGGCAGTACTAAGTGACCAGAATAGTGTACATGGCAGACTTTTACTTCACCAGCAGTGAGGCTAACATGGTCTGTTACAGAGAACTTCTACAGCACCACCAGGACTATCTTGAGTTAAGTAATCTATTCTTACAAATAAAGAACCCAGTTAATATATGCTTGCAGTTTGCATTATAGAAAGATGAACCAACCATGAACCAACATACTGTCCTTGCTTTCCATGGTACAAGACTACAGTGACAATGCGATGACACAAAATCATGATCCCAAAACACTGTCCAGCTCATCTTGCCTGTGACAGGCACTGCGTACCTCATACCTGTGGGCCATATGACACTGGAAAACTTCCCAGTATTCATCCACTGGACATCCTTTAGAGGACACTACACAGCAGCTCACCAACCTATCCAAATTCCAAGCTTGACATCCGTTACCTACTTAGGAGTGGCATGACTATATTCCTAAGAGTGCAGCCCACAATATTAGCATTCCCCGTGCAATGGGTACTGATGGTTCCTACAGCAGTGTTTGTCAGTCATCACAGATAAAGCACCCAACTGGTAACTTCATGAATAATTCTCATATTAGCACCAATCTTTTAGTAGAGCAGGACCATCTTTAACTGGCCTTCACTAGAAAGCTGCTTCATTTGATCCTAGTTATCATGTACTTTCCTCAGATTGCAATGAAGTTCTACTCTTCTTGGTTAACTGGGAGCATCCCTCTTGTGCATTTTTCATTATTTTCTTGCCTCCGGATACTTGTGTTCCACCAGGTAGCCTTCCTCTATGTGTTTTTTGCTTCCATACAGTGTTTGCATGGTTTTACTCTGTTCAAAAAACATTGCTCATGGTTCCTTTGCATTGCAGATGACTGCACACTTTTGTTGTCTCATGTTCAGTGAGTCTTTGCCTTATTCTTACTTTCTCTCTCTTTTTCTGTCTTGTGGTGGTTACACTTCATTCCTTTATTCTGGTGTCGTCCTGATGTGCCATTCCACCATCTTGTCAACCTAGGGATCTCTTTCACGCTTTTGCCATTGCTCTCACTTGCTCATTTACCTCGGCTCCTTCCATGCCCAAACCTTATCTTCTGCAGCCCCCAGAATCCTCTGCAATCTGGATGCTCCCCCTTCTCTCTCCCCTGGTACCATTGCTATATGTTTGTCTCCTGTGGTCAGACCTCATCTCTCACCTCCTGCCATGTCTCCCATCAGTCTGCTCTCACCGATGCCTTAAGCCCATCTTAGGTCTCTTCCTTCCCCTCCTGGTCCTCCTCTTTGGTCAATGTGGCTCTTGCCCTATTTTGTTCTCTGACTGACACATGCATGGCCTGCCTTCTGTCTTTGGTCAGGCCCTGCCTGGCAGTGCTGTGGTCTGGTCACCACGGCCATCTCTTACAGCCTCATTAACTTCCCTGCTCATCTCAGTTTTTGTCTCTAAACTTTTGTTTCAACGCCAAGGTTCAACTAGTGTCTCACTTTTGGCGGCCCAGTTGCCCTTTCTAAACAATGCTGCCACAAATGTTTCATTTTTCCAGGTTTACTCTTCACTCATTTGTCTATGTTGACCCAACAGCTTGACTCCACCAGCGATGTCCAATGCTGCTCATACCTTCTGCCAAAAGTCCATTGCTGTGATCAGCTTTCTTTCCTCCCTCTGCAGTTGCTGCACTTTGTGAAGAGAAACCTATGGTCTCCTGGTGCATTTTGCTTGCACTGTTACATCTGGCCCAGCTTCTGTTATGTCATCTCCAGCTGTTACTGCCTGTCTGGCCCCATTGGCACCCTCATGTCCCACCTGTGTGCCTCCCATTTGCCACCTGTGTCCTGTCACTGTCCAATTCCCAGCCAGCCTGCATCAGTGTTACAAAAAAGACACATGGCTGCAGCAAGGGGCACATCCAACGCCCTTTTCAAGTGCTCCTAGTGCTAGTGCCACCAACCCTGGTGCCCTTTTGGATTCGAAAACCATCGCTGGCACACATGCCTCTTGTTTCTGACTTGCATACCAGAAGCCATTGTCCCCCTGTAAGCACCTACATGATGCATGCCAGCACCTTCTCAGTCCAACGGCTGATTAGTCAAAAGAGGGGGGGAAGGGATCAAACTGAGGTCATTGGTCCCTTGTTCCAATTAAAATAATTCTATAAGAGAAAGAATAAAACGACACAGCACAAAATTGGCGAGAAAAATCACAAGAATGACAGAAGGGCAACGAACACTACAGTGAACAAAACAGGACATGAAAACCAGAGAGGCAGAAGAAACAGGTTGGAGGGAGAGCAGATGACCATGATTGGCTGACCACAAGAATAAAAAAGAAGCAGCCAGCCACTGTGAAAACATTAAAACCTCCAGCCTAAAAGCACTAGGGTGAAGGAAACAGATAGATGAAGAACATGCGCTGAAACTTAGATCAAAAGATAAAACCCACCCTAATGGATAAAATATAAAAATAAATCAGCTGATAAGGCATTCCTCCTCCCCCCCCCCCCCCCATGAACCATGGACCTTGCCGTTGGTAGGGAGGCTTGTGTGCCTCAACGATACAGATAGCCATACCGTAGGTGCAACCACAACGGAGGGGTATGTGTTGAGAGGCTAGACAAACGTGTGGTTCCTGAAGAGGGGCAGCAGCCTTTTCAGTAGTTGCAGGGGCAACAGTCTGGATGATTGACTGATCTGGCTTTGTAACACTAACCAAAATGGCCTTGCTGTTCTGGTACTGCGAACAGCTGAAAGCAAGGGGAAACTACAGTCGTAATTTTTCCTGAGGGCATGCAGCTTTACTGTATGATTAAATGATGATGGCCTCCTCTTGGGTAAAATATTCCGGAGGTAAAATAGTCCCCCATTTGGATCTCCGAAGGGGACTACTCAAGAGGACGTCGTTATCAGGAGAAAGCAAACTGGAGTTCTACGGATCGGAGCGTGGAATGTCAGATCCCTTAATCAGGCAGGTAGGTTAGAAAATTTAAAAAGGGAAATGGATAGATTAAAGTTAGATATAGTGGGAATTAGTGAAGTTCGGTGGCAGGAGGAACGAGACTTTTGGTCGGGTGACTACAGGGTTATAAATGCAAAAGCAAATAGGGGTAATGCAGGCGTAGGTTTAATAATGAATAAAAAATAGGAGTGCGCGTAAGCTACTACAAACAGCATAGTGAACGCATTATTCTGGCCAAGATAGACACAAAGCCCATGCCTACTACAGTAGTACAACTTCATATGCCAACTAGCTCTGCAGATGAAGAAATTGATGAAATGTATGATGAGATAAAAGAAATTATTCAGGTAGTGAAGGGAGACGAAAATTTAATAGTCATGGTTGACTGGAATTCGGTAGTAGGAAAAGGGAGAGAAGGAAACATAGTAGGTGAATATGGATTGGGGCTATGAAATGAACGAGGAGGCTGTCTGGTAGAATTTTGCGCAGAACATAACTTAATCATAGCTAACACTTGGTTCAAGAATCATGAAAGAAGTTTGTATACATGGAAGAACCCTGGAGATACTAAATGGTATCAGATAGATTATATAATGGTAAGACAGAGATTTACGAACCAGGTTTTAAATTGTAAGACATATCCAGGGGGCAGATGTGGTCTCTGACCACAATTTATTGGTTATGAACTGTGTATTAAAACTGAAGAAGCTTCAAAAAGGTGGGAATTTAAGGAGATGGGACCTGGATAAACTGAAAGAACCAGAGATTGTACAGAATCTCCCTGATGTTGTTCAATCTGTATATTGAGCAAGCAGTAAAGGAAACAAAAGAAAAATTCGGAGTAGGTATTAAAATCCATGGACAAGAAATAAAAACTTTGAGGTTCACCGATGACATTGTAATTCTGTCAGAGACAGCAAAGGACTTTGAAGAGCAGCTGAACAGAATGGACAGTGTCTTGAAAGGAGGATATATGATGAACATCAACAAAAGCAAAACGAGGGTAATGGAATGTAGTCCAATTAAGTTGGGTGATGCTGAGGGAATTAGATTAGGAAATGAGATACTTAAATTAGTAAAGGAGTCTTGCTATTTGGGGAGCAAAATATCAGACGATGGTCGAAGTAGAGAGGATACAAAATGTAGACTGGCAATGGCAAGGAAAGCGTTTCTGAAGAAGAAAAATTTGTTAACATCGAGTATAGATTTAAATGTCAGGAAGTCATTTCTGAAAGTATTTGTGTGGAGTGTAGCCATGTATGCAAGTGAAACACCGACGATAAATAGTTTGGACAAGAAGAGAATAGAAGTTTTCGAAATGTGGTACTACAGAAGAATGTTGATGATTCGATGGGTAGATCACATAACCAATGAGGAGATATTGAATAGAATTGGAGAGAAGAGGAGCTTGTGGCACAACTTGACTAGAAGAAGGGATCAGTTGGTACGACATGTTCTGAGACATCAAGGGATCACCAATTTAGTATTGGAGGGCAGCGTGGAGGGTAAAAATCGTAGAGGGAGACCAAGAGATGAATACACTAAGCAGATTCAGAAGGATGTAGGCTGCAGTAGGTACTGGGAGATGGAGAAGCTTGCACAGGATAGAATAGCATGGAGAGCTGCATCAAACCAGCCTCAGAACTGAAGACCACAACAACAACAACAACAACAACAACGACGATAAGGCATTGTCAGATAAAATTAGTGGCAACAAGACTAGTAACCGAAGATTTCGTCACAGGGCAGTCAAAGTGGGGCAGTGACCAGAAAATGGGCCACTGTCAACTGGGTACTGCATTGACACTGAGGTGGATCCTCATAGTGCACGAGATAGCCGTGGGTCGCCCGTGTGTGGCCAATGTGGACCTGGCAGAGAACCACAGAGTCCCTGCAAGAGGTGCTCTTCAATGACTTCCACACATTCGCAGTCCCCTTAATGGCTCGCAATTTGGTGTGCATACTGAGCTTATGTGATTAAGTCTCCCAAGGCCAAAAAACCTTGCAGCATATAATGAAGGCAGGTCAATTACGGGAATGCCTATCTCTAGAAACTGTTTCCGTGTAGTCTATTTGGCCAGCCTGTCGGCAAGCTCATTTACATGGATTCTGATGTGACCAGGAGCCCAGACAAACACCACAGAATGACTAGACCATTCCATGGCATAGATGGACTCCTTGATGGTTGCTACCAAAGTATGATGACCTCTCCGTGGGACATCACTTTGACAAAGAACTGTCTGTGGATGTGGAGAGGCTTGCGTATCCACGTGATGCTGAGGGCTATGCCTAAGGTAGAGGATCTACTGCTGGAAAGGCCTCAGCCGATGGATCAGACTAAGAGTGTCCCAAAACATCCCATCTTCCCTATCCATTCCTAGTCCTACCCAACTCCCTGACCCAACTCAAGTTGTGATGGGATCTGTGCCAACAGGTGCATGGCACATAGGATTAAGATCAAAGGCTTGTCTGATATTGCTTTTAGGGTTCTTGCAGGTCAGTGTCAGGGTTCTCAAAGACCTCAAAAATGGAGACAGGAGATGTTGCAGATTAATCTGCAGCACAGTAAAGGGTGCCTCTGCTGCCCTGAGTCACTGCCTGGGGAGGCAGGAAGTGGACGTGGCCACAACACAAAAAATCTATTTATATGAAGGGGGTGTATTGGGTCTCGATGGTACTGGAGGTAAGCTATTCCATGTTAGATATCTAAGAAACTCCAGACCATGCATCTACGTAGGAAATGGAATTTCTTTCATGCCAATGAAGGACTTCTCCTCAAGGGATTTAGTGACCATTAAATTGCAGCAATTTGATGAAGTTACCACAATGTAAATTGTTTTGGCCTCAGCATACCTCCCTTATGAAGACAGCTCTCCTCCTCCCTCCTTGGAGGTGAGGAGACTGGCAGAGACTTGCCATCAGCAAAGTGACCAACTGCTGGTGGGATGTGGCGCCAATGCCCATAACCTACTGTTGGGCAGCAAGGAGACCAACTGTAGAGGTGAATACCTCCTTGAATTCCTTTTAGCTATCAACTTAGAGGTCCTGAATAGCGCAATTAACCTACATTCAGGAATAGCAGGAGGGACGAAGTAATTGACATAACCTTTGGTGTCATGATGATGGGCAGCTATGTCAAACAATGGCATGTGGTGCTGTAGCCATCCTCATTGGACCACATCCATATTAAATTATTAAATTCAAGGTTGAAATGGGAATCAGACAGACCATGACCCATAGGAATCCCAGGAAAACAGACTGGGAGAGATATATGAGGGACCTTGATTTAGGCTTATTGGAAGTTAAAACCTCAATAAGGAATCCAGTAGAATTGGAAGAAGTAGAATTGGAAGAAGTAGCAGAGGCAGTTACCTCTGCCATAATGACCTCATATCAGGACAACTGCACAACCACTAAGAAGTGCACATATAGGATTGTACCTTGGTGTAATAACTTAGAAATGCAAAGGAAACAGGTATGGAGACTGTTTAATATTGGGAGACGTAAAGGACAATGGGCTAGATATCTTGAGGCCCTTGTCAACTACAATATTGCAATCAGACAAGCAAAGGAGGCATCCTGGGAGGCATTCTGTGAGAAAGTGGAGTGCACAGCTGCACAAGATTTTCACTAGAATACCAACCAATCCAGGAGATACATTGAGGAAGGAGGATATGGAATATACCACAACAGCACATGAGATGCAGGAACTGCTCCTCAAAACTCACTTTCCTCAGTATGCTCTGCCAGACCACACAGTCCAAAATGTGATCCCTGAGAGACAACAGTTCTCAGGCACTCAAAGAGAGGACTGGGAATCGGCCAAGGAATGTGTGAACTTTAATAAAATACTATGGGGGGTGGGAACATTCTAACTGTTCATGTCACCTGGCTCAGATGGAATTTTTCCAGCTCTCATTCAACAGGCAGGAGAGAAGCTCATAAGAGTTCTATGCAGGCTATTCAGGGTTAGCCTATCAGTAGGAATCATTCACAGTGCTTTGAGGGCAGTGAAGGTTGTCTTCGTTCCAAAGCCAGAGACAATTTATCATACGAAGGTGAAGGATATGAGACCAATCAGTCTGTCCTCCTCCATTCTCAAAACATTGGAAAAACTGGTTAATGTATATATTAAGGAGAGGATGCTAAGTAGTGCCCCCCTACATTCAAACCAGCATGCGTATCAACCAGGTAAATCATACGAGTCAGCTCTCCTCCAACTCGTTGGGAAGGTGGAGAAATCACTTCCTGGAAATAGCCCTGTGTATCTTCCTACCTACCAAGGGGGCCTTCAGTAACATGACCTTCAATTCCTTGGTAAGGGTAGCAGAGGTGCATGACCCGGGGACCACAATATGCAGGTGGACCAGGGCCATGCTTAGTGGACGGAATGTGGAGGCTACCATGATGAATGAAGTGATGGTAATTAACACCACTAGAGGCTGCACATAAGGAGTAGTTCTGTCCCCGCTATTGTGGAATCTAGTGGTGAATGAAATCATTGTGGAATTAATTTCCAGACAATGCTTCTGCCAAGGATATGCAAATGACCTTGTCCTAGTAATACTAGGCAAATTTACTCATACAGTTAGAAATATGGCACAAGAAAGTTTGAACATTGGGCAAAATTTGTGCATTAAACAGGATCTCAGTGTTAATCCTAAGAAGACTGTTGTGGTGCCATTTACAAAGAGACATATTCGACACTCAAGTTGGAATACAAAGCTCTTCGATGAAACTTGACCTGTGAAGGGGATAGTGAAATATTTAGGGGTAACCTTAGATGAGAAGCTAACATGGACCCCTAACACTAAGAGTGTCCATTCCAAGGCAAAAAGTACACTAGTGAGTACTAGAAGGGCTTGTGGCTAAAACTGGGGCCTAAGCCCCAGGGGTATGCACTGGATATACACCACAGTGGTCAGACCTACGATTTCCCACGGGACCATAGTTTGGTGGCAGAAGGTAGAACAGCAGGTTGCAGCTAAGGAGCTGGCTAAGGTGCAGAGATTGGCCTGTTTAGCCATAGTGAGTGAAATTAGCAGCACAGCAACCACTGAAATGGAAGCCACACTGGACATGCCTCCACTACACCTTTAGGTCAGGATGGAAGCAGCAGCTTGGGCACACAGACCTAAAACTGGCAAAAACTGGGTCTCACTCAGATATCGAGAGTCACACACTAACATAGTGAGTGAGGTAAATATAGGAATGGCTAGGGAAATGCCTGCTGACTACATAATAATTCCCAACTGCTTTGACAAGCCTTAAAATATAATTGGAAGCAGGGAGAAGTGAGGGAACAGTTCGACACAGTACGGGGACATAATTTGGTTCACTGATGGATCAAACATTGACCAAGACATTGGGGCAGGGGTGTATGTGGTTCAGCCAAGACTGGAGGGCACCACCTCTCAACGAAAACTGGCCTCTGTATTCCAAGCTGAAATTACCGCAATCGGGGCACATGTGGAGGAGAATATACATAGGTGCTACAAGAAGCCTAGTATCTGCATCTATTCAGACAGGCAGGCAGCTCTGAAACCATTGGCAGCTCCTACAATGAGATCTAAGATTGTTGCAGAATGACACAGGGCTCTGGTGGAGCTAGGGGGAAGCAATATGGTAAACCTAGTGTAGGTCCCTGGCCACTCAGGGATCTGTGGCAATGAACAAGCCGACAGGTTGGTTAGGATGTGGACAACAACTCCATTTATTGGATTGGAACCTGTCCTGACAATCACCAAGGCTACGATTAAATTAGAACTATGGAACTGGCTTAGGAAACAGCAAGTAGGACACTGGACCAAGGTCCATAAACAAAAACATGGGAAGGTAATAATGCCCAAGTCATGTTTTAAAAGAATCTCTTTAATCCTGGGGTTGAACAGGAAAGAGATCAAACTCATGAATGGAGTTACGACCAGCCATAGGAATCTCAAAAAACACCTACACACAATGGGTAAAATGGAAGAGGGCCCTAAATGTAGGATCTGTGATGAGGGATAAGAAACTTCATCATACCTAATCTTTGAATGCATGGCATTGGAGAGTAAAAGGTACAGAATCTTCTGAAGATCCAGACCTGAAGAAATTGTGTCTAACAAAAAACTGGTAGTTGGTCTCCTTGCAATATTTAAGGGCACTGGTTGGCTTTACTAGGTAGACAGGGAGTGATACCGTGCAATAAACTTAGTTTCAGTGTGGGCATTGGCGGGTTAGTCATAAGCTGTTTTAGCTTCTCTGATAAAATCAAATCCAATCAAAATCAAAGGATGACAAGGGTAGCACTGGTTGATATATTGTAGGCTGCTCAACGACTCAGTACACAAAAGAAACGACTCCCCAGGGCAAGAACGGATATGCTCAAAAGTACAAAACAGTCACCAGCTGTGCAGTGAGAACACTGCAGCCATCAGGGAAGGAATGCTGTTCAATAGGGCCTCTGTCAACTCTGTCAATGACTGCCATTGAGCCGTCAGTGTAAACCATGTCAGAGCCCCAGAAAACGTCAAGAATTGAGAGGAAGTGACAGCAGAGAGCCGCTAGAGTAACTGAATCCTTAGGGCCATATGAAAGTTTCCAGACAAAGCCGCAGCCAAAGTTAACACCACGGAGGAGTATGTGGGTTGACCTGGAATGGAGGTGGTAAAGGGAAGGACTCCAGTTCAGACAGAAGTGATCACATGCAAACTGCAATCATAAGTGCTGACCTGGGACGTAGATGTGGAAGATGAAATGCCATGGTTGGGAAGAGTAGACAGTAATTTGGATACTCAGGAGAACTATGAAGGTGTGCAATGTAACTGTCGAGCAGTTGTGTATGCCTAACCTTCAATGGAGGGTCTCCAGCCCCCACCAGTATGCTGGTCACCAGACTCTTCCTAAAAGCTCCTGTCACTAGTTTAACGCCGCAGTGGTGCACTAGATCAAGTGCAAACAATGCTAGGGTGCTGACGAACCATGAACCGGACTCCCATAGGGAAGGTGGGATTGAACAAGGTCTCTGTAGAGCTGCAATAGCGTAGAGCGATATGCACCCCAGTTTGTGTTGCTCAGGCAGCGGAGGGCACTGAGGTGCTGCCAGCACTTCCGCTTAAGACGATGGTAAGGTAGCCAAGTCAACTGGGATTCGAAAACCAGTCCTAAGAATCGAAGTCTCCACTACAGTGAGCGGATCATCGTGAAGGTAAAGTTCTGGTTCTGGATGAATGGTGCGACGTCGACAGAAATGCATGACATGACTTCACAACCAGAAATAGGAAGCTGTGGGCGAGTGCCCATGACTGCACCTTGTGGATGGCTCCCGGTAGGGGCTGCTCAGCAGCACTAGTACTGGAGCAGCAGTACGAAATGCAGTTGTCTTCTGCATCAGAGAAGGTGAGACAGGTGGCCCAACAGCTGCTGCTAGACCATTAATGGCCACTAAAAATACAGACAGACAATACAGAGCTCTTTTCTTTGTGGTTTTAGGGCGCACAACTACAATGGTCATTAGCGCCCAGACTAAGTTAGAAATGCACCGCAAGATACAAGGTTAAAACAGCAACTAAAAGGGACAACACTATAAAAGACGTATTAACAGGCATAGGATTAAAAAAAAAACAGCATAATCAAACGTCCTTAGACAGGTTTGTGAAGTTGATAAAACGAAGAACGTGAGCAGCTGCTCCTGGGTCATCCGCTAAAATGGCATCCAGAGTACATGGCAGGCCAAGATCAAGACGCAGTGTAGTAAAATCTGGACAGGACGTTAAAATGTGGCTAACCGTCAGCAATTTCCCACGTTGGCTGAACGGCGCCGGCGCAGTCGTCAGCAGATGGCGATGGCTGAACCAGCAGTGTCCAATTCGTAACAGGGCCAAAACGATCTCCTCCCACCGGGAAGGGCGTGAGGAGGACGTCCAAGCCGTGGGAAGAGGTTTCAAGGCCCGAAGCTTGTTGTTCGTAAGTGCAGCACAATCGGCTTGCCACAGCAACAAAATGAGCCGACAAATGACCCTGCTACAATCTGACGAAGGGACACAACAAGAAGCCGTCCGAGGCTGGAGAACTGCAGCCTCGGCCGTGGCATCTGCAGCTTCGTTCCCACGGATACCGACATGGCCAGGAACCCACATAAAGGTAACCGGAGAACCATCATCCACCAGCTGCTGAAAAGTGTGTTGGATCCGGTGCACGGAAGGGTGAACTGGATATGGATCACTGAGGCTCTGGATGGCGCTCAGGGAATCGGAGCAGATGACATAAGCAGAATGACAGTGGCGGGAGATGTAAAGAACAGCCTGGTAGCGGGCAAAGAGCTCAGCTGTGAAGACCGAACAATGGCCATGGAGCCGGTATCTGAAACTTTGTGCCCCGACAATAATTGAACACCTGACCCCATCATTGGTCTTAGAGCCATCTGTATAAATGAAGGTCATATTAATGAACTTCGAATGAAGTTCGACAAAACGGGAGTGGTATACCGAACCAGGGGTAACCTCCTTTGAAAGCGAGCTGAGGTCAAAGTGAACGCAAACCTGAGCCTGGAGGAAAGGTGGAGTGTGGCTCTCGCCCACTCGAAAGGTTGCAGGGAGTGAAAAATCAAGGTGTTGAAGGAGGTGACGAAAGCGAACTCCAGGGAGTAGCAGGGCAGAGACATACAACCTGTACTGACGGTCGAGAGAGTCGTCAAAAAACGAACGATAAGACGGGTGGTCGAGCAGTAACAGTAGCCGACAGGAACACCGACAAAGCGGTATATCGTGCTGGTAGGTTAGTGACAATTCACCGGCTTCAGCATGAAGACTCTCAATGGGACTAGTATAGATCACTCCGATCACAAGATGTAACCTCCGATGTTGTATAGAGTTGGGGAGGGGTAAGATGGACGGCCGTGCAGAGGAATATACAAAGTTCCCATTATCCAGCTTTGAGCGGACGATGGACCGATATAGGCGAAGTAGGACTGTTCGATCCGCTGCCCACGATGTACCGCTGAGAACACGGAGGGCATTTAGGGAATGGGTATAACGGGCAGCCAAATATGACACATCTGGAGACCAGCTAAGTTTCCTGTCAAATGTAAGACCTAAAAATTTTGTTGTCTCCACGAATGGGAGAGCAACAGGACCAAGTCGTAAGGACGGTGGGAGAAACTCTTTGTAGCACTAGAAGTTAATACAGACCGTCTTCTCAGCAGAAAAACGGAAGCCATTGGCGAAACTCCAGGAGTAAAGACGGTCAAGACAAAGCTGAAGACAGCGCTCCAGGAAACATGTATGCTGCACGCTGCAGTAGACGGCAAAGTCATCCACAAAAAGGGAGCCCGATACATCAGCTGGGAGGCAATCCATTATTGGATTGATCACTATGGCGAAGAGAGCGACGCTCAAAACTGAGCCCTGTGGCACCCCATTCTCCTAGCGAAAGGTGTCCGACAGGACAGAACCCACACGTACCCTTAACTGTCGATCCATTAAAAAGGAACGAATAAAAAGAGGGCGGCGACCACGAAGGGCTCATGTATGCATGGTGTGGAGAATGCCCGCTGTCCAACAGGTGTCGTAAGCCTTCTCCAAATCAAAGAACACAGCCGCGGTCGGGCACTTCCGCAAGAAGTTATTCATAATGAAGGTCGACAAGGTAACCAGATGGTCAACAGCAGAGTGGCGCCTATGAAATCCACATTGTACATTGGTAAGTAGGCGTCTAGAGTCGAGCAACCAAACCAAACGAGAGTTAACCATTCGCTCCATCACCTTACAGACACAGCTGGTAAGCGAGATGGGTCGATAACTGGAAGGCAAGTGCTTGTCCTTCCCCGGCTTAGAAATCGCGACAACAATAGACTCGCGCCAGCATGCGGGATCATGCCCCCCAATCCCGATGCGATTGTAAGTACGAAGAAGAAAACCTTTACCCACAGGAGAAAGGTTCTTCAGCATCTGAATATGAATAGAATCAGGCCCTGGAGTGGAGGACCGTGACCGGGCAAGTGCGTTTTCGAGTTCCCGCATGGTGAATGGGGCATTACAACTTTCACTATTTAAGGAGCGGAAGTTAGGTGGCCTAGCCTCCTCGGCCTGTTTTCGGGGGAGGAAGGCAGGGTGGTAATGAGCGGAGCTCGAAACCTATGCGAAAAAGTGGCCGAAGGCATTGGCGACATCCTCAGGGGCCACAAGGATATCATTCGCGACCATCAAGCCAGAAACTGGTGTTTTTTTTTTTTGTGGTTTTAGGGCGCACAACTTCAATGGTCATTAGCGCCCTGACTACTCTAAGATTGCACCGCGAGGCACAAGTTGACCACAACAACTAAAAGGGAAAACACGATAAAAGACAGACTGACAGGCATAGGATTAAAAAACAGCATCATCAAATGTCCTTAGCGTGGTTTGTCAAATTGATAAAACGAAGAACACGAGCAGCTGCTCGTGGGTCATCTGCTAAAATGGCATCGAAAGTATTTGGCAGGTTAAGATCAAGGCGCAGTGTGTTAAGATCTGGACAGGACATTAAAATGTGTCTAACCGTCAGCAAGTGCCCACATGGGCAGAACGGCGCCGGCGCAGCCGTCAGCAGATGGCGATGGCTGAACCGGCAGTGTCAAATTCTTAATCGGGCTAAAACGACCTCCTCCCGCCGAGAAGGGCGTGAGGAGGACGTCCAAGCCACGCGAAGAGGTTTTAAGGCCCGAAGCTTGTTGTCGGTAAGTGCAGCCCAATCGGCATGCCACAGCGATAAGATGCGCCGACAAATGACCCTGCTAAAATCGGACGAAGGGACACAACAAGAAGCTGTCCGAGGCTGGAGGACCGCAGCCTTGGCCGCAGCATCTGCAGCTTCGTTCCCAGGGATACCGACATGGCCAGGAACCCACATAAAGCTAACTGGAGAACCGACGTCCACCAGCTGCTAAAGAGAGCGTTGGATCCGGTGTACGAAAGGGTGAACCGGGTACGGATCACTGAGGCTCTGGATGGCGCTCAGGGAATCTGAGCAGATGACATAAGCAGAATGTCGGTGGCGGCAGATGTAAAGAACAGCCTGGTAGAGGGCAAAGAGCTCAGCTGTGAAGACCGAACAATGGCCATGGAGCCGGTATTTGAAACTTTGTGCCTCGACAATAAAGGAACACCCGACCCCGTCATTGGTCTTAGAGCCATCTGTATAAATGAAGGTCATATTAATGAACTTCGAACGAACTTCGACAAAACGGGAGTGGTAGACCGAACCGGGGGTGACCTCTTTTGGGAGCGAGCTGAGGTCAAGGTGAACGCGGACCTGAGCCTGGAGCCAAGGTGGCGTGTGGCTCTCGCCCACTCGAAAGGTTGCAGGGAGTGAAAAATTAAGGTGTTGAAGGAGGCGACGAAAGCGAACTCCAGGGGGTAGCAGGGCAGAGACATACAACCCGTATTGACAGTCAAGAGAGTCGTCAAAAAAGGAACGATAAGACGGATGGTCGGGCATTGACAGTAGCCGACAGGCATACCGACAAAGCAGTATATCGCGCCGGTAGGTGAGTGGCAATTCGCCAGTGTCAGCATGAAGACTCTCTACGGGACTGGTATAAAATGCTCCGATCGCAAGTCGTAAACCCCGATGTTGTATGGAGGTGAGGCGGCGTAAGATGGATGGCCGTGCAGAGGAGTATACGAAGCTCCCATAATCCAGCTTGGAGCGGACGATCGACCGATATAGACGAAGTAGGACGGTTCGATCCGCTCCCCACGACATACCACTGAGAACACGGAGGACATTTAAAGAATGGGTATAACGGGCGGCCAAATATGACACATGTGGAGACCAGCTAAGTTTCCTGTCAAATGTAAGGCCTAAAAATTTGGTTGTCTCCACGATTGGGAGAGCAACGGGACCGAGTCGTAAGGACGTTGGGAGAAACTCTTTGTAGCGCCAGAAGTTAATACAGACCGTCTTCTCGGCAGAAAAACGGAAGCCATTGGCGACACTCCAGGAGTAAAGACGGTCAAGAGAACGCTGAAGACAGCGCTCCAGGACACGTGTACACTGCGCGCTGCAATATATGGTAAAATCGTCCACGAAAAGGGAGCCTGATACATCAGCTGGGAGGCAATCCATTATTGGATTGATCGCGATGGCGAAGAGAGCGACGCTCAAAACTGAGCCCTGTGGCACCCCATTCTCCTGGCGAAAGGTGTCGGACAGGACAGAACCCACACGTACCCTGAACTGTCGATCCATTAAAAAGGAACGAATAAAAAGAGGGAGGCGACCGCGAAGGCCCCATGTATGCATGGTGCGGAGAATGCCCGCCCTCCAACAGGTGTCGTAAGCCTTCTCCAAATCAAAGAACACAGCCGCGGTCGGGCGCTTCCGCAAGAAGTTATTCATAATGAAGGTCGACAAGGTAACCAGATGGTCAACAGCAGAGCGGCGCCTACGAAATCCACATTGTACATTGGTAAGTAGGCGTCGAGACTCGAGCAGCCAAACCAATCGAGAGTTAACCATTCGCTCCATCACTTTACAGACACAGCTGGTAAGCGAGATAGGTCGATAACTGGAAGGCAAGTGCCTGTCCTTCCCCGGCTTAGGAATCGCGACAACAATAGACTCGCGCCAGCATGCGGGAACATGTCCCTCAATCCAGATGCGATTGTATGTACGAAGAAGAAAACCTTTACCCGCAGGAGAAAGGTTCTTCAGCATCTGAATATGAATAGAATCTGGCCCTGGAGTGGAGGACCGTGATCGGCCAAGTGCGTTTTCGAGTTCCCGCATGGTGAATGGGGCATTATAACTTTCACAATTCGAGGAGCGGAAGTTAGGTGGCCTAGCCTCCTCTGCCTGTTTGCGGGGGAGGAAGGCAGGGTGGTAATGAGCGGAGCTCGAAATCTCTGCGAAAAAGCGGCCGAAGGCATTGGAGACAGCCTCAGGGGCCACAAGGACGTCATTCGCGACCTTCAAGCCAGAAACTGGTGAGTGGACCTTAGTGCCAGATAGCTGGCGCAGGCTACCACAGACAACAGAAAAAGGAGTAAAACTGTTGAAGGTGCTTGTGAAAGCAGGCCAGCTGGCTTTCTTGCTTTCTTTGATAATACGACGACACTGAGCACGTAATCGTTTATAATTGATACAATTCGCCACTGTAGGGTGGCGTTTAAAGGTGCGTAAAGCACGTCGACGAGCACGTAAAGCGTCTCTACATGCTGCGGTTCACCAGGGGACCGGTATGCGACGTGGAGAAGAAGTAGGGTGAGGGATGGAATATTCAGCAGCAGTGAGAATGACTTCCGTGAGGTGTGCGACCTGACGAGCGCCGCTTGTGAAGGTTTGATCCTGAAAGGTCGCCCTGGAAGAGAAGAGCCCCCAGTCTGCCTTGGAGATGGTCCAATTAGAGAAGCACGGAGAGGGGGTATGCTGCAGGAGATGGATAACACACGGGAAGTGGTCGCTCGAATATGTATCAGAAAGTGCATACCACTCAAACCGGCGTGCAAGTTGGGGAGTACATATAGAGAGGTCTAAATGGGAATAGGTGTGAGATGTGTCCGAAAGAAAAGTAGGGGCGCCAGTATTGAGGCAGACAAGATCGAGCTGGTTGAAAAGGTCTGCTAACAGGGAGCCCCTCGGGCAGGATGCTGGAGAGCCCCAAAGGGGATGGTGGGCATTGAAGTCTCCAGTTAACAAAAATGGTGCAGGGAGCTGAGCAATAATTTGCATCATGTCTGCCCTAGTAACAGCAGACGATGATGGAGTGTAAACGGTACAAATGGAAAATGTAAAAGTGGGGAGAGTAATTCGGACGGCAACTGCCTGCAGGCCGGTGTACAATGTGATGGGATCGTAGTAAACATCATCCCAGACCAGCAACATAACCCCGCCATGAGCCAGAACACCTGCCACAGGGTTAGGTCAAAACGCACAGAGGTGTAGTGTGCCAAGGCAATTTGATTGCATGGGTGTAGCTTCGTTTCCTGGAGGGCTACGACGAGCGGACGGTGCAAGTGGAGCAGCAACTTGAAGTCCTTTTGGTTGGAGTGAATGCCACGAATATTCCAGTGAAGAAGTGCCATCATGAGAAGAAAAAGCAAGAAGGGGTCACCTCGAAGGCTGCCGAGGGCCTGGCTTCGAGCGAGCACTGCCGCCGCTGTCAATAGGCAGACAGTCATCGTCCATTGGTTCTATAGGGTCATCGACCATCTAGTGAAGATGGACGAGAGGGGGAGCTTCCTCCGCTGGTGAACGGCCAGATGTTCGGCTACCAGCGGTGCAGCCAGGCGAAACGGATGATGGCCTGGTGCGGCAACCGCTGGGTGGCGCAGGAGAAGAAATGCGCCGTGGCGGAGAAGGGGAACTGTACTTCCTATGAGCCTTCTTGGAAGGTCGTTTAGTGGAAGTACTGGTCGATGGCTGGGAGTTCGAGGTACGTAGGAAGTCTGCACGGGACGGTTCCTTCCTGAAGGCCCGTGCATCTGACTTCTGGGTCTTCGTTTTGGCAGAAGCTGATGAAGGTGCTTGTGTCTGAGGGGTGACTGGAGTAAGAGGAGATATCAACCAGGCGATCTTAGCACTGGCCGAATGGACGACTGTAGTGCTGAAAGTCAGATCGCATGTCTGCGTCGCCACCTCCCTGGTAGTCCGAGGAGAGGCGAGGACAGTACTGTATTTCCCCGCTGGGAGCAGCGTGGGCTTCCTACTAGCAAATAGCTTGCGAGCAGCCGAGGTGCACACTTTCTCTTTGATCCGAATTTCCTGTATACAGTGTCCTTCCTTGTAGATGGGACAGTCGTGTGAGGATGCTGTATGGTCACCCTGACAGTTCACACAATAAGGAGACGGAGGTGGACAGTCACCCTCATGGGCATCCCTGCCACAAGTGACACATTTAGCCACATTGTAACAAGACTGGCGAGTGTGATTAAAACGCTGACACTGGTAGCAGCGCGTAGGTGTCGGGACATAGGGGCGAACAGAAATAACCTCGTAGCCAGCTTTGATGCGTGACGGCAGCTGAACACTATCAAAGGTCAAGAAAAGTGTCTGGATCGGTAGAAGGTCATTGTTGACCTCTTTCATGACCCTATGGACAGCTGTCACGCCCTGCACAGCGAGGAAAGACAATTTCCTCGTCAGTCAATCCGTCGAGTGATCTAGTATATACCACACCACGAGACGAATTCAAAGTGCGGTGAGCCTCCACCCGGACTGGGAACATGTACAGGAGTGTGGCCTGAAGCAGTTTTTGTGCCTGAAAGGCACTCTCAGTTTCAAGTAACAAGGTACCATTACGCAACCTGGTACAGGACTTGACACATCTGGCTATGGCATCTAAGCCCTTCTGGATAACGAAAGGGTTGACAGAAGAAAAATCCTTTCCGTCCTCAGATCGAGAAACTACGAGGAACTGTGGGGCAGGCGGTATTACTTTTGTCACTGGTGGCTGGTCAAGTTTCCGTTTGTGGGCAGAAGTCGAGAGAGAGGAGAAATCCATTGCAGAGGAATCCCCCATGATGGCCAACGTCTCCGATGGCGTGCTCCTTCCTTGTGGGGACCCTCTCAGAGGGCACTCCCACCTTAGTTGAATGTTTACACCTCAGGTCACGCCTCCCGAGAAACGGACGGAGGGAGGGACCAATCGGAATGGTCGGAAGGTGTCAGCTCAGGCAATCACCCCTCCCTGGGCCTGGCCTTTACCAGGGGGTACGTGCGTGCCTTACTTGTCTACCCAGGGTGGGGAATTACACGTTACCCCGTCACTGGCTACGCATGCTAACATGTGGATCGGCCTTCAGGCACGCACAGGGAGGAAGGAAGAAGAGGAAAAAGAAGGGAGAGAGGGAGAGAGACTGTCTCAATCGCAGAGGCGGAGACCAGAGAAGGCAAGGAGAAGAATGCAAGGAGAAGGAGGCAAGGAGAAGAAGGCAAGGAGAAGAAGGCAAGGGAAAGAGTAAGAAAGACAGTGAGATGGAGAAGAACAAAGAAAGGAACCAACCAAAGGAAGGAAGAGACCAGAAGAAGTGAAAAACCAAAATGACCGCAAATATAGGTCGTGGAACCATCCGTCTCTGGACGCAGGTGCTAACTAACCCCTTGAGGTGGAGGGACTCCTTTTAGTTGCCTCTTACGAGAGGCAGGAATACGTCGGGCCTATTCTAACCCCCGGACCCGCAGGGGGGACAGAGCTCTGTGGTGACTCCATTCTTCTGGTTATGGGGGGGTAACTATGGGAGGCACCAACTTTGAACATATGGAGCGACAGGAAATTTTGGATAAAAATCAAGAGCGGGCCCTGAAGACCCCACTCATGTAATGTGGCAAGAATATGAGGGACACAGGATTATCAGTGGTACGGCGACCCTGGTGGAAACTGCCCTGGCATGGAGCCAGAACACCACGTGACTCCAGGACCCAACGCAACGGCTGACACACCATACATTCTAGCAGCTTATGAAGAATATTGGTGGGCTGATAGCTATCCACATAAAGTGGGTTTTTACTGGGTTGGAGCAAGGGAATGATGGTGCTCTCCTGCCATTGCTATGGAAAGATGCCATTGCACCAGACCCAGCTGAAGATGGTGAGATGTCACGTGTAATTGGATGAGAGATGTTTAATTATCTGACTGTAGATCCGATCTGGCCCAGAAGCTGTGTTGGGGCAATGTGCAAGGGCACTGAGGAGCTCGCACTCAGAGGTGTGTTAAAGGGTTCACTGTGGCATGTAGTAAACAAGAGGACTTTCCCTTCCATCAACCATTTGAGGGCACGAAAGGATGGGGAGTAATTCTCCAACACAGAGGCTTGAGCATAGTGCTGAGCGAAGTGCTCGGCAATCACATTTGCATCATAGGTAATACGGCATCGGTGTGAATGACAGGGGCACCTGTTGAGGTCTGTACCCAAAAACAGATCTGATCTTGGTCTAGACTCGGGAAGGTGACATATGGCGCACAATGGTCAAGACATACCTCTCCCAATGCTCCTGTTTTCGTCTTTTTATAAGCTGATGAATGCTGGCATGGAGCCAATTAAATGCGGTTTGGTGCTCCAGAGAAGGGTGCTGTTTATGTCGCTGTAGAGCCCACCTGCACTATTGAATGCCCTCAGCTACTTTCAGCGACCACCAAGGTACAGCCTTCCGCCGGGGCACCCTAAGGAACAAGAAATCGCGTTTTTTGCCACAGAAACGATTGTTCTGGTAACCAGCTCAACTACCAAATCGATGGTACCATGTGGGGGAGATTCAGTGGTGACAGCAGAAGTCAAAGTTTCGAGGATACCTTGTTTAAAACCCATCTGGGTAGTCATCCGTTGTCAGGGTGCTGGGGTAGTGAAAGGAAGATGGGAGGGTGGTCACTACAACCCCAAGTCACCATCGGCTCTCCAGTGGACAGATGGAAGAAGTCCTGGGCTGCAAAATTGATAAATCAAGGGCCAAGTAAGTACCATGAGCCACGCTGAAATGTGTGGGGGCCCCAATATTTAGGAGGCAGAGGTCGAGCTTGGACAGTAAATTTTCGACCTCTCTGTTTCTGCCAGTAGGCATAGTGGCATCCCAAAATGGGTTATAGGCATTAACATCTCCAAAAGTAGGAAAAGTTTACAGAGTTTATCAATGAGTGCAACTAAAATGTTTAGGGCTACTGCACCATCTGGAAGGAGATATACGTTGCAGACAGTTATTTCCTGCAGTGTCCTTATCCTAACAGCCACAGCTTTAAGAGTGTGAAGGGGCACAGGTTCACTACATACTGAATCCAGGACATAGACAAACTCCAGACAGTATATTTGTTACAGTGCTTGTAATATCCCCTATTGCCACAGAAGCAGGGTTCCACATTGCTGGGAACCAGGTTTCCTGGAGGGCAATGCTGAAAGCAGGTGTGAAGCTTAACAATTGCCACAGCTAAGCCAGGTGGAGAAAATAAGCACCACAATTCCACTGGAATATGACGATGTATGAGGCAGGGAAGGCATGAAACACTCAGTGAGGCAGGCTACACCACGGCGTCACTGGCTGCCACCAAGTACCTGTGCAATCAATATGCATTGTGTCTGAGGACCTAGAGAGATCTAGGTTCTCAGGGGACACCAGATTCTCAACCATCCTCAGACACAGAGCTTTTATGGAGTAGAGGTATGGGTGCCACTGCAAGGTTCGAGTTCTTGGGGGACTACCACTTTTTGGCTCTCTCACTGCTCCTTTGGTTTCTCTAGCTCTGAGGGCTTCACTGAGTCAATCTCATGGACAGAGGACCGTGATGCCCTACAACCAGCTACCTGTCATTGCTTCATCCACTGGCGGGTGTCTGCTTTGCCACTGGTAGGAACCTGGGAAGGGAGTGACCCAAGTGACCCCTTACTAGCAAGAGGAACCAAAGAAGACTTTGCTTCTCCAGCTGAGAAGTGGGGGAGCAACAGGGAGGGAAGTGCCCACCACCATCAAGGAGGCAGGTGAAGTCTGACGGCTCAGAGGTACACAGCAGAACAGAAGGTGCTAAAACTGTTGCCATAGCAGCAGCAGCTTAAGTCAATGTCATATGCACAGCCTCAGTGTAGGTTGGTCAGTTAAGGGTCTTGCATTCCATTATTTTCCTCTCTCTCTGCAAAATCATGCAGGCTGGGGAGCAAGGTGAATGCTGCTCTCCACAGTTGATGCAGATGGGAGGCTGGACACAAGGTGTACTGGGATGTGATGCACATCCACAATCTCAACACGTGATGCTGGAAGTACAGCAGGAAGACATATGGCCAAGCTTCCAACACTTAAAGCACCACATCGGGGGAGGGATATATGGCTTGACATCACAGTGGTAGACCATCACCTTGACCCTCGAAGGCCAAGATGAAGCCACCGGTGGCAACCTGATTATCCCTTTGACACCGGTGAATGCGCCAGGTGAAATGAACACCTTGTTGCTCTAAATTGGCGTGCATCTCATCGTCAGACTGCAAATGAAGGTCCCTATGGAGTATAATACCCTTGACCATATTTAAGCTGTTATGTGGCGTGATGGTAACAAACATCCCCCAATGGTGTTGCAAGTTAGTAATGCCCATGACTGGACGGAGGATGCTGTTTTTCTCAAGACTGACCCAGAGCACATTTTGGACAAACCCTCCACCTCCCCAAACTTGTCTAACTCTCCACAGAAAACTGAGGCTTCATTGACATGGAAAATTCCCCATAAAGTATTGTACATACAAGTTACTGGGGTGAATAAGCTTTGTTGCCATCCTTAGCCTGGCATTCCTCCCATGGTGTGTCCAGGGAGGAGAACGATTTGGGGTCATACTTCTACACATTGAAATTAGACCTCGACTGCTTAAAGACTTACTACACTTCATGGCACGTCATCAGCCCTGATGCCACCCACTCCAATGCCCATCCCCTTGTGTGCCACCTAGCCGCAGCCAGGGCCACCTGTCACGATGCCACTGCCGTGAGTCCCGATGGCCCAGGGTGACAGGGAACTATTCCTTGGCATACGTGGGGGGTTAATGGCAAAGGCATGAGCAGAGTGAACTCTGTGGGGTCAGGGGGCTACAACCAACAGGCTACATGGTGGCCCACAACAACAGACTGGCTACCATGCTGGATATGAGGTGCAAGTGAGTCTATGGTCGTCATCAGTGCTGAAAAGGACACTGCATAGTGGATGGAGGGAAACACACCCAGGAAGGTGCCCTTGCCCAAGAGATGGAGAATGAGTGGGACTGCAATGCCACGACGAAGTGGGCTAAATGTCTCAGTGCACGATGGACACTATGCATCTTTTAAGGCGCCCTTCCCCAATTGGATCACTCTTTGGGAAAATTTTGAAAAATGTTCAAACCCTAAAAGTGACCACCACATGAGGCCAAAATATGTGGGACTCCTTTTAGTTGCCTCTTATGACGAGCAAGAATACATTGGGGCTATTCTAACCCCCAGACCTGCAGGGGTCAGTACAATGGTGGCAAATATCCATCCACATCTATCAATACTGTCCACTTCTTGTCTCCTCCAAACAAGTGGCCCTTCATTCCCTCAAGCTTCCCACCCATTGCTGCTGCTCTGCACCCATTCTTGGGGTCACTACTTCCTTCCCCACCCAAATATTCTGAGTTTCACTGTAGCATCTGTAACACAATGGGTTTCTTCTCCAACAGGCACCTTCGCAGCATGCCATCACCCAGCCTCAGGTCATTGCCATTTGACCCTGGTCATCTCCAATCTTTGTCATCTCCTGAGTGCCAGCCTCTTCTCCAGGGCACCGATTCTGGATCCTCAGTTGTCTTTCACTGTCACTCCTCTTCCCTGATACTGGAAATTTTGCCACAAGCGTAGCCTCACCAGATCAAGCTGCCTTGAGCCACGCAACAGTTTTCCTTAATCATGTCCTTGCCTGATTCCTGTAGTTTTGTTTAAGGTCTGTGCCTCCTGGATGGCACTGCCATCTAATTCATTGAGGTGACAGTTCCCTATATTTTGCTGTCGGTCCAGTCACAACTATTCCTCTGAGTGCAGCATATATCATTGGAATCTAGGACACCCCAAGTGCAGCTGCCAGTGCTCAATTTGTACCTTCAAGCAGGTTCACTGTGTTGGTGACACTCAAAGCACATCAGGACAATTTTTATGTTGCCTTCACTAGGAAACTGTTTCACTTGCTCAACATTATGTACCTTCCATGTTGCAATGAAGGGCTGCCACTCATTGCTCCTTGAGCACATTTCTTTTGTGCATTCATCACCCACAATACTTGGGACATGTGGCCAGGAGAATCGGTTGCAGATGGCATAAGCAAGTTTTCTGCTGGTCTCCCTGTAGAGATGTGAGGCACAAAGATGAACAGATTGGTCTAGAAACAAACTGTAGTGGAAGTCATATAATGAAACATTTATGTTCAGATGGAGTGTCACCTGAAATAGAAGAAGGGAACAAGAACTGATACAGTATGTACATAACCTCTGGTTACTTATCAGCCATTCTTTTCAATGTCAACCCATTTGTCCTGTGTGCTATGCTACAGCTGTTTACATTACACTATTTACTCCCAGCACCTTCATTTCAGAGATGATTAGCTCTCTTATCTTAACATAGATCACAGAAACCTTATTTTCTGCTGAGAGGCTTCTTTATAACACCCCCCCCCCCCCCCCAACGAAGAATGACAACAGATACCTCCAAGAAGGACTGTAGCAACTGAAGACTCCAAAAAGCTATCAGGACACCCAAGACAAAATAAAGATAATACAACTGTCTCCAGTGCCCCATCTCACAGTAAGTAAGAAAAATAGTACATGGGAAACCATATATCTACGTTTTTGAGTGCTAACCCCATTTACAGTTGGGATTTTTATATGGTTCTCATAAGCATATACATGGATTAATTAGCAAGGTTGGTTTGTATAGTCTATTACTGCAATACCAGACATGTTGTCCAATGAATGATGATCAGAATTAGCTGTGGTCGCTATTATAAGTATAGGAATGTAGTTTTGAATGTGAAGAAATGATGAAAATTTTTATTTCTCTTAACCTTCTGATTAAGAGAGATGGACACCTGTTCTCTTCAAGAAAATGTTATCAATGAATATATATATATGTTTAACACTATATAGATAGCAAATAATGCAACAGATAATGTGTATCTTCACAGACTGTCACTTACAGAAACCAAAGCGAAAGATTGGAAGCTCTTTCTATGAAACATACTGTACACACTACTGTACCAACAAAGCAAAAACATTTCCCCACAGAAATGGGACATTCCTATAGTCCTAAGGACACTGAAACAAATGTGTTGATGGGATGCTTACATCTGACTGATCACAATATGGTTGAGGGAGCCTCTGAAAAATGTTAGTACCAAGCACTTCATATGGTAGTATTTCACTTAACAGCTAGGGCCAGTTATAAACCAGATTCACACCCCAATATTTCATTTCAGTTACTACCTTACTGGGTTGCACATAGATGTTCAATTTTGAAATTCCAATCTTCCTAATTTTTTCTACTAGCATCATCACTGGAGCCCCACTGTTGGACAAAGCCTCCCTCCAGACTTCTCCTGGTATTCCAGTCACAAGCTATACGCATGTCCACTCCCCATTTAGTCAGATTATCACCACAGTTTTTCTCCTCTTCACTATTACAGGATGTATTTCTCTCATCCCATCTGCAGCCCATTCCCCAAATGCATGCCACACCACTTCCTTCCCACGAAGTCTCCTACTCCAGTCTGTTCCCTGATCATTTTGTTTCCCTGTCTCTCTAGGTAATTCTCTGCTTTCATTTCTCCACTGCTATCCACACAAACTTTCAATTTTGTAAGTCAGTATCTACTTGCTCCAGATTGAACTTCTCAATATTAATGAACATTATTGCAATAAAACATATTGTAATTTGTCAATTCTAATTCATTTTAGTGTGGCCAGATGACTAAGGGGTTACAGATATCGCAAATAAGAATTACCAAACACTATCTGATCAAAGCACCTGGACACTTATTTAGGGCAGAATTGACCACTATATTTCTGAAGAGGTGGACCTACCATTACAGAAGGTGCCAGGTGGTACTGCTTTATCAGTTAAGGAGCAGTAATGGCAGACTTGGTCAGTCAGGAGAGCTCAGCACATTTAACATGGATTTGTCTTTGGATGTCACCTGAATAATTAAAACAGGAAGGCATTTCAACCCTCCTGAATTTGCACAAGTCAACAGTCATGGATGTGACAGTGAAGAGGGAATATTAAGTAAAAAACAAGGCTAAATGACCTTAAAGCCAGTACTGCCATTAGACTGTTGTTTATTTGCAGTGTTACATTTACACTTACATGATCATGATTTCGGCTTCAAACTGCCATTATCAAGTGTTAAGTTTTATACAGTGACCAATATGGCATACTCTTTTATTTAAAACACACTATTAGATACATTGTCTAAGGGTTGATATTTTTGGTAAAGCCTACCTGCTTTGTTTCATCACTGAGTATACCATCTTGACTGAATGACAGTTGGCCAACTGTCATTCAGTCAAGATGGTATAGTCACAGATGAAACAAAGCAGCAGGTTTTACCAGAAATATCGACCCTTAGACAATGTATCTAATAGTGTATTTGAAATATGAGAGTATGCCACCTTAGGCACTGTATAACACTTAAAACACTTGATAATGGCACTTTGAAGACAAAATCATGTTCGTGTAAGTGTAAATGTAACACTGCAAATAAACAACAGTCTAATGGCAATATAAGGAAATATATTATGAGTGTGGCCCTACATTATGAAAAAAATTATTAAAAGCTAAATGAAGTCTGGGCAGACCTAATGTGCTGCTGGACAGGGGGTGTCTAACATTGTGGTGGGTGGTGGTAAAATATAGCTGCTGTGGTCACTTAGTTTTGATATGCTACTAGCAGTCCCATAAGAAAAGGTCTGTGCACAGGGAGTTACAAGAAACTAGTCACAATGGCTGAGCAGCTTCTGAAAATCACACATTTCTGTTCTCAACATTAAGCCATTCTCCAGGTAGTGTAAAGAGCAATGACCACAGGACAGTGGACTTTTGGAGACAATACCCCACAGTAATCCAATGGATGAATTTGGGTTTGTTGAATCCAATGTGAACATTACGTGTCATCTTTCATGCCAACAATGAAGTGCAGGAAGGCAGTATTACAGCATGCAATTTCTCCTTATTAATTTGTTCTCTCCTTATCACACTTTAGGAAATGTCAAATGTAGAAGAACAAGTACATATTTGGCAGTATTGTGTACTATATGCAGCAGAGGAACAATTCAGAGGCAATGATTGCTTGAATTGTTTCAAAAATGCCACTTGTCATGTAGCAGCATTGTGACGCAATGGTTTGTGGATGTGGCACTCCTAAAGTGACCTTTCCTGCCCCATGTGCCACCCTGAATTGAATGGAACACCTCTGGGATGAGTTAGAAAGGTGACTTCACTCTAAATCCAGCACCCAACATCTGTACTTTCTCTGGTTTCAGCCCTAGAGGAAGAATGCGCTGCCATTCGTTCTAACAGATTAAGACATCTCACTGAAAGTGCCCCCAGAGGAGTTCAAGCCATCATAAAGGGGAAGGGTGGACACACACAGTCTTAATGTCCACTAATAAGTGGTCTGTGCACAGGGAGTTACAAGAAACTAGTCACAATGGCTGAGCAGCTTCTGAAAATCACACATTTCTGTTCTCAACATTAAGCCATTCTCCAGGTAGTGTAAAGAGCAATGACCACAGGACAGTGGACTTTTGGCGACAATACCCCACAGTAATCCAATGGATGAATTTGGGTTTGTTGAATCCAATGTGAACATTACGTGTCATCTTTCATGCCAACAATGAAGTGCAGGAAGGCAGTATTACAGCATGCAATTTCTCCTTATTAATTTGTTCTCTCCTTATCACACTTTAGGAAATGTCAAATGTAGAAGAACAAGTACATATTTGGCAGTATTGTGTACTATATGCAGCAGAGGAACAATTCAGAGGCAATGATTGCTTGAATTGTTTCAAAAATGCCACTTGTCATGTAGCAGCATTGTGATGCAATGGTTTGTGGATGTGGCACTCCTAAAGTGACCTTTCCTGCCCCATGTGCCACCCTGAATTGAATGGAACACCTCTGGGATGAGTTAGAAAGGTGACTTCACTCTAAATCCAGCACCCAACATCTGTACTTTCTCTGGTTTCAGCCCTAGAGGAAGAATGCGCTGCCATTCGTTCTAACAGATTAAGACATCTCACTGAAAGTGCCCCCAGAGGAGTTCAAGCCATCATAAAGGGGAAGGGTGGACACACACAGTCTTAATGTCCACTAATAAGTGTCCAGATACATTTCATTCACTGGTGTATAGAGTAGGAACACAAGCCTCCCACTGTGGGCTATTTCTGTTACTCACTGAGCACATCTGTAGCTGTCCTGGCCCCAGCTTCAGTATTGCTTCCAGCCTCTTGTGTGGGAAGCTGCTGTGGTTCAGCTGTGCCTACGGTTGTACAAAGGGAAACATCTTTTAAGAACTTTATGTATTGCTTTACTGACATGCTGCTCCTACTATTCCTAAATGGTTGCAATGACAGATATACATATATTTTAAAACACACAATGGTATACTGGCCCTGTAACTAATGTCAGATGCCATTAGTAAGAAACAGTAATCAGTATCATGCCATTTGTGTAATAAAAAAAGAAAAAAGACAAATAAAATGAGTCCATTGGGATACAACTTTTCTGGACTGTGCATATACATATCACTCCAGGAGTGATGCACATACCTATGCATTGTTAACAATGAATGACATTTTCAAAAATGGAATTACTTATACATCATCATGTAAATAGCAACCTAATAGAACCTGTTGAACATAAATGTGCAGATGTTGTTCATTAGTTTTATTTCTATTTTATGTGTGGTGATTTATGTCAGGGGCCAATATTAACCTTCAGCACAGGATAGCTATTGCAGCAGCTTTCATGAGAAAGTACCTGCCCAGCTGTAGAAATAGGTATTCTGTGGGTCACCACACTGTGCTGCAGATACATGGGCTTCCAAAGGACAGTTATTTTGAGATACGGAAGGGGAAAATTGGAAATCATTGTCTCTCTTTTATACTGAATGAATGAAGGTGGTGTTTAAGTGTAGTTCGTAAATGTAAAGATGAAAGAATTAAATTATTTGTTAAGTCAAAAGTAATATGGAAAGTTATTAAACATGTGGTGTAGCAATGACACACAATCCAAATTTTAAAGTACTTTTAATACATTTTGGGAAGATGTACGGAAGATAAGACGTGGAAGATAATACCACATTTTACTAAATAGTTTCACCACAAGACACCTGACTGCAGCCATAGGAAAGTACAACATGAGAAGGAAACTGCAGTTCACAGATGAATCACACAGGGGTTGGAGTCCCACCCAACTGAGTAAGCGAGTACAAAATGTGAGATTTGATAGTTTCAGCCTATCTATTCTGAAGGAATGGGTGCCACACCTATATAAATATATGTGCCTGACAGCATACCAGCCTCTCATGCAGATGGACTGTAATGTCTTGTGTCCCTCACAAATACAGTAGATCTAGAAGCAAGGAAGAGTAACATACTGGATACACTAGTCTGCAGTTTCCAGAATATGGAAATTAATAGGGAACACACACTGATAACCCAAGCAGTCAAGGCAACAAATGGCATAAAATGAAAAATTTTTGTTTGCATCCTGGTGTGGCACAAATGTTCATGTGTCATGATTGTGTTGTTTCTATCCATTATTCCAGTAAAAGTCAAATTTCTTTTGTCAGCCCTAAATAGTTTTCACTCCAAACGTGTTAAATGTGTCTACAGTCCCTGATTATCTCCAGTACTGTCTTCTGCTTTGTGCATGAATGATCCTGTAGCATGAGAAAGCCAATGCAGTGAGAAGTAAGACTGAAACCAATGCATACACATTGAAGAAGTAAATATGGTGGATCCAAACAATGAAGTATGGAATAAATTTCGATAGGTTGTGTATGAGAACATGAAGTTTACTAAGTACACATGCTGCTTTCCAATATTGTGTTTCCAGACAGGAACAACTGATTTAAACTGACACATTTGCTGTAAAACTGACACTGACACAGCTCTTTCAGTGATACCAGCAGTAATAAACAATAGTGTAACAGGGAAATGTGTTACCATGTGTTGTGAAGTCATTTCTGGTGAAGATTTCAAAGAATTACACCAATGATTAATAGATGTAGTTGCACATGATAGAGAAATCAGTATTTTGGATGTCATGCCGCATGTCGTCTCTCATGAATAGGGTTTTCTTTAGAACTAAATTTCTGGATGTTAGGAAGATGGCAATAAATATTGTGAATATCAGAGGTAAGGCACACTGATTCACTGGACATATTCCATAATTTTCTCACAGTCTCCACACACATCCCAAAATAATAAAACCTTTGGATCATCACAAAAGGTTTTTTTGCCTTGTTCTGATTTCTGTGTTGTTAGCTTGTAACAACAACAACTGTACATATAACAATTTTTTCTTCCAATTTTCGATAAATTAGTGTAATCGATGTTCTGAATTCATTTCTTTTCTTGTCATGTCATTATGTTAAAGAAACTGTAAACAATTTTCGGTGTAAATATTAATGTTTATGTCAAATTGCAAGCAATATTATAACAAAATTTAAATGTAAGAAATGTTGAAACTGTTGGAAGATGTTAAAGTTGTAATTGTGCGCCTGGTCCATATGTAGGCAATGTATTAGGATATGTAGAATGCAAAACCTTTGGTGAATACCCTGTCTGTAGGGGAGCGGTAAAAGGTGGATGGCAGGCAAGCATGGGAAAAATGCACACCGGCGCGGCACGGCATAATGGGCTCAGCAGTAGTAGTCGGAGTTGGGCTTTGATCTGAGCAACACGTTCTGGATCGAGGAGGCTCTCCTGGAAAACGTGATTTCATTGAGCCTCGGATGTGCTGTTTCAGACGCCTATACAGCATGGCAATATTCCATAGGCACTAAAGGGAAAGCATTGCGACGCTATGAAGAAGTAAAGTGCCGATACATCAAGAGCTGTGATTGTATGTGTGCTCTGTGCCTCGCCATCTCACCGTCCACCAATTGCCACATCGATACGAACAGGTTGAATCTTTTAGTACTGTATTCGTGTGGACCAGTGTTACTTTTGTTCCTGACTGTTCAATAACAACTTAACTTTTACCAGAACTGTCCTATCATTTAATGATCCTCATCACCAACCTAGACAGGGTCCTTTCCACATGTTGTGCAATCCGAGTGTCCCAAGATGAAGATTTAAAGTTTATGTTAATAATAATTACCAGCAGACCTATCTATGTTAGAACGATGTTTAAAGAACTTTGTTGTTAAAGAATATATAAGCAAATAAAATAGGTATGACAAAGTTGGAAGAGAATGTTGAAATTGGTTTAGTAATGAAGTTTAATTAATTTGAGACAAAAATAATGGTAGTTAAATGAGCAGGTAATAAGACAAAAAGAGTAGTAACTCATATATTTGAAATCTTGAGTGCTTAATGCTTTCAATAGTTAATAGTTTCAATACAGTGATCATAACAGTTTCAGGGTCCCCCCCCCCCCCTTTTTTCTTTTCTATTCATTTGAAGAATGAAGTGTACTGAACTGATTTGACCAGCAAAGTTAAAGTCAATATAAAACCAAAATTTATTAGTGTTTTACCTTTTTCAAAATTGACATTGTATGTATGTTTTGAAAGTGCTAATTCTAGGGTAACCTATGCCCGATTTTAATCAGATCAGTAGACAGTACAAAGTTTGTAGTAAACACTATAGTGTATTGTTGTGTATTTATGGCTTGTTCATATTAGTACAGAATGTGGAATTATTAGTTCAGTAGATTTTCTGGTTCTAAAATTTACCATATTATGCAGTGTTGTTACGTGTTGTTTGGTATGAACGTACTTGAACTTGTAGTGGGATGAAACTCAGTTAATGCCTAATTAGGCTGGCGACCGTATTATTAATAATTTGGTAGCATCTGTGGTGTCGTTTCTTGTCCGTCCTAACGAGTAGTTACACTTCAGACTTGCTTGGCGTATCATGGTTGTTACTGAGTGGGTGAAAGTCTGATTTTGCCTCCATTCAGGTACACGCGGTCAACATATATACCAAAATCCTTTCTTATAAGGTGAAGCCCATCAACTTACCATAGTATAAGTTTTAATGACATATTGCGTATGACACTTGAGTGTTACAAGTGGCTTCCCGGAAAATTGTGAGAGGGTTACAAGCTCTAATTTAAAACCGAAAAAATCACTGAATAAAATAAGGTTCTGACTCTTTTACATTTATTAGCTTTCAAGATAAGCTAGGTGCTCCGTCAATGTAGTGGAATTCTCAGAGTGCTTTATCAGAGTGGTAGTTTTGGAACCCCTGCCATAGCAAAATAAAATACGAAACAGGAAAGAGTGCATTAGAAATTTCCCTCTCACACTAGAACATGGAAAGTTCATTACAATAACCATAAACAGCTCTCCACTAGAATGATCACACCATATCCTCCCTACATTCCCCGTGTTGCCCTGAGCTCTCAGAAAATTTGTTTCAAGACTTCATGTTAGCAAGTAACATCAAACAAAATGATCATATACACTAAAAATCAGATAATGTTACTCACCTGCGGAGTGTGTGGCATCATCCACATGGTGACGAAAGACTTCATCACGATGGAGCAGTTGCTGCAGAATTTTTTTCCTGAACTTCTTTATTTTGCTTTCATACTCATCAATTATGTTAATTATGCAGCAGCAGTCATTGCAGACTACTCCATCGTGATTTATCTCTATGTCTAATATATCTTCTGCAAGAAGCTGGAGACACTTATACAGTTTTATTTTTCGTGTCTCTGTCCGCGATGACAGTGGTGATGCATTAGATACAGCAGCTTTCCCACACACGAAGCACAATGCACCCAAGGGTGATGACTGATGTAACTGCAAATACGAGCAAATAAATATCTGTAGTAAGTGCTCATTAATATTCCACTTATGTTAGACTGGGTAACGATACTGTATATTCTAGAAGGAGCAACTACTATTACCACCAGTTAGAAGCAGTACAAAATGTGATACAATGACCTCTCCCACACTATTTGTGGCTGACAACCATTACTTTCAACACTCACTCTAGCTCCTCAATCTTTATTTTAACACACACTTTAGTAGGCTGAACCAAGCATTGATTTTATTCAGTTTCTATTGCATCAAGCTATAAAACAAATATTTCATCTTTGAATATCATTCAATTGGACCATGCAGAACTGGACAGTCTCTCAGAAATTATAGGGGATCACAAACAGAAATAACTCAGGAAAACAGGAAGCAACAGTCACAAATGCTTATATTGCTACTAGAGCAGAGGAATCCAGTCAATGCCATCTGCTTACAATACACAGCTACAGCAGGTAACTGTGTTTGAGAGGAGGATTCTGTTTGGTGCTGTGAGAGGACACACACATGGAACAAATAGCAACTCTGTCAAGTGTCATCAGTATGTCTTTTACCAAATGGACTACAATGAAAGTTAATTGGCAGCTGGAACATTATCAGTTAAAGTATATTACCATGGAAAATACCTCCACTCAATAGTCTAAACCTGAATAAACATGATTTTAAGTACTAGTCTGCTTCTGTGCTACCACCTTTCAAAATCATTTAGCTGTAAAGCTCAAAATTTGTGTATAATTTTTGTTTGAAAGACATGACAGGGACTACAGAAATAAGCCACTGAAGAAACGATAGTATGCAGCAAATCATTACTACCACAAGATTCCAAAATCATAGATGTGGTACTATTTTGCAAGAAACTAAAACATCTGTATGATTAATATATGCTCACACATCCAATGTGTGTGTCGTGGTTTTTCCCAAAACAGACGTTTCTCTTCACCTATGTTATTCCACTATTCAGCAATAAAATGTAAGTGTGTCATTTCAGTGAAGTAATTAAAGCACAGTAGAACATAACACTATTCTCACTTGGTTAGTACAACTTGTGGACATGCTACATAATTTTAGGTGCATCTGCAACACTGTATTCCAATATTGAAAGCCACAATGAACTCCTTATCCAGTTCCTTGATATGACCTCTTCTATCCTATTGTGTTTTAATCACTCCACTGAAACACCACAGTTGAGAAAGCACAATGGTGTCATCCTCAAACCTTACACTGGAGCAGCAGGTGGTGATTTCATCCTTTGGTGCAACAAAATTCATTTGTATGAGGCTTGGCATTTAGGTATGTATTTCACATGGCAATTTAGCACACTTTCTTTTAGCTTAAGCACCAATGACTTGCATAAAAGATCAAGTTTTACCTGTTGTTGGAAGGTGTGTTGCAGTTCATAGTGTTCATCATCACACACTAGCCAACTGACAACAGCCTTTAAAAAAATAGCCCTCCCTCCCACTTTGGCAGTTAGGGAGGTGACAGCACAACACTGTACTCTTCAGCTAGGTTGAATCACTTTATAAAAATAAAATACTAGCATCATCATTAAAAATGCACTCAATGCCAGTGATGAATTCTGAAACGCACTACAAAGTTATCATGATTTCTGAGCAGAACCAAACCCCAGAAAATAGATAGGAGACCAAATGGAGGAGTAAAGGAAGAAACTGACAATGTGTGATCTGACAGGAAAACAAGACCTAGACCCTGTCAATGACACTGATTTCATATGATAGCACTTCCTGCCTTTCAGTGCACAGCAACTCAAAACAAAAATAATGTTCTTGTTGTCTTCAGTCAGGACATTGGATTGATGCAGCTCTCCACAACAGCTCTCCCATCCAAATCTCCGCATGTCACAGCAGGCTCCCACTTGTCAATATTTTTTGAAATATAATTTGAAATTTTGAGTACCAGTTGACAAAAAATGACACCATTAAATGCATGTATAGCAAGCTTAAGAAACTACACACACCAAAAGTACTTGTGCAGTAATTATTAATGGTTTGTGGCAGTAAATCAATCTTAAATGATTCATTATAAACACAATATTCCGCATTAAAATGAATTGTATTGGTGCAAGTACAAGTGATGAGGGAATAGGATTGATAAGCATCAATCTGCATGGTTTTGCTGTGAATCAGTAGTGGTGTGGGCAGGAGGCAGACCGCTAATAATCTAATGCCATTCAACGATCACTTACAGTACTATGTTGATGTAACAACAAACTTTTCATCAGTGCATGGGTCAAGAGGAACTGCTATGAACAGAATTCTTCACAGTTCAGCAATACTGTCTGTTGTTAAAAGGTGAAAGAATGATAAATAAATGTTTATTGCAAAATGTATTCCAATTTACCGAATTTTAACTCTATGATGGAATACATCAAGTATTTTATAGGAATTGATCAACTGTTTTTTAAAATAATCAAGCATGTCATACAGCAAATTGTGTCATATGTATCTTCTCTTTATTCTTTCCTACAAAATTTTATAATAAATAGAGTATTTTTAGTGACAAATTATGGCCACAAAGGGACAAGAAGTTTCTAAACATACATACCAAAAGCTGCTGATGAAATCACTTTCATTTGATTTTTATCAGCTACATTAAATTTGTTTGCCCCATTTAAAGGCTTCTGTCATTTCAATATTTTTACACGCCAAGTCGCAGACATTTTGAGCTCAATAGTTCCTTATACATGGAAAAACCCTACTTGACTTCTACAGAACCCAATAGTAGATTTCTTGTCAGCACCCATAAAGGCAGCCCAGTCAAAGTTGTGAAGAGCTGCACATCTGTAAGGTTCTTCAGATTCAAATTGTATTTGTTTTTAGCTGATCCATCAAGGATGTTCTTAATACTAATTGTTTAGTTCTGTGGCACAAGATCTACTAAGGTCAAATGCACCCATGCCAGGACCTTAGAACAAAGACAAAGGAGGTGTTAAAAATGGGTACACACTAATCCCAACTGACAGATGCAAAAACAGCTAAAAATAACAACTTCCTCCTGGAAAAAGATCCATAAAATAAACTGTAGAGAGGAGGCATGTCCTGAACTGAAGATGAAATGTCCATATTTCTACGATGGATAAGAAGTAAAACACAGTTGATGACGTGCACATCATTTGCTAAAATGGCCAGTAACTCACATGGAAAAAAATTGGACTGTAAGTGGTTAAAAAAAATAGCCATTTTGTCAGAAAATGGTGAACCATCAAAGGTTGATGACAATTAACACAAAATTGTAAGGGATCACCACTTAACAAATGATACGGTTAAAATGACAGTGGCTAATATACAACCTACCTAAAATGATCCCTTCACTGTGAGAGGGCCGAGGAGGAGGTTGGCCAAGCAGTTGAGAGAGGTTTTTATTCCCTGGAGCTTGTTCCCATTAAAGGAAGAACAGTGGTAATGCCAAAGGGACGCTACCTGCTGACCGGTGGCAACACAGAGATCATTGGAAACAATGAAAGGTTGGTTGGTTGGTTGGTTGGTTGTTTGAGGTTAAAGGGACCAAACAGCAAGGTCATCAGTCCCTTGTTTCAAATAGACTCCATTCTGCTAACGGGACATCTCAGTATAGTCAGAAAAATAAAACGGATAAAGGGGAAACGTAAAAGGGCAGTCACGTTGTCATTAGTAAAAACAAATGAGGGAAGTTGGCAAGAGAACGAACCCAACACTATGCTGAAACAGCATAGTCAAGACCACCTGTGACTTAAAAGGTACAACTGCTATAATGCAGAAAGTACGTATGGGAATAGAAAAACTAACCAAGCCTTAAAAAGAAGGGGTAAAAACAGAGTAAAAGGGAAAGAAAAGCGGATTCCGGTCAGGGAGGTGAATCGGGAATCTCTGAACACTGCCTACAGTGGGAGACACCCAAACACTCACCGCCCTGCCCCAACACCAGAGGGAGATTAAAAACTTTAAAACTGAGAATAAAAACCACTCTCCCGGAGGAAACCTAGAACCAGAGAGACCATCCGGGAATCGTCAGCCAACATCAAAGGTAAAGTGTGGGGGAGTCTGTACTTAGCACGCAGAGCCAAAAGAAGTGGGCATTCAACCAAAATGTGGGCCACTGACTGGAAGGCTCCACAACCACATAGCGGGGGTGGCTCATCACGCAAAAGGAAACCATGGGTCAGCCTGGTATGGCCAATGCGGAGACGACACAGTGTGGACGAGTCCTTGCGGGAGAGGCTAAAGGAAGAACGCCATGGGCCTGTATTCACCTTAATGGCACGAAGTTTATTAGACAGTGGAGTAGCCTCCCAAGAATTGGCCCATGACTGTGCAAAGTGGGATTTGATGTGAAGCCGTAAATCCGCTGCAGGAGGGGTTACGGAAAACGGGGGGTAAGTAACTGCTCCCCCAGCCAAACGATCAGCGAGCTCATTACCCGGGATACCCACATGGCCCGGGACCCATAAGAAGTCAATGGAACAAGCAGCACAGTGAAGATCAGCGAGATGGTCATGGATGGCAGAGACCAAGGGATGGCGCGAAAAACACCGGTCAATAGCAAGAAGGCCACTCATCGAGTCCGTACATAACAAAACGCGGTTGTGTTGGGATTGTTTAATAAAGGTAAGTGCCCGGGAAATTGCCATCAATTCCGCAGTAAAGACCCCACATGTAGGTGGCAGCAGATGATTTTCCGTTCCAACAGAGGACGTGAAGGCATACCCAACATGATCAGCAGATTTAGAGCCATCAGTGTAAAAAATAACAGCATCCCGAAACTCCCATAAAATTTGGCGGAAAAAGGTACGGAACACCACCGGGGGGATGGAATCTTTCGGTCCGCGGCGGAGATCCATCCGAAGTCGAGGCCGAGGAACTAACCAAGGAGGGGTGGAGGGGAGGGAGCGAGGAAGACAGGACAAAGAAGGAAGCCGAAAATCACGGGTAAGAGACGTAAGGCGCAGCCCAACCGGTAAACCCGCCCGAGGGCGGGAGTCAGGCGGGCGACGTCCATGGTCTGGGAATAGGATAGAATAGGAAGGATGAGCGGGAGAAGAACGGATAGTAAGGGCATAAGACACCAGAAGCTGGGACCGCCGAACAGAAAGGGGGGGGATCCCAGCTTCAACCAGGAGACTATCAACAGGGCTAGTAGGGAAGGCACCGGTGGCCAAACGGATACCACAATGGTGGACTGGATCCAGCACATGCAGCGTGGAAGGAGCAGCTGAACCATAAACTTGACAACCATAGTCCAAACGTGACAGAACTAGAGCACGATAAAGACGGAGGAGGAGGGAACGGTCCGCACCCCAGGAGGAGTGGGCAAGGAAGCGAAGGACATTGAGTTTACGGAAACATCCTACCTTCAGGAGTCTGATATGGGGCAGCCAAGTGAGCTTGTTGTCGAAAAGAAGACCTAGGAAACGAAACTGTGGAACCACAGGCAATCTTTGTGCAGCGAGATAGAGCTCTGGATCAGGGTGGACCGTAGTACGGCGACAGAAGTGGACCATCCGCGATTTTAAAGGAGAGAATTGAAACCCGTGGGAGAGGGTCCATGCAGAGGCACGCCATATAGCCACCTGGAGCTGCCGTTCTGCAGATGGCATCGAGGAGGAACTAACCCAAATGCAGAAATCATCCACATACAGGGCAGGGGCGACCAAGGGACCGACAGAGGCCACAAGTCCATCGATAGCAATGAGGAAAAGAAGGACACTCAAGACAGAACCCTGTGGGATGCCCGTCTCCTGGGTCCGTGGAGAACTAAAAGCAGTACCAACTCGAACTCTGAATGACCGATGGATCAGGAACTGGCGGATAAAAATCGGGAGTGGGCCCCGAAGACCCCACTGATGAAGGGTTAGTAAGATGTGATGGCGCCAGGCCGTGTCATAGGCCTTGCGAAGGTCAAAAAACACTGCAACCAAATGGCGGCACTGGGAAAAAGCCTGCCGAACTGCGGATTCCAAGCGAAGCAAATGATCGATTGGAGATCGTCCCTCTCGAAAGCCACACTGGTAAGGGGACAATAGATCCCGAGATTCGAGGACCCAAGTGAGCCGACTGGCTACCAGCCGTTCAAGTAACTTACAACCAACATTGGTCAAACTAATTGGCCGATAGCTGTCAACAGATAGGGGGTTCTGACCAGGCTTAAGGACAGGAACCACAATGCTATCCCTCCACTGAGAAGGGAAGTCACCCTGGAGCCAGATACGATTAAACACCCGAAGAAGATGGTGCCATTGTGGAGCACTGAGATGTTGAAGCAGCTGGTTATGAATGGAATCTGGGCCAGGAGCCGTATCATGAGAAGCAGATAGAGCAGAAAGAAATTCCCATTCAGTGAAAGGTTCGTTGTAAGATTCTGACTCACAAGTGGTGAAACATAAGGTGACAGCTTCAGCCTGCTGTTTTTGATGAAGGAAAGCAGCTGGATAGGAGGCCGACGCTGATGCCACTGCAAAATGGGTCGCAAGATGTTCTGCAAGAACTAATGGGTCCGTACAAATGCCATCTGGGAGGTGAAGGCCTGGGAGGGTGGACTGCCGATGGCAACCTTGGAGAGAGCGAAGTGTAGCCCATACCCGTGACAGAGGGACAGTGGAACCAAGGGAAGAAACGAATCGTTCCCAACATATCCGCTTGCTCTGTTTGATTAAATAACGGGCTTTAGCGCGAAGGCGCTTAAAGGTAGAAAGGCTGGCTACAGATGGGTGCCTCTTAAAGTGTTCCAAAGCTCGACGGCGATCACGGATGGCAATGGCAATGGCCGTACTCCACCACGGGACTTGCCGACGACGAAATTGTCCAGATGAGCGCGGGACAGCAAGGTTAGCAGCGCGAACAATCGCGTCAGACACGTCACGTAGGACGTCATCAATACAACCCGACAAAGAGGGAGAAAACTCGACCTGTGCAGTATATAGAGGCCAATCGGCGCGGTGGAAAGACCAACGAGGTATCCTCTCCATCGGGGAGTGGGAAGGGAGCGTGATAATCAACGGGAAATGGTCACTATCACAAAGGTCGTCGTGTGGCGACCAGTGTAATGAAGGGAGGAGAGAGGGAGAAGAAAGAGAAAGATCAATGGCAGAAAAGGTACCATGACCAGCACTGAAATGAGTAGGGGAGCCATCATTAAGAAGGCACAGGTCGTGGTCTGCAATAAATTGGTCTATAAGAAGACCTCGTCTAGATGGAAAGGCACTGCCCCACAAAGGATGATGAGCATTAAAATCCCCAAGGAGGAGGAAGGGAGGAGGAAGTTGCTGAAGAAGGGTGGTTAAGGCAGCAGGTGTAAGAGTCCTGTCAGGAGGGAGATAAAGATTGCATACTGTGACTGCAGAGTCTAAGTGGACCCTAACAGCAACCGCTTCCAATGTAGTTTGGAGAGGAATCCACGTGCTAGCAATGTCTGTACGGACCAACGTACAAACGCCACCAGAAGCCCGCAAGGGTCCGACCCGATTTCGACAGAAAACACGGAACCCACGGAGGGTCGGTGAGTGAGCATCAGTAAAATGAGATTCCTGGAGAACCACACAAGCTGCTGAGTAGGACGAAAGAAGGGATTTCAATTCCGGAAGGTGACGATAGTAGCCATTACAATTCCATTGGAGAACCACAGAACGATGGTTTAAATGAGGGCTGAACACGCTAAATCCAGTCATACCGCCGGGTCCCCACCCGTCACCGACAAGGAGGGGGCGACATCCATAAACGACAGGTCAGAATCCGGTTGTGAAGCCGGGGAAGGGACCTCCGGTGACACCAGAGGCTCTTTGTCCCGGGACTTATGTTTCTTCTTCTTTTCAGGCTGAGATCGAGGAGGGCTGTGTGGCATAATGGAGCCAGCTGCAGCAAGATCAGGAACAGAAAGAGACCGGGCGACCTGGGGGCCGATAGACCGCGGCTCTCGCGGTCGCCGCGCTGCAGCAGACCTTTGACCTGGAAGGTGCCGGGAAGGGGCATCCCGGGAGAGGCGCCCTTGACCGGCAGACGCCGAAGGAGTGGGACACTTCTCCGGCTGGGGAGGGGCAGCGGCGCCCAGAGGAGAAGGTGTGGGAGCCGCAGGGGAGGGGGGAAGGAGAGGGGTCCGGGACGGGGGTAAGGAAGGGGGAGGAAGGGATGAAGATGTAACCAAGGCGTAACTAGATGTCATGGACACAGGGTGCAATCGTGCATATTTCTTACGGGCCTCTGTGTAGCTTAAACGATCAAGAGACTTATACTCCTGTATCTTTTTTTCTTTCTTATAGACTGGGCAATCTGCTGAACGTGGAGAATGACTACCATGACAATTTACACATACAGGAGGGGGAACACAGGGACTCCCCTCATGGAGTGGACGTCCACAGTCACCACAGAGAGGGTCCTGGGTACAGCGAGAAGACATGTGGCCAAAACGCAAGCACTTAAAACACCGCATAGGAGGTGGGATGTACGGCTTCACATCACAGCGATAGACCATAATCTTAACTTTCTCAGGAAGGGTATCCCCTTCAAAGGCCAGGATAAAGGCACCAGTATCAATACGATTATCTTTAGGACCCTTCTGAACACGCCGAACAAAGTGAACACCCCGCCGTCCGAGATTGTCCCGAAGTTCCTCATCAGTTTGAAGGATGAGGTCTCTGTGAAAAATCACACCTTGTACCATATTTAGAGACTGGTGAGGGGTAATGGACACGGGAATTGTGCCAAGATGGGTACAGGCACGAAGGGCCGCAGATTGGGCAGCCGAAGCAGTTTTTATCAGTAACGAACCCGACCGCATCTTGCTCAGGGAGTCCACTTCGCCGAACTTGTCTTCAATGTGTTCCACAAAGAATAAAGGTTTGACACTGGTGAAAGTATCTCCATCAGTCCTGGTGCAAACTAGATAACGGGGGAAAGGTTTTGCCCCTAGACGACGGGCCTGACCCTCCTCCCAGGGGGTAGCCACGGAAGGGAAGGCCGAAGGGGCAAGAGAAGCAGCACTTGAGGAATCAGTACCACGCAGAGAGACGGCCGCAGAAGAGCGGCCAGAGGTTTGGACCCTTATGCGTTTCATCTGCATAGTGTCCGCCCTGATACCACCCACTCCGATCAGGGGCTCTCCTCACGGGCGCCACCCAGCCACAGCAAGGGCCGTCTGGCACGACGGCCATTGCCGGGAGTTCCGATGCTCCAGGATGACGAGCAACCACTCCAAGGCATGCATGAGGAGGTCACAGCTCAGGTATCAGAAGTGTGATCCCTGTGTGTTCAGGGGGCTGAACCAAAAGGGTACATAGCGACCCCACCACACGGGCTGGCTACCGTGCTGGCTATGCACCCTAGCATCAGACAACGACGTAGAAGAAAAGGTGGAATATACTAGGAGGGCACACGTCGGAGACACTAGGTAAGGTGCTCTTCCCCAAATGGCTCACACTACGGAAGAGAAATTTTGGAATGGAGGTCAAACCCCAGAGGGGGACCAAGGAATGCCAAAAGGAGGAGATGATTACGCAACAAAGCCAGAGTGTAAAACCAACAGAACCAGGAGGATAGCGGGGGCCAACATAAGCAAGGACACCAATAGAGGGAGAGGAGAGGGCGAGGGGAAAGGGGTATGGAGGGGAAAGGAGGGGAAGGGAAAGGAAATGCAGCCCGGGAGAGAAAGAAGGCTGCAATGGCTCGGGGCCCCGTGCTCGCCACGCACGTATCCACGAAAGAGTTGTGGACCCCCTGGGGGAGAAACAATGAAAGAACTGGGGGGGGGGGGGGGGGGGTGTTTGGATTGCAGCCTTGGCAGTAGTGTCAGCAACATTGTTTCAGACCAGACCAATGTAACCAGGGATTGACAAACATCACAGTGTCACAGTGGCTCAATCAAGAGTGAGGAACAGGAGTGTATGACAGCATTAGTTAGGCTACTTCTGTATAAAGACTCCCAAACAGGCTAGTGTATAATGCACCAGTGTTCAAATGGATGTTGCAATGGTGGAGTGTATTTAGATGGCATAATATTGAAAGACATGCAGAGGAATAAATGGAACACCCACATTCTAGTTTCAGACAGACAAGGGATTGGTAATAACAGATGAGGGTGGTCTGAGCCACTCCCCATAAAGTATATCACTGATCACAAATATGACATTAAGTGACTGGGTACAGAAGGCAGCCAGGTAAGACACTTTAGAAGACTAAGAAAGTTTTCTGTCAAGCATGAGCCCCAAAAATTTTGCATTTTCAGCAAACAGAAGAGCAGCAGATCAAAGATGTCAAAACTGGAAGAAACCCAATGAACTGCCAAAAATTGATACGAATGGTTTTATCAGTGGAAAAGCGAAAGCCATTGTCAATGCTCCACAAGTAAAAAGAATTGAGATAATGCTGAAAATGCCAACCAAGGAGACAAGATGACAGAGAACTGCAATAGGTTGCAAAAATCATGAAAAGTGGTGCCAGAGATGCAAAGCAGGAGACAAGCCATAGTAGGGTTCATGGCGATAGCAAGGACGACAACACTCAAGACTCTGAGGCACACTGCTTTCCTGAATTAAGCTGTCTGACAAGGAAGAACCCACACATACTCTAAAAATCTGTATATAAGAAATTCCTGAAGGAATTGGGGTAGGTCGCCCTCTAAGCTCCACGTATAGAGTGTATAGATGATACCAGTACCCAGCATGTGTTGTAGGCTTTCTCCAAATCAAAACCCACTACCACAGTCTTGCATTTCCACAAAAATTGTCTACAACATGGGTTAAAGTCATGAGATGATGAAATGCAGAACAGTGCACTTTAAATCCACTTTGTGCAGTGGTTAGTAAATTGTGAGACTAGCCACCACACCAGCTGGGCAGGAATCAAACTTCCCAACATCTTGCAAACACAGCTAGTGGGAGAGAGGTGGAGGTAGCTTGAAGGAAGGTGTTTGTCCTTATTGGGCTTACGTATGAGTGCGACAGTGGCTTCACGCCAGCAACTGGGAAACGTGCCATCTGCCAGATGGGATTGTTCGTATGAATGAGAAATTGCTTGTCCACAAGAGAAAGGTTCTGCAACATCTGAATGTTAACTTGATCTGGCCCTGGCATGAAAGGTCAGGATGAAGTGAAAGAATGATCTAGCTCCTGCAAATTAACAGCAGTATTGTAGTATTAATTATTCTTATAGGAGAAGGTTATCACCTGAGGCTCCTCCACTTGTTTCTGATCGAGGAAGGCGCTGCTCTACAAAATAGCAGCCCAAGGTACAGACGATAGTAAAAGGGTCCACGATGATGATATATGCTACGGTCACACTGGAAATAGTGAAAAAGACGTTGTTCCAAGAGAGCCATCTGAGGATGGCCCACATGACTGAAGAGGGAGTGGAAGTGTTAAAATATATAATAATTGAAAGGCAGCTAGCTGCTTTGCTATCTCAAAGAATGAGAGAGCACATTTCCATGCACAAATTGCATTGTAGTATGCCTCAGTCCACCAAGGGATTGGGACATGGCGTGGCAAAGGTGAAGCACAAGGAATTTAATGTTCTGTGGTGTAAGGATAAAGTTTGTAAGGTATTCTACCTGGTCAGCACAACTGGGCAGATGATGTTCATCAGAGGTCGCCAAGGAGGATTAAAGCCTCCAGTGAGCCTCAGAAAGCTGCAAATTGGCTTTACACATTGGTGGGGTAGGAGTCAGCAAATGGATAGCACATGGGAAATGGTTGCTCGAGTGTCAGAGAGAATAGACTACTCAAGATAATGGGCAAGTTTGGCAGTGAGGCAGGTTCGGTCCAAATGGGACTTGGTGCGCAAGGAGTCTGAAAGGAATGTGGATGCTCCAGTTCTAAGGCAGAAGAGGTTGAGTTGATTAAGATGACCGACCAAGAGGGCATAAGCATTAAAGCATTAAAGTCACAGAGTAGCAGAAATGGGTGAGGTAGCTGCCCAATAATGTGAAGGAAGTCTGCCCTGGTGTGATTTAGGTGGTACAAAGAGAAAAGGTGAAATGAGGAAGGAAAATGCTGACCAGAACAGTTTGCAGCCACATGTTCAGTGAGATGGTTTGAAAATGATCATCCTGGATGATTAAGTTCCATCTTTGGGGAAGGTCAAAATATGCCAAACAGAAATGCAAGAGGTCAAAGAAGCCATAAGGACACAATTTGTTTTCTGGAGGCAGAGAACAAGTGAACACAGTGATTCTGAGAGCAGTCTGAATTCCTCCTTTTTGGATCCAACATTATGAGCATTCCATTGGAGGATAGTCATGATGGGGAAAAAAAGAAGGTAGAAAATGAAGGTGTGTCACCTCAGAAGCTCCCAAGAGCCAGCCTTTGTTGACCCATTTCTACAAGGTGCAAAGGTTGGAGGATGCTGCTCCATTAGACCTACAGAGGTGTCAGCATTCTCCCTCAATCAGTCTGCAGAATCCAGGGCATGAAAATGGTTGGTCGCACACACCGGCAGAAATGGAGGTTGGCAGGATAAGGCTATCACATCATGACACCACCGAAGGGGATCTTCGAGTCGGCAATGGAGAAGAATATTTGCCTTTGAGTTTCTGTGGAAGTATTCCTTATGCCCTTTATGGCCTGTTGGGAGGAGAGAGAGAGGGGGAGAGAGAGGGAGAGGGAGAGGGAGAGGGAGAGAGAGAGAGAGAGAGAGAGAGAGAGAGAGAGAGAGAGAGAGAGAGAGAGGGGGGGGGGGGGCAAGTGAGCGAGCGAGGAATTACAGGAAACAGGGAAGGAAAAAACAGCTGAGGGCATGCTACTTAAAAATTCAGAACATAATCCCAAAAATATCACGTTTGTGGTCCGCAAGGGAGGGGAAGAAAGAATAGCAGGAGGAGAGAGAGGCAGCACATAAGGAAAAGGTGTCCAAAGGATGGTGCACTGTGTTAGCCAAGCATGAATGCTCAAAAGAGTGTTCAGCCTCATGGGGGAGTTTACACACTGATGACTGACACCTCCAATAGGCCCCTCACGACACATTCAAGATTATTACCTCTGTAGCGCCGAGGGAGTCAACCCTATATACAGCTGATCCCCCCTATCACTGACACTGTTTCAACCAACACTTACAACACCTCTGCCCCCACTGTGAAGTACCTCGGGTGTCCTCTAGCCACATCACCATCAGATCATGGCAGTAATGTTTCCCCAGTGCTCCTCACTAAGTGAGCTCAGGGGGATGGGGAGGGAGGGGGAGAGGGAGGAGTGGAAGAGGGGGGGGGGGGGGGGGGCACACAGCTGACAGACCATCAAATTGTATAACCCCAGTGACTACCAAGTGTCGATCGCAATCAACTGTCTCTTGTTGACTGTGCATTCATTGGTGGTTTTTGATGTTTCCAGGTCATCTTTACCCTATATTCCACACTACAGACCAAGAAAAATATGAAGGATTACTGTCATGAAAACAAATTGAAATTTTTTCCATTCTCTGACTGTTCTCTCATCTCTGTCCTATATCGCATGAAGCAAATTCTGGTGAGTTTACTGAACTCCCAATCATTTTTGTCTGTCTGTGATCAAACAATGCTCGCCATCAGCATTACATTACATTCTGCTGCACAGACAATTAACTATTCAGCATCCTTTCCAAATCAACTAGAATGCCAAGTTTTATGGTAGTGTAATAACACTAGAGAAGTAAGTTGCTCAGAGCAGTTTACCTAAGATACATGTCATGAACTTTTATAGTGTAATATGAGCATGAAGGGGGCGCAAACAGTCAACAGAGCATTGTGATGACAGCTGACAGCTCACTACTGATAAGGAGACTACTCCAAGTTCAAACAGCTACAACTGATGGTAAACATACTTAAAATTTAGTATCAATGGTATCCACTCTTTAAAGCATGCAGGTGGTGCCTAGCATCAGTGTTCGCCCTCACTGCATTGCAACTGAACACAGTATAAGTGAGGCTGCTGTTGTATTTGGTAGTGAATGGGTAGATGTAAGCCAGTTAATCCTGTTAATGTTTTTAAGCTACTGCACAATAACCCAAGTCAAATTTACACATTCAATAGTGGAGATGTAAGTAAAATGGAGATGAGGCAGTGTATGGTATCATAATGGAAAAAGCACTATGACAGCTTAAAAGGTATTTATACTAATACAAAGGGGAGGAATTTTGAGTGAGCATGAAGGAATAGCACATGGCTATGACAGTTCCAAAATGCCATATCCAGTAACTAAAGAAACTGTGTTGAAGTGAATAGGCAGCTGAACCCCCAAAGATATCACAAATGAAAGTGGTGCTTATGACTGAACAATGGACAATAGTTATAGAGAATACTGTGACTGAAGTCAAAACCCTTGTAAGAAACCAATCAACAATTTTCTCAAAATCAAACTGCAATGTAATTTTATATTTTGTGATATGCGAAATTCAGGTACTACATCACTTCAAGGGAAACTAAACATCAAAACTGAAGGCTTAAAGTTAAAATGTAACACTACAGCTAGACAGAGTTACCATAATGGATGGATGCTCTATTGTTGGCGCACTCAAGCATGTGCTATGGAAGCTGCTAGAGCAGCTGCTCTGGACATTTTTTAAGGCTTCTTTGCATTTCATCCAGGCAAATCACTATCGTGAGCAGGGGCGTGACTGGAATGGGGCAGCCAGAGGACTAGCAGTGCACTGGCACCCACAACAAGGAAAATACTGTAAAGTTGAAATGGAAGCAAAAGTGGAGAAATAGAAAATACAACACATGTCTAGGAAAGAAAACATATCGTAAAATATACTTTCTCTCAGGAAATTTGGATGATGAGAGAGCAGCAAAGAAATCTATACAAATATCTGGAGTAGAGCAGTAGATGGGATGATGGCTTAACTCACTTCAACCAGCAGGGCACATTCTATAATAATAATGTGCGGTATCATATGGTTCATTTGTTAACAGTGATTTCCAGTATTTTCAAGTGTAAAGATAATTTCCACCTGAAATAAAATTTTCTAATGTGACAAATGTTGAAAAAATTACTTCTTTTAGCAGTTAATGCCATTCATGGAGGTACTGCTGAGCATGTGTGTATAGATTCCACTGTTGGAAGTAAAAGTAAATACACTGAAAAAGCAATTCAAAACAACTTAACATTGGCAGCATCTGTGGAATATTACAGACAGTAGTAACTTGGCACTAAAAACATTTTTATTGTATTCCACTGCTGGATTTAGTATCTTCTGTGGTACATCATTTTCCTTTGGAATTCTGTTACAATGAAGCCTAGAGAGGAAGAATTACTACAACACTGAAAAATTTTGCTAGGGTAATTTTTTTCTTACAACAGAAGGGAATGAGTGTTTCAAGTACTCTATCGTTGAGGACTCTGTTTCAAGTGGTGCCCAAACCAAAGGCTATAGGCCTGACACACCATCTGAGAAATCATTGCCCATAGAGAATGGGCAACAGGTTGACTGACTTCCAGAGGACAGCTAGAATGGAAACCATAGAAGAAAACAGTGGTCAAATCTATCATTAAACATCAAGCAGCACGAAACTCCCTACATGGGACATGTTCAGTCAAGTTGCAGGGAGTACATTCATCATAAAATGACTGTAATTCATTAATTAACCAACAGGTGTGAACATCCTGATATTTAAGCTGCTGTCTTTATTAAAGTTTACTTAAACAAAAGTGATTTTTTTTTAAATTGGAGTACTGTTGATTGGTATTTGCTGTGCAGGGGAAGACCCAGCCAGCAAACCCATGTCGACTTATTATGGTAGGTGTGTCCCACCCCACAATACCAACTGCACCACAACTATGAAGTTAGAGGAACGCAGGGAAAATAGTATCATCATTTAGATCTGCAGTGGGAGAAGAAGACAGACAAGACCTGTCACAGCTAAAGGGGCTGCATTCTTAGTAGGCTATAAGTAACTGCATCGTAGATCAGCATGAGGTTGTGATGCAGCTTGAAGCATCTAGGGCTGTTATTGTGGTAATATCCTCTGCCTTCAGATTCTTGACAAACTCTGTCATGAAGCTGAGAGGATCATCAAATTTCATGGAGAAATCCACTATGAATCTCAGGACCTGCCCAACAGCTGTTTCATTGTACATCAGTATGCATCCATCTCTCCTCAGGCCAGCTAGGGTAGAATAATTTGTCAGTATATGAGCCAATGTGAGGAGAGGAATACACTGAACTTGGGTGTGTTCTCTGATAAAGAAAATCATGAGTGAACTTAGTGTGGACAGACCAGTCTGCATAAAGAGAGAAGACTCTTTCCACAAAGTTTGGCAGTGGTTTCTGTGTCAATTTTCAAGTTATTAAGGGTAGTAGAAGTTTAGCAATTCCTATCCTAAGCCTTCAGAATTAGAAGCTCTCCTTGCTTTGTAAGTCAGTACCAAGTATTCTTACATCTAGTAATTCCCTCTTGCATGCTTCCTCAGTAAGTTAACTCATTCCTGACATACTGATGTGCATCAGTCATCATACAAACATCATGGTAGCACTAAACTGGCAAAGTTCAAAAATTTTTTTCCACATGTTAGTGATGGCTAATAGCCTGAAAGTAGCATAATGAGTCACACCAGGACAGGAGCTTCTCATTGTCATTGTCACTTGTTCCAAAGTGTAACTGTTGGCTTCACAGTCTACTTTCTGCATCCATTTGGAAGGGACTGCAGTTTGTAGATACCAGTGCACAAAAGCACATACTGAACTCTATTATTTGTCCTGTAGGTGGGCGGGTTATGTAAAAAGGAGATTATTTGATGAAATAAATTGTGAATATTATCAGAAATAATGCACTGGGGGACATTTTGTCTCAAATGAAAAAATAGTTACGGAAAGGGAAAGCAGCACACAAAATGATGGTGTATTTTCATTGCTTGGAGCTCCATGCACACGAAAAGAGTGGGTGCCCTGGAACGAAAATGGGAACGAGTGTGGGGGTACACTTTTTTTTCTTTTTTTTTGTTGGGGTTTAAGGGCGCTCAACTACTGAGGTCATTAGCGCCCAGTCACAATTGTTAGAGCACATAGAATCTAGTAAAACTCAAGGGGTGAGGGGGACACCAGAAAGTCCTTACAAAGATGCAGATAAAATAAGTAAAAGAATTAGATGTCTTTGGACAAGCCAGTCAAAGTTATAAAACGAATAACATGAGCAGCTGCTCGAGGGTCATCAGCTAAAATATCCTGTAAAGTAGATGGCAGGGACAGGACAACACGAGATTGACTGAAGCGGGGACATGACAATAAAATATGGCGCACAGTTAATGCTTGACCACAAGGGCACTGCGGGGCTGGGTCACCGGAGAGCAGGTAGCGGTGGCTAAACCGACAATGCCCAATCTGCAACCTGGTCAGAAGGACCTCTTCTCAACGAGATGGTCGGGAGGAGGTTGTCCAAGCAGTTGGGAATGGTTTTACTGCCCGGAGCTTGTTTCTTGAAGGAATGACCAAGTATCCCACCACAACGACACAAGTCTCTTACAAACAACCCCACTAACGTCAGATGATGGGACACAATCGGAGGCTGGCCGAGGCAGGAGGACTGCAGCCTTGGCTGCAGCATCAGCAGCCTCATTCCCAGGCACTCCTACATGTCCGGGAACCCACAGAAAGCTGACAGGAGAGCCATCATCAGCGAAAGAATGGAGGGACTTCTGGATCCGTTGCACCAAGGGATGGACCGGATAGGGAGCTCCAAGGCTCTGAAGAGCACTGAGTGAATCAGAGCACAGTACATACGATGAATGGCGGTGGCGGCGGGCATGCTGAATGGCCTGATGGAGAGCAAAAAGCTCGGCCGTAAAGCTGGAAAATTGGTCCAGGAGCCGGTATTTAAAGGTGACGGCCCCGACGACAAAGGCACAGCCGACACCATCATCAGTTTTGGAGCCATCGGTGTAAATGAAGGTGTGACTGGCAAGTCACGCACGAAGTTCGACAAACCGTGAGCAATACACTGCAGCAGGAGTACCCTCCTTCGCGAGCGAGTTGAGGTCGAGATAAATATGAACCAGAGCCTGGAGCCAAGGTGGTCTCGGGCTCTCAACCTCTATGAAGGTGGTAGGGAGGGCAAAATCCAATTGTCGAAGCAGGCGATGGAAGCGGACTCCAGGGGGCAGCAGGGCAGAACATACAACCCGTACTGACGGTCGAGAGAATCGGCGAAGAAGGACTGGTAAGAGGGGTGGTCGGGCATAGACAACACCTGGCAGGCATACCGACACAGCAGTACGTCACGCCAGTAGGTCAATGGTAATTCGGCAGCTTCAGCATAAAGACTCTCGATGGGACTAGTGTAGAAGGCTCTGGTCACAAGACGTAACCCCCGATGGTGGATGGAGTTTAGACGGCGTAAGAGGGATGGCCAAGCAGACAGGTAGACGAAGCTCCCATAATCCAGCTTTGATCAGACTATGGACCGATACAAGCGAAGCAGGACAGTGCGATCCCCTCCCCAAGATGAACCACTAAGAACTCTGAGGACATTAAGGGAACGTGTACAACGGGCCGCCAAATAAGAGACGTGCGGAGAGCAACAAAGTTTCCTGTCCAATGTGAGCCCTAGAAACTTAGTTGTTTCCACAAATGGGAGAACAACGGGACCGAGATGTAAGGATGGCAGAAGGAATGCTTTATATCGCCAAAAGTTGATACAAACCGTCTTCTCTTCAGAGAACCGGAAGCCATTTGCCACGATCCATGAGTATAGGCTGTCTAGACAACGCTGAAGGCAGCGCTCCAGGAGGCATGTTCTCTGGGCACTGCTGTAGATCGTGAAGTCATCGACAAAGAGAGAGCCTCAGACATTAGGTGGAATGCAATCCATAATTGGATTGATCGCTATGGCATAAAGGGCTACGCTCAAGATGAAGCCCTGAGGCACTCCGTTCCCCTGGAGGAAGACGTCTGACAATACGGAACCCACACGTACCCTAAACTTTCGATCTGTTAAAAAGGAATCAATAAAAAGGGGCAGGCGACCACATAGACCCCACCTGTGCATAGTGCGGAGGATACCTCCTCTCCAACAGGTTATCACAAGCCTTCTCCAATTCGAAGAACACGGCTACCGCTTGGCGCTTTCGCAAAAAGTTGTTCATGATGAATGTCGGCAAGGTCACAACATGGTCAACAGCGGAGCGGCGGCGATGAAAGCTGCATTGAACCTTGGTAAGTAGCCGTCGAGTTTCAAGAATCCAGACTAACTGAGCATTAACCATGCGCTCCATCACCTTACAGACACAGCTTGTAAGAGAAATGGGGCGGTAACTAGAAGGAAGGTGTCTATCCTTCCCGGGTTTGGGTATAGGAACAACGACGGCGTCACGCCAACGCATGGGGACCTGACCTTCGGTCCAGACGCGATTGTAGGTACGAAGAAGGGAGGTTTTGCCCGCCGGAGAAAGTTGTGCCAGCATCTGAACTTGAATGACATCTGGCCCCGGAGCAGAGGACAGGGACAGTGCAAGCGCACGTTCGCGTTCCCGCATAGTAAAGGGGGCATTATAAGTTTCCAGATTCAGCGAGTGGGAGGAAGGTTGCCGAGCCTCTTCTGCCTCTTTCCTGGAAAGGAAGGCAGGGTGGTAATGGGCGGAGCTTGAAACCTCCGCGAAAAACCGGCCGAAGGCGTTGGAGACAGCCACAGGATTAACAACGACCTCATTACCTGAGGTCAGGCCAGGTACCGAGGAGTGGGCCTTAATGCCCGACAGCTGGCGCAGGCCACCCCAAACGACAGAAGAGTGAGTAAAACTGTTAAAGGAGCTGGTGAAAGAGGCCCAATAAGCTTTTTTCCTGTCTTTGATGACTCTACGGCATTGCGCTCAGAGTCGTTTGTATCCAATACAATTCGCCAATGTAGGATGGCGGCGAAAGGTGCGTAAAGCACGTCGTCGAGCACAGATAACGTCTCTACAAGCCTCATTCCGCCAAGGGGACGGAAACGCGACGTGAAAAAGAGGTAGTATGAGGAATGGAACGTTCGGCAGCATTGATGATAACAGCCGTGAGGTATTCGACCTGACTGTCACAACTGAGAAAATCGTGGTCCGGAAAAGTCGCCAGGGAGGAGTAAATTCCCCTGTCAGCTTTCGGTATGTTCCAGCTCGAAGGACGTGGGCATGGGGTGTGGTGCAGGAGAGGAACGACACAGGGGAAGTGGTCGCTCAAATAGGTATCAGAAGGGACATACCACTCGAACTGATGGGCAAGAGTGGTAGAACAGATCGAAAGGTCCAAGTGGGAGTAGGTATGAGTAGTGTCCGAGAGGAAAGTCGGGGCGCCAGTATTGAGGCAGACAAGATTGAGATGGTTGAAGGCATCCTCCAAGAGGGAGCCTCTTTGACAGGATGCAGGAGAGCCCCAAAGGGGATGATGGGCCTTGAAGTCGCCAAACAATAAAAACGGCGGTGGAAGCTGAACGATCAGGTGCATCATGTCAGCCCACCTAACTGCGGATGACGATGGAGTGTAGACAGTGCAAACAGAAAAAGTAAAGGCAGAAAGAGTAATATGGACAGCTATTGCTTGGAGTGGGGTGGTCAATGGGATGGGATGGTAATAGAAATCGTCCCGAACGAGCAACATCATCCCAGCTGGTATACCGTCCACAGGGGTGAGGTCATACCACTCCGAGGTATAGTGGGTAAAGGCAATACGGTCAGTTGGGCGCAACTTGGTTTCCTGGGGACCAAGGACGAGCGGACAGTGCAGGCGGAGGAGCAGTTGTAATTCCTCCCAATTAGATTGAATACCTCTTATGTTCCAATGTAATAAGGCCATTGCTAGTCAGAAAAAAGGGGGGAACGAGATCACGGAAGAGCTGGTCACCTCGACGGCCGCGGAGGGCCAGGTTTCGAGGGAGCAACGGATCCTGTTCCATCAAGTCGTCGCCAGCTGCGGCTGCTGTCCGGGTTGCATAGGAGGGGCAGCATCATTTGCCGACTAGAGGCCAGCTGAGCACCCGGCAGCAGAGCATCCCGGCGAAACCGAGGACGGCCGGGAGCAGCGACTCACAGATGGAGCATCAGACGAAACGCGCCGGGGTGGAGAGGGGGATAGAGACTACTTCTTAGAGGCCTTCATGGAAGTCCAAGGAGGCATGGGGATGGTTGGCTGGACCCAAAGAAGGTCCTCACACGCGGGGTCCGTTTTGGAACGCCGGACCTCGGAACCCGGGATCCGGAACGTTTCCCCGATGGATGCCTGAGAAGAGGATCACTTCTCAGGCGGCAGGGGGGGGGGGGAGGAGGAGGAGGAGGAGGAGGAGGAGGAGGAGGAGGAGGAGGAGGAGGAGGAAGGGTGGCCCCTGGGGCAGAGGGGATGGGGGCCGCGGGGGAGGAGGATTTGGAAGGGAGGGATTTGGGAGGCAGAAGCATAGACCCCAATGGGGGGAGGAGGTGGAGGGGGGACAGGATAGGGGTGAGGATACTGTGGAAGGAGTTGACACGACTGAGGCAAACGAAGTTGTCAATGTCACGGGATGGAGGCGGTCATATTTCTTCCCGGCCTCAGAATAAGAGAGACGATCCAAAGTTTTGAGTTCTTGAATCTTCTTCTCCTTCTGATATGCGGGGCAGTCTAAAGATCTAGGCGAGTGGATGCCAGGACAATTAAGGCACCGAGGTGGGGTGCATGTATGTTCTTCATGATGAGGATGTCCACAATCGCCACAAAGGGGCTCAGCCTCACACCGTGACGACATGTGCCCAAAGCGCAAACACCGAAAGCAGCGCACAGGAGGCGGGACGTAAGGTCGCACGTCGCACCGGTAGCACATCACCTTTACCTTCTCCGGGATAACGGCCTCCTCGTAGGCGAGGATAAAGGCCCCGGTGTCGATGTGACGGTCTTTGGGGCCGCAGTGGACCCGCCGGATGAAGTGCACGCCTTGGCACTCCAGGTTGGCCCTGAGCTCCTCATCAGATTGCAGCAGGAGGTCCCGATGAAAAATAATCCCTGCGTCCTATTCAGTGACAGATGCGGGACAATGGACACTGGGATGTCTCCTAGTCGGTCGCACGCCTGGAGCACCGCCGAATGTGTGGCGGAGGTGGTCTTTATAAGAACGGACCCCGAACGCATTTTGCTGAGAGCCTCGATTTCCCTAAAGATGTCCTCGATGTGCTGAACAAAGAACATAGGCTTGGAGGTTGCGAACGTCCCCCCCCCCCCCCCCCCCCATCAATCCGAGAACAGACCAAATAGCGGGGGAAGTACTTGGCCCCAAGCCATAGTGCCTGTCCTTCATCCCAGGGCGTGGCCAAGGGGGAAAGGGCAGGAGAACCAGAACCGGAGAGAGTACCTTTCTTTTTAAAAAACTCAGCCGCAGAGCGACCTGATACATGTTGACGTTTCATCTGTGAAACGTCCGCCCCGATACCACCCACTCCGACCAGGGGCTCTCCCCACGGGTGCCACCCACCCTCAGCAAGGGCCACCTGGCAGGATGACCGTTGACGGGAGTCCTGATGCCCCAAGGTGACAGGCATCTACTCCTTGGCCGACGTGGGGAGGGTGCAGCTCAGTTATCAGCCGTACGATCCCTGTGTTGTCAGGGGGCTACAAGCTAGAGGGTACATGACGACCCCACCACAACGGGCTGGCTACCGTGCTGGATTTCGGGTGCCATGGAAAGTCCATCATGATCGTAGGTGCAGATGGGGATGCACTATGGGCGTAACTTGTACAACCCATCAGGCATTTAGGCCCAATTTGAGGAATAGTGGGTATGGTTACAACACTGTTACAATGCTGAGTGCCAAGGTCTTAGTGCACAGAGGACCAGGGTACACCACGTGAGGCGTACTTCCCCAAAAGGCTCGTACTTCTGTAGAATTTTGAAAAATGGAGGTCAAACCCCATGGGGGACCATCACATGGAAGGCCAAAATGATTGAAACTCCTTTTAGTCGCCTCTTACGACAGGCAGGAATACCTCGGGCCTATTCTTACCCCGGACCCGCAGGGGGGAGGGGGTACTCGTATGCTGCTAATGAAACTCACCATTAGTGCTTCTCTTTCTTCTTGTCGTCCCCTGTGAACACCAGTCTCCTCCATAACTGGTATTGTGGGTCCTGGTTGTCAGGAAGAAAGATCAATTTAAAGTTACTGTCAAAATTTAGGCACAAATATAAGACAACTATAATACACGTGAAAGAGGGACAAAGGGTTTTTAATCATGGAATGAAAATGGCGCAAATTAAACAATAGAAAACCCAGGTTGGAATATTAACAATATTATGAAAATAATAGATTTATACTCACCATAAAGATGACATGTTGAGCTGCAGACAGGCATGAGCAAAAGACTATTGTGTCAGGTTGCATGAACTTACGAACATGTATGCCTGTGCATGTGGGGGGACTTACATCCATTTCAAGAGTCACCAGGTGCATTTTCTTTGGGATTTTCCATGCATTAGTGATACTGAGCCATAGATGCCACCATAAAGAAGTATTTCTTGTGGGACTAGTCAAAAGTGTAGTTCCTTAAAAGGGCACAGCATCCTTTTCAGTAGCACATAAATAAGCCACTATAAGTAACTGATGTGGCCTTGTGACAACTTAAATGGTCTTTCTGTGCTGATACAGCGAACATCTCAAAGCAAGAGGAAACTACAGCCATTATCTATCAAGGACATGAAGCTCTACTGTTTGGTTAAATGATGGTATCCTCTTTAGGAAGAGACTCCAGAGCTAAAAATGATCCCCCATTTGGATTTCCAGGGAAGGACAACTCAGGAGTTTGTTGCCATATCAGGAGAAACAAAACTGGAATCATACAAGTCTGAGCTGGTAAATTGTATCATTTAATCTTTCAGGGACCCTAGAAAATGTATAAAGGGAAATGTACAGGTTGAAGTTAGATGTCATGGGAATTAGAGTAGTTTGATGGTAGGAGGAACAAAATTTCTCGTTAAGTGAATATAGGGCTGTGGAAAGGAACTAAATAGTAGTAATGCAGGAATAGGTGTAATAATGAACAAGAAAATAACAATGCAAGTAAGCTACTAAGAACAACACTGTAACATTATTGCAGCCAAGATATGTGAAGCCAAATCCCACAGCTGTGGTACAAGTTTACAATACAGCTGGCTCTGCATATCGAAAAATTGAATGTGTTGAGACAAAATACAATATGTGGATAGTTAAGGAACACAGAAATTTAATTGTGACAGCGGTTGGAAATTACATAGTAGGAAAAGAAAGAGGACATATACACTCCTGGAAATGGAAAAAAGAACACATTGACACCGGTGTGTCAGACCCACCATACTTGCTTTGGACACAGCGAGAGGGCTGTACAAGCAATGATCACACGCACGGCACAGCGGACACACCAGGAACCGCGGTGTTGGCCGTCGAATGGCGCTAGCTGCGCAGCATTTGTGCACCGCCGCTGTCAGTGTCAGCCAGTTTGCCGTGGCATACGGAGCTCCATCGCAGTCTTTAACACTGGTAGCATGCCGCGACAGCGTGGACGTGAACCGTATGTGCAGTTGACGGACTTTGAGCGAGGGCGTATAGTGGGCATGCGGAAGGCTGGGTGGACGTACCGCCGAATTGCTCAACACGTGGGGCGTGAGGTCTCCACAGTACATCGATGTTGTCGCCAGTGGTCGGCGGACGGTGCACGTGCCCATCGACCTGGGACCGGACCGCAGCGACACACGGATGCACGCCAAGACCGTAGGATCCTACGCAGTGCCGTAGGGGACCGCACCGCCACTTCCCAGCAGATTAGGGACACTGTTGCTCCTGGGGTATCGGCGAGGACCATTCGCAACCATCTCCATGAAGCTGGGCTACGGTCCCGCACACCGTTAGGCCGTCTTCCGCTCACGCCCCAACATCGTGCAGCCCGCCCCCAGTGGTGTCGCGACAGGCGTGAATGGAGGGACGAATGGAGACGTGTCGTCTTCAGCGATGAGAGTCGCTTCTGCCTTGGTGACAATGATGGTCGTATGCGTGTTTGGCGCCGTGCAGGTGAGCGCCACAATCAGGACTGCATACGACCGAGGCACACAGGGCCAACACCCGGCATCATGGTGTGGGGAGCGATCTCCTACACTGGCCGTACACCACTGGTGATCGTCGAGGGGACACTGAATAGTGCACGGTACATCCAAACCGTCATCGAACCCATCGTTCTACCATTCTTAGACCGGCAAGGGAACTTGCTGTTCCAACAGGACAATGCACGCCTGCATGTATCCCGTGCCACCCAACGTGCTCTAGAAGGTGTAAGTCAACTACCCTGGCCAGCAAGATCTCCGGATCTGTCCCCCATTGAGCATGTTTGGGACTGGATGAAGCGTCGTCTCACGCGGTCTGCACGTCCAGCACAAACGCTGGTCCAACTGAGGCGCCAGGTGGAAATGGCATGGCAAGTCGTTCCACAGGACTACATCCAGCATCTCTACGATCGTCTCCATGGGAGAATAGCAGCCTGCATTGCTGCGAAAGGTGGATATACACTGTACTAGTGCCGACATCGTGCATGCTCTGTTGCCTGTGTCTATGTGCCTATGGTTCTGTCAGTGTGATCATGTGATGTATCTGACCCCAGGAATGTGTCAATAAAGTTTCCCCTTCCTGGAACAATGAATTCACGGTGTTCTTATATCAATTTCCAGGAGTGTAGAAGAGGAATGTGGACTGGGAAAAGGAATAAAAGAGGAAGCTGCCTGGTACAATTTTGCACAGAACAATTTAATCATCAGTAACACTTGGTTTAAGAATCATGAAAGAAGGTTACACACATAGAAGATCTGCAGCCACAACAAGGTTTCAGATTGATTATACGATTTTGGGAGAAGAGAATTAGAAATCTGTGTCCAAATTCAAAGATATACCAAGGTGCAATGCAGAATGATCATGATGTACTGGTTATATATTGTAGATTAAAATTTAAGCAATGTCAAAAAGTAGGAGGACATATTACCTGAATAAGCTGAAAGAGCCAGAGGTTGCTGCAAGTAATGGAGGGAGCATTATGCAATGACTGACAATACCAGGAAAAAGGAACACAATAAGACAAGTGTGGGCTAGCAGCCCACCAGTGGTTTTTGTGAGGTCTGCCAATACAGTCAGAATTTTTTGTAACAATTTATAACTTTCTTGAAATGCAAATTAAACTATTGCATGCTATCATTTAAGAACGGTGACCCTCTGCTAACCTCTGCCTACGCAAAAATGGCCCCAAAGCCAATGATATTGCCCATTACCGCAGTAGCAGAGCAATAGGTACCTTTGAGGGCTGGAATTATGAAGGCAGAAGAGGGCCAATTATGTGAAAAGAAAAGACTCAGTAGAAATCATTTGACAACACAGGAGATCAGAATTCAGTTGTTGAAAAAATATAAAAATGCAGCAAATGAAGCATGCAAAAGTGAATAAAAGTCAATGAGTGACAGGCAGTAACAAATTGCTAAGCAAGAAAGGCTACAGTCCAAATTTAAGGATCCAGAAGGAGATGTCACTAGGGGAAACTGAAGAGGCCTTTGGAGGTAACAGAAGCAGAAGTATGAATATCAAGAACCGAGATAGACAGCAATTTTTAAATAATGAAGGAAAAGCTGAGAGTATATACACTCCTGGAAATTGAAATAAGAACACCGTGAATTCATTGTCCCAGGAAGGGGAAACTTTATTGACACATTCCTGGGGTCAGATACATCACATGATCACACTGACAGAACCACAGGCACATAGACACAGGCAACAGAGCATGCACAATGTCGGCACTAGTACAGTGTATATCCACCTTTCGCAGCAATGCAGGCTGCTATTCTCCCATGGAGACGATCGTAGAGATGCTGGATGTAGTCCTGTGGAACGACTTGCCATGCCATTTCCACCTGGCGCCTCAGTTGGACCAGCGTTCGTGCTGGACGTGCAGACCGCGTGAGACGACGCTTCATCCAGTCCAAAACATGCTCAATGGGGGACAGATCCAGAGATCTTGCTGGCCAGGGTAGTTGACTTACACCTTCTAGAGCACGTTGGGTGGCACGGGATACATGCGGACGTGCATTGTCCTGTTGGAACAGCAAGTTCCCTTGCCGGTCTAGGAATGGTAGAACGATGGGTTCGATGACGGTTTGGATGTACCGTGCACTATTCAGTGTCCCCTCGACGATCACCAGTGGTGTACGGCCAGTGTAGGAGATCGCTCCCCACACCATGATGCCGGGTGTTGGCCCTGTGTGCCTCGGTCATATGCAGTCCTGATTGTGGCGCTCACCTGCACGGCGCCAAACACGCATACGACCATCATTGGCACCAAGGCAGAAGCGACTCTCATCGCTGAAGACGACACGTCTCCATTCGTCCCTCCATTCACGCCTGTCGCGACACCACTGGAGGCCGGCTGCACGATGTTGGGGCGTGAGCGGAAGACGGCCTAACGTGTGCGGGACCGTAGCCCAGCTTCATGGAGACGGTGGCGAATGGTCCCCGCCGATACCCCAGGAGCAACAGTGTCCCTAATTTGCTGGGAAGTGGCGGTGCGGTCCCCTACGGCACTGCGTAGGATCCTACGGCCTTGGCGTGCATCCGTGCGTCGCTGCGGTCCGGTCCCAGGTCGACGGGCACGTGCACCTTCCGCCGACCACTGGCGACAACATCGATGTACTGTGGAGACCTCACGCCCCACGTGTTGAGCAATTCGGCGGTACGTCCACCCGGCCTCCCGCATCCCCACTATACGCCCTCGCTCAAAGTCCGTCAACTGCGCATACGGTTCACGTCCACGCTGTCGTGGCATGCTACCAGTGTTAAAGACTGCGATGGAGCTCCGTATGCCACGGCAAACTGGCTGACACTGACGGCGGCGGTGCACAAATGCTGCGCAGCTAGCGCCATTCGACGGCCAACACCGCGGTTCCTGGTGTGTCCGCTGTGCCGTGCGTGTGATCATTGCTTGTACAGCACTGTCGCAGTGTCCGGAGCAAGTATGGTGGGTCTGACACACCGGTGTCAATGTGTTCTTTTTTCCATTTCCAGGAGTGTAGACGATCTGTACATAGGACGTCAACCTGAGGGCAATGTTATAGAAATGGAAGAGGATGTCGACAAAGATGAGATGGGAGATATGGTTCATCAAGGACCTGAAGGATCTGAGTCAAAACAAGGTTCATGGAATGGGCAACATCTTGTCATAACTACTAACAGCCTTGGGAGAGCAGCCGTAATGAAACAGAACTATTCCATATGGTGTGAATACGTATGAGACAGATGATAGTTAGATGATTTACAGGTGGGATAAGGGACCAAATTACAAGGTCACTTATTTGTTCCCAATAAAACAATGCCACAAGGGTGAGAATAAAATGGACGAAACATATAACACAAAACGGAAAGAAAGGAAAAGCCACAAGAACAAAGGGAAGGCAACGAATATTAAAAGGAACAAAAGAGAACAAGAAAAAGAGAGAGAAGCTAGAAACAGAAGGGAGTAAAACATGAAAGCAAATTACAGTGGCTTGCCAACCACGAGAATAAAAAGGGAAAGTCAGACACACCACAATACATTGAAACCTCCACCCTAAAACCATTAGGCTGGAGGACACTGAGGGATGAAGGACATGTGCTAAAACCTACACAGAAGTATAAAACCCACTCTCATGGACAAAACTTAAAACTAAAGCTGATGTGGAGGCATTGTCACCCAACACTGAAGACAGCGTGCTGGGAAAGTTAGAAGTCTACCGCAGAGCGGCTAAAAGTGGGCAGTCCAGCAAGAGGGACGACTGTCATTTGGGAGCCACAGCGACACTGAGGTGGGTCCTCACAACAGAGTAGGTAACCATGCATTAGCCACGTTTGGCCAATGAGGAGCCAGCAGAGGACAACTGCCTCCCTGTGAGAGGCCTGCATGGATAACTTCCACACATTCATTGTCTCCTTAATGACACACAGTTTTGTTGTGTGTGCTGTTATGCTATTCCATCACACAAAGCCGGAAAACCCATGCAGTGTAAGACAGAACGCAGGCCAGCTTCAGAGATACTGATCTCCAGAAGTAATTTCTGTGTCACCTGTTTGGCCAGCTTGTCGGCAATTTCGTTGCCAGGGATTCCGACGTGTCCTGGGGTCCACAGACACATCACGGGATAGTGGGACTGTTCCAGGGAATAGATGGACTCCTGAATGGACACTACCAGAGGATGGAGAGGGTAGCATTGGTCAATAGCTTGCTGGCTGCTCAGTGAGTCAGTACGCAGGAGAAATGACTCGCCAGGGCACGAGTGGATGTACTCAAGAGCACGATATATGGTCGCCAGCACTGCAGTGAAAACACTGCAGCCAACTGGCAAGGTGTGCTGCTCAACATGTCCTCCATGAACATATGTGAAGCCCACGTGACCATCAGCCATTGAGCTGTTGGTGTAAACCACTGCAGAGCCCCCTAACTCGTCAAGAATCGAGAGGAAGTGGCAGCAGAGAGCGGCCGGGTTAATGGAGTCCTTAGGGCCATGCAAAATGTCCAGATGAAGCTGTGGTCAAGGCATACACCATGGAGGTATACGTTGGTTGGTTGGTTGGTTGGTTGTTTGAGGTTTAAGGGACCAAACAGCAAGGTCATCAGTCCCTTGTTTCAGATAGGCTCCATTCCGCTAATGGAACATCTCAGTATAGTCAGAAAAATAAAACGGAAAAAGGTAAAACGTAAAAGGGCAGTCATGTTGTCACTGGTAAACAACAAAAAGAGGGAAGTCAGCAACAGAACGAACACTATGCTGAAGCAGCATAGGAAAGACCACCTGTGACGAGAAGGTACAACTGCTAGAATGTAGAAAGTACGTATGGGAATAAAAAGACTAACCAAGCCGGAAAAAAAGGGTAAAAATAGAGTAAAAGGGGAAGAAAAGAGGATGTCGGTCAGGGAGGGGAATCGGGAATCTCCAAACACTGCTTACAGTGGGAGACACCCAAACACTCACCGCCCTGCCCCAACACCAGAGAGAGATTAAAAACCTTAAAACTGAGAATAAAAACCACTCTCCCGGAGGAAACCGAGAACCAGAGAGACCATTCGGGAATCGTCAGCCAACATCAAAGGTAAAGTGCGGGGGAGTCTGTACTTAGCACGCAGAGCCAAAAGAAGGGGGCATTCAACCAAAATGTGGGCTACTGACTGGAAGGCTCCACAACCACATAGTGGGGGTGGCTCATCACGCAAAAGAAAACCATGGGTAAGCCTGGTATGGCCAATGCGGAGACGACACAGTGTGGTCGAGTCCTTTCAGGAGAGGCGAAAGGAAGAACGCCATGGGCCTGGTGCCACCTTAATTGCACAAAGTTTATTAGACAGGGGAGTAGCCTCCCAAGAATTGGCCCATGACTGTGCAAAGTGGGATTTGATGTGAAGCCGTAAATCCGCTGCAGATGGTGTTACAGAAAACGGAGGGTAAGTAACTGCTCCCCCAGCCAAACGATCAGCGAGCTCATTTCCCAGGATACCCACATGTCCAGGGACCCAAAGGAAGCCAATGGAACAAGCAGCACGGTGAATATCAGCGAGATAGTCATGGATGGCAGAGACCAAGGGATGGCGCGAAAAACACCAGTCAATAGCAAGAAGGCCACTCATCGAGTCCGTGCATAACAAAACGCGGTTGTGTTGGGACTGTTTAATAAAGGTAAGGGCCTGCGAAATTGCCATCAATTCTGCAGTAAACACCCCACATGTAGGTGGCAGCAGATGACTTACCGTTCCAACAGAGGACGTGAAGGCATACCCAACACGATCAGCAGATTTAGAGCCATCAGCGTAAAAAACAACAGCATCCCGAAACTCCCACAAAATTTGGCGGAAAAAGGAACGGAACACCACCGGAGGGATGGAATCATTCGGACCGCAGCGGAGATCCATCCGAAGTCGAGGCCGAGGAACTAATCAAGGAGGGGTGGAGGGGAGGGAGCGAGGAAGACAGGACAAAGAAGGAAGCTGAAAATCACGGCAAAGAGACGTAAGGCGCAGCCCAACCGGTAAACCCGCCCGAGGGCGGGAGTCGGGTGGGTGACGTCTATGGTCTGGGAACAGGATGGAATAGGAAGGATGAGTGGGAGAGGAACGGATAGTGAGTGCATAAGACACCAGAAGCTGTGACCGCCGAACAGAAAGGGGGGGGATCCCAGCTTCAACCAGGAGACTATCACCAGGGCTAGTAGGGAAGGCACCGGTGGCTAAACGGATACCACGATGGTGGACTGGATCCAGCACGTGCAGTGTGGAAGGAGCAGCTGAACCATAAACTTGACAACCATAGTCCAAGCGAGACAGAACTAGAGCACGAAAAAGACGGAGGAGGGAACGGTCCACACCCCAAGACGAGTGGGCAAGGAAGCGAAGGACATTGAGTTTACGGAAACATCCTACCTTCAGGAGTCTGATATGGGGCAGCCAAGTGAGCTTGTTGTCGAAAAGAAGACCCAGGAAACGAAACTGTGGGACCATAGGCAATCGTTGGGCAGCGAGATAGAGCTCTAGATCAGGGTGGATCGTAGTACGGCGACAGAAGTGGACCACTCGCGATTTTAAAGGAGAGAATTGAAACCCGTGTGAGAGGGTCCATGCAGAGGCACGCCATATAGCTACCTGGAGCTGCCGCTCTGCAGATGCCATCGAGGAGGAACTAACCCAAATGCAGAAATCATCCACATACAGGGCAGGGGCGACCAAGGGACCGACAGAGGCCACAAGTCCATCGATAGCAATGAGGAAAAGAAGGACACTGAAGACAGAACCCTGTGGGATGCCCGTCTCCTGGGTCCGTGGAGAACTAAAAGCAGTACCAACTCGAACTCTGAATGACCGATGGATCAGGAACTGGCGGATAAAAATCGGGAGGGGGCCCCGAAGACCCCACTGATGAAGGGTTAGTAAGATGTGATGGCGCCAGGCCGTGTCATAGGCCTTGCGAAGGTCAAAAAACACTGCAGCCAAATGGCGGCGCTGGGAAAAAGCCTGCCGAACTGCGGATTCCAAGCGAAGTAAATGATCGATTGAAGACCATCCCTCTCGAAAGCCACACTGGTAAGGCGACAATAGATCCCGAGATTCGAGGTCCCAATTGAGCCGACGGGCTACCATCCATTCAAGTAACTTACAAACAACATTGGTCAAACTAATTGGCCGATAGCTGTTAACAGATAGGGGGTTCTTACCAGGCTTAAGGACAGGAACCACAATGCTATCCCTCCACTGAGAAGGGAAGTCACCCTGGAGCCAGATACGGTTAAACACCCGAAGATGATGTTGCCGTTGTGGAGCACTGAGATGTTGAAGCAGTTGGTTATGAATGGAATCCGGGCCAGGGGCCGTATCATGAGAAGAAGATAGAGCAGAAAGAAATTCCCATTCAGTAAAAGGTTCGTTGTAAGATTCTGACTCACAAGGGGTGAAACATAAGGTGGAAGCTTCAGCCAGCTGTTTTTGATGAAGGAAAGCAGCTGGATAGGAGGCTGACGCTGACGCCACTGCAAAATGGGTTGCAAGATGTTCTGCAAGAACTAATGGGTCCGTACAAATGCCATCTGGGAGGTGAAGGCCTGGGAGGGTGGACTGCCGATGGCAACCTTGGAGAGAATGAAGTGTAGCCCATACCCGTGACAGAGGGACAGTAGAACCAAGGGAAGAAAGGAATCGTTCCCAACATATCGGCTTACCCTGTTTGATTAAATAACGGGCTTTAGCACGGAGGCGTTTAAAGGTAGTAAGACTGGCGACGGATGGGTGCCTCTTAAAGTGTTGCATAGCTCGACGGCGATCACGGATGGCAATGGCTGTACTCCACGACGGGACTTGCCGGCGATGAAATGGTCCAGATGAGCGCGGGAGAGCAAGGTTAGCAGTGCGAACAATCGCGTCAGACACGTCACGTAGGACGTCATCAATACAACCCGACAAAGAGGGAGAAAACTCGACCTGTGCAGTGTATAGAGGCCAATCAGCGCGGTGGAAAGACAAACGAGGTAACCTGTCCATCGGGGAGCGGGAAGGGAGCGCATAATCAACGGGAAATGGTCACTATCACAAAGGTCGTCGTGTGGCGACCAGTGTAATGAAGGGAGGAGAGAGGGAGGAGAAAGATCAATGGCAGAAAAGGTACCATGACTGGCACTGAAATGAGTAGGGGAGCCATCATTAAGAAGGCACAGGTCGTGGTCTGCAATAAATTGGTCTATAAGAAGACCACGTCTAGATGGAAAGGAACTGCCCCACAAGGGATGATGAGCATTAAAATCCCCAAGGTGGAGGAAGGGAGAAGGAAGTTGCTGAAGAAGGGTGGTTAAGGCAGCAGGTGTAGGAGTCCTGTCAGGAGGGAGATAAAGATTGCAAACTGTGACTGCAGAGTCTAAGTGGACCCTAACAGCAACCGCTTCCAATGTAGTTTGGAGAGGAATCCACGTGCTAGCAATGTCTGTACGGACCAATGTACAAACGCCACCAGAAGCCCGCAAGGGTCCGACCCGATTTCGACAGAAAACACGGAACCCACGGAGGGTCGGTGAGTGAGCATCAGTAAAATGAGATTGCTGGAGAACAACACAAGCTGCAGAGTAGGACGAAAGAAGGGATTGCAATTCCGGAAGGTGACTTTTGTGGCGGTGTTCGTAGCGACAAACACTTGGCTGTAGAAATGGCTTACGAAGTCACCGCCACACTTTTAATAGTGGGCCGACCGGTCCGCTGGAACAGTGAACAGAAAGATGAAAGCCCAAACACTCATATTAAATAAAAGTCGGAACTTATCTTTATTACTGAAGATACAGTAACACAGTAGTGAACTCGGTGTCTACAGAAATCTGTCTAGTTCGAGTCGGAGCGGCTAGGTCAGCGTTGGCTGACGACAAACGACAACTCTGCTGCGATGAACACCCAACTGACTAGCAAGTACACAATTCGGTGGCGAGTATACAACTGAGCGGCGAATCCAGAACTGTCCTAGCGCTCGCGACTCCAGCGCTTAAGAAGCCAGAAGCCAGCGGTGGCGCGCGCAGACTTGCGGCGATTTCCTGCATCGCTGGCGCTGCTTATACGGACGGCGTCCGAACTTTGATGCTGCCAACCTTTTGGCAGCGGGCTCGGATGGCATTACTGGCTAGGACATAACAGTGACGATAGTATCCATTACAATTCCATTGGAGAACCAGAGAACGATGGTTTAAATGAGGGCTGAACACGCTAAATCCAGTCATACCGCCGGGTCCCCACCCTTCACCGACAAGGAGGGGGCGACATCCATGAACGACAGGTCAGAATCCGGTTGTGAAGTCGGGGAAGGGACCTCTGGTGACACCAGAGTCTCTTTGTCCCGGGACTTACGTTTCTTCTTCTTTTCAGGCTGAGATCGAGGAGGGCTGTGTGGCATAATGGAGCCAGCTGCAGCAAGATCAGGAACAGAAAGAGACCGGGCGACCTGGGGGCCGATAGACCGCGGCTCTCGCGGTCGCCGCGCTGCAGCAGACCTTTGACCTGGAAGGTGCCGGGAAGGGGCATCCCGGGAGAGGCGCCCTTGACCGGCAGACGCCGAAGGAGTGGGACACTTCTCCGGCTGGGGAGGGGGAGCAGTGCCCATAGGAGAAGGTGTGGGAGCCGCAGGGGAGGGGGGGGGGGAGGAGAGGTGTCCGTGATGGGGGTAAGGAAGGGGGAGGAAGGGGTGAAAATGTAACCAAGGCGTAACTAGATGTCATGGACACAGGGTGCAGTCATGCATATTTCTTACGGGCCTCTGTGTAGCTTAAACGATCGAGGGACTTATACTCCTGTATCTTTTTTTCTTTCTTATATACTGGGCAATCTGGTGAACGTGGAGAATGACTACCATGACAATTTACACATACAGGAGGGGGAACACAGGGACTCCCCTCATGGAGTGGACGTCCACAGTCACCACAGAGAGGGTCCTGGGAACAGCGAGAAGACGTGGCCAAAACGCAAGCACTTAAAACACCTCATAGGAGGGGGGATGTACAGCTTCACATCACAGCGATAGACCATAATCTTAACTTTCTCAGGAAGGGTATCCCCTTCAAAGGCCAGGATAAAGGCACCAGTATCAATACGATTATCTTTAGGACCCTTCTGAACACGCCGAACAAAGTGAACACCCCGCCGTCCGAGATTGTCCCGAAGTTCCTCATCAGTTTGAAGGATGAGGTCCCTGTGAAAAATCACACCTTGTACCATATTTAGAGACTGGTGAGGGGTAATGGACACAGGAATTGTGCCAAGATGGGTACAGGCACGAAGGTCTGCAGATTGGGCAGCTGAAGCAGTTTTTATCATCAACGAACCCGACCGCATCTTGCTCAGGGAGTCCACTTCGCCAAACTTGTCTTCAATGTGTTCCACAAAGAATAAAGGTTTGACACTGGTGAAAGTATCTCCATCAGTCCTGGTGCAAACTAGATAACAGGGGAAAGGTTTTGCCCCTAGATGACGGGCCTGACCCTCTTCCCAGGGGGTAGCCATGGAAGGGAAGGCCGAAGGGGCAAGAGAAGCAGCACTTGAGGAATCAGTACCACGCAGAGAGACAGCCGCAGAAGAATGGCCAGAGTTTTGGACCCGTATGCGTTTTATCTGCATAGCGTCCGCCCTGATACCACACACTCCGATCAGGGGCTCTCCTCACGGGCGCCACCTATCCACAGCAAGGGCCGTCTGGCACGGCGGCCATTGCCGGGAGTTCCGATGCTCCAGAATGATGAGCAACCACTCCAAGGCATGCATGAGGAGGTCACAGCTCAGGTATCAGAAGTGTGATCCCTGTGTGTTCAGGGGGCTGAACCAAAAGGGTACATAGCGACCCCACCACACGGGCTGGCTACCGTGCTGGCTATGCACCCTAGCATCAGACAACGACGTGAAAGAAAAGGTGGAATGTACTAGGAGGGCGCACGTCGGAGACACTAGGTAAGGTGCTCTTCCCCAAATGGCTCACACTACGGAGGAGAAATTTTGTAATGGAGGTCAAACCCCAGAGGGGGACCGAGGAATGCCAAAAGGAGGAGATGATTACGCAACAAAGCCGGAGTGTAAAACCAACGGAACCAGAAGGATAGCGGGGGCCAACATAAGCAAGGACACCAATAGAGGGAGAGGAGAGGGCGAGGGGAAAGGAGCATGGAGGGAAAAGGAGGGGAAGGGAAAGGAAATGCAGCCCGGGAGAGAAAGAAGGCTGCAATGGCTCGGGGCCCCGTGCTCGCCACGCACGTATCCACAAAAGCGTTGTGGACCCCCTGGGGCGGGGGGGGAGGTACACGTGAATGGACCGCAAGTAGAGGTGGTAAAGGGAAGGACTCCAGTTCAGAGAGAAAGGACCGCATGCAAACCACCAACGTTGGACTCGATCTGGGCCACTGATGTGGGAGATGGACCACCACAGATGGGAAAAGGAGACAGTAATTCCGATGGTCAGGGCAACTATGAATGTGTGCTGTGTAACTGGTGAGCAGTTGTGCACGTCTGATTTGCAGTGGAGGGACACCAGCCTCCACCAGTATGGTGGTCACCGGACTCATTCTAAAAGCTCCTGCCTGTAATCAAACCCCACAGTGGCGCACAAGGTCGAGTAATTGCAATGCTGAAGTCGTTTCAGAACCATGAACCACACGCCAATAGTCAATTCGGGATTGGGCAAGGGTTCAGTAGAGCTGCAGCAGTGTACAGCGATCTGCATCCCAAATAGTGTTGCTCAGGCAACAGAGGGAATTGAGGTGCTGCCAGCACTTCTGCTTAAGCTGACAAAGATGAAGGAGCCAAGTCAATCGAGCATTGAAAACCAATCCTAGAAACTGATATGTCACCACTACAGTGAGTGGATCGTCAATAAGGTAAAGTGCGGGTTCCAGGTCAATGATACAACTCCGACAGAAGTGTATGACGCACGACTTTGCGGGTGAAAACTGGAAGCCGTGGGGTGGAGCCTGTGACTGCGCCTTATGGATGGTCCCCTGGAGGCGCCGCTCAGCAGCAATAGTACTGGAGCAGCAGTACGAAATGCAAAAGTCGTCTGCATATAGAGAAGGTGAGTCTGAGGGCCCGACAGCTGCTGCTAGGCCGTTAATGGCCACGTGACTCCAGAACCCAACCCAACTGCCGACATACCATATGTTCCAGCAGCTTACAAAGAACGTTGGTGAGGCTGATGGGGCAATAGCTATCCACATCAAGCAGGTTTTTACCGGGTTTGAGCACCAGAATGATAGTGTTGTCCCGCCATTGCGACAGAAAGACACCATCGCACAAAATCTGGTTGAAGATGACTGGAAGATGTCGCTTGTAGTCAGATGAGAGGTTTTATCATCTGGCTGTGGATCCGATTAGACCCAGGAGCTGTGTCGGGGCAATGTGCAAGGGCACCAAGGAGCTCCCACTCCGTAAATTGGGTGTTATAGGATACACTGCTGCGTGTAGTGAAAGGGGGCGTTCCCTTCCAGCAGCCGTTTGAGTGTGCAAAAGGCTGGGGGGTAATTCTCTGAGGCAGTGCCCGGCATAGTGCCCGGCATAGTGAGACGTTTAAAGGCTGTGTGGTGCTCCAGGGAAGGGTGCCGCTTATGCCGCTGTAGAGCTCGCCAACTCTCTTTAATTGCTTCAGCGATTTCCAGCGACCACCAACGGACTTCCTTACACTTTGGGCAGCCTAAAGAGCGAGTGATTGCGTTTTCTGCCGCAGAAACAATTGTGCTAGTCATCTGCTCAACCATCACATCAATGTTACCATGTGGGGGAGATTCAGCAGTGACAGTAGAGGCGAAAGCTCCCCACTTGATCAAAGCCAATTCGGGCAGGCGTCCATGTGCCTGACACTGGGGCAGTGACAGGAAGATGGGGAAGTGGTCACTACCACATAGGTCGTCATATGCTCTCCAGTGGATAGATGGGAGAAGTCCTGGGTTCCAAATTGATAAGTCAATGGCCGAGTAACCAACATGGGGCACACTGAAATGTGTGGTAGTCCCAGTATTTAAGAGGCAGAGGTCGAATTGCGACAGTAAAGTTTCGACATCTCTGCCTCGGCCAGTAATCTTGGTACCACCTGACAAGTGGTTATTGGCATTAAAATCTCCCGAAAGTCGGAAAGGTTTAGGGGGTTGTTCAATCAGTGCAGCTAATGCATTCAAGGGTACTGCACCCTCTGGAGGAAGATATATATTACAGATAGTTATTTCCTGTGTCGTCCTTATTCTGACAGCCGTAGTTTCAAGAGGGGTTTAAAGGGGCACAGTGTCACTACAGAATGAGTTTAGGACATAGACGCAAACTCCACCAGACAGTTTTACAGTTGCTACAGTTCTTTTAATATCCCTTATAGCCACTTAGTACAGGCGTCCACATTGCTGGGAACCAGGTTTTCCTGGAGGGCAATGCAGATAGCAGGTGTAAAGCTTAACAGTCACCATAGGTCAGCCATCTGGTTGAAAAAACTGCTGCAATTCCACTGGAGGATGACATGAGACTGGGAAGCAACATTTAATGAGGCAGTTTACGCCTCATAGTCACCTGCTGCCACCGATTTATGGCCTGCACAGTCTATATCTGTAGTGTGAGGGTATGGCGAGATCTAGGTCCTCAGCAGACGCCGAAATTTTCCATCCCATCCTCAGTCACACAGCTTGTAGGTAGCGATGGTGTGGGTGCCACTGCAATTTCCTTGGCATTAGGAGGCTTCTGGTTGGAATTCTCTCGCTGCTCCTTGGGTTCCTCTGGTCGGGAGGACTTCACTGGCTCAGTCTCTGGGACTGAAGCCATATGACCTGCTGCTTTTGGGCTTTTCAGCCACTGGTTGGTGTCATCTTTCCCACTAGAAGAAAGCTGGGAAGGGAGTGACCCACAGGACCCCATCCTAGGGAAAGTAACTGAAGAAGACTTACACTTCTCTGGCTTAGAATTGGGGACAGATGTCCCCGACGGTTGGGGGGGGGGGGGGGGGGTTGTTTGTTGCTCCTAAAGTAGGTGGTGCAGGATCAACAGGGAAGAAAATTCTCCCACCATCGCAGGGGCAGGTGTAGTCTTCCGGCTCTGAGAGGTGACCTGGGTTGTCGGAGCTGATCATGCCAGAACTGTTGTACTGGTGGCTTAAGACAATGCCATATGTACAGGAAGCAGGTGTTCAAATTTTCTCTCAGCCTCAGTGTAGGTCAGTTTGTCCATGGTCTTGTACTCCCTGACTTTCCTTTCTTTCCTGCTCATCCTGCCCAGCCTTGGTTCATGGGAACAAAAACAGTCTTTTATTCATGGTCGTAGCATCCCAGTTGTCAGCATCTTCACACTGTGAAACGATTAGCAGTCTATCAACAATGGCATCATGATTCATGGGTGTTTTGTAATATGGTATAGCACAACCATCAGGTTTTGCTTCTATTTCAAATTTTTTTTTTATGTTTCCTGTAACTCTCCACTGAAGGTACCACAAAATGTTCAATAATACTTTTTTTATATCAATGCTGAATGGCACAAAGTACTTTTTATTCCAAGTTAAATCTCGTTTTCAGAAAAAGATTAACTGTATTGAAAATTAAATTTACGTAAGTTCTTTAACTAGCACAAAAATACCAAAACTATACAATATTACTTTCATTTTGAATTGTGTTCGAGAATTTCACTTGAAACAGGTTCAGAGAAGTCTTAGAACAATGTGTTTTTATTTTATTATAGTAACTGTGATTCAAAGAAACAAAGTGTCTACTTATGACAGCTGTGAGATTGTAGAAGATTAACTCAATGTCCATGTTAGGTTACACTAAAATGAACTCTCACAAAAAATAATGTTTCCTGTTTTCCAAATCGAAATGGAACATCCCATATGTGCCCCAGCCATTGGCAGAGCGGGGAAGTCGCATGTGGTACACAGCTTAGTGTGGATGAGTGTGATGGGACAAAGTGTGGTGGGACGGGGGGTGGGGGGGGGGGCAGAAAATGGAAGGATGAAGTTGGAGAGAAAGTTTAAGTGAAGAGAATGAAATACAAGAAACAGGGCAGGGGTGGATATGTCTGTGTGCATGGGACAGGAGCAAGTGATTATTGAGGCTTGTGGGACAAAGGTATGATATAAGGCCACACCCATGAACTTCAATCAGATAATCTGATATTGGAGACAATGGCAGTGGCGAAGTCACAATTCTGGGAACCCATATGCTGTGAGTCATGAAGCCAGGTAGTAGCTGAGCATCTCTTTCTTGGCAGCACATTCTGCCCATGGGTAGTCAATTGTGCTCTTCACTGCGATTTGAGATGGTCATCATGTGCCAGTTCAGGTAAAATATCATACAGAAGTTACAGTAGAGCTGGAATACATTTTGATTGTATGGATGGCCCTGCCTCTGATAGGGTGAGATATGACTCTGAAGCATGGTAAATTCCTCTAAAGGAGCTGTAATATTATCAGTTGTATTGCTGCATATGGCTAGCCTTGCATTTGGTTCTTCCACAGGCAGATGATTGATGTGGAAAGGGACTGGGAGGAAGTATGGCATAACAATGGACCAGGTTACTTAATATGTCAGGTGGCAAATTTTCACTTTGGGAAAGAGAGAAGATGCCAGAGCCAAGACTAAGAATGCAGTTAAGTTGTCCTGTCTGTGGTAACACTGGGAACATTCCTTAACAAGTGACTGAAGGATTAGAGTCACGAGTGGTACACGAGATATGTTTGGGAGTAGAGTGCTCATCTATCATGTCCTTACCAAGGTCTTCAGGATATAAAGAGGAATTGTGAGTCACTTCATGTACAATGTCAGTGTGACCATGCTGAGTAAGAGGGGATGGCAGCTATCTAACTGAACATACTGTCAGTACAAGTAATCTGTAGTTCAGCAACACGCAACACCATTCTGGAATTAAAAATTACCCTTGAGCAGTCTAATATGCCACACTACAAATCTTAATGGTGTACAAACTTTTGGTGGTATGAACTTGCAAAACATGCTCTGTAAGAATTCAGCACAGAAGAGCATTATATGATTATAGAGGAAAGAACTGCCAGTTATCACAGAAAAGCAGAGGCAATAATTACAATACAGAGATAGAGGGCCTAGTGCACAACAGGGAGATTTGGGTGGTCAGGGCACCTCAGCTCACGCAGTAGAGAGAGTTTTCGCAACTGTAATTTTGACACACATTCAAATAGCCCACTCTGATCACCAGGAACTCACAGGCATTCATCCTTCATGAAAGTTTACAGTTGTCAATCTGACACAGGAAGCTGAACACTGGTTTTTAGGTAAGTTGGTGTGTGACATGAGCAGCCAGTCCCATTCTGAGGACACAAACCAGCAAAACGACTGCCCACTGAACTGCAAAAGTTGGCGATGAAAAGCTGTGTGTTGAGATGACAGTAGATATGATGGATCTTCTTCCAGGATATATCACACTTGGCTGCAAAATTCCCATTTCAAAAAATTTTCTTTGACAAATAATTGAGTCCTCTGATGTCTTCCACATGAATCAAAGCCTTTTCTTCTGAACTGAGCCTCTGGGTTATATGTAACTCTAGGCAGTGATTTGGGTCACTAGTGCAGTCAGTTATTTTTGGAAAAGTTAAATTTAATTTGAGTGTCAAGAATACAACCAAAAGGAAAATTTGATCTGGAAAGAATCATTGTCCACTTACCAATAAAAAGATGAGGGAAATAAGTACTGGTGTCAATGGTGTTGAGTAAGAGCTTACATTATTAAAACTGAATGAAGCTCCAGGCCCAGTGGAATCCATTGATGATACTATACTGAATTTGGAGCCGAATTAGCCCCTCTTTACTATCATCAATCATAGACTCCAGGAAGAAAAAACAGTGCCCAGAAGTCTATGTCACACCTGTCTAGAAGAAGGGTAGTAGAATTGGTCCACAAAACTTATGTCCAATATTCATGACATTGATTTGTTGTAGAATGTTAAAACATATTCTCAGCTCAAATATAATGAGGTACCCCTAGCAGAATGATCTCCATGTCAATCACACACATTCTGATAACACTCACCTGAACCTTAACTTGCATCTGATTGTTACCAAAGTACAATCATTAGGGGATATCATGCAAAAGATTTGACTGGATTAATTTCTTTTGGAGGGAGGACATGGCTTGTGTCATGAACCGATGTTGAGGTAACTTTGGGTGTGGCACAGAGAAGTAAGTTGGGACTATGTTTTTATGTTAATGACCTTGTAGACGTTACTAGCAGTGATCTCTCATTTTTGCATGTCTGGTATAGTGCAGCAACTCAATATAGCATCATTCAACAAGTCATTAGAAACCCCTGCAGAAATACTGAGCCATGTTTCTTCTATAGCCATCCATAAATCTAAGGGTTGCCAGTGCAAGATTTTAGGCATGAAATGGCCTCTCTATGCCCCATAAATGTTCAATGGGGTTCATGTCTGACAATATGGGTGGAAAAATCCTTCATTAAAATTGACCAAAATGTTTAACATGGCACACTGTCATCCATAAAAATTCTATTATTGTATTGGAATATGAAGTCCATAAATGACTGCAGATGGTCTCCAAGTAGCCAAACAAAACCATCTTCAATCAATAATCGGTTCAGTTGGACCAGAGAACCCATTCTACTATCATGGAGCCACCATGAGCTTTCACAGTTCCTAGTTGACAACTTGGATCCATGGATTTGGGGAGTCTGCATCACATAATAATCCTACCATATGCTATTACCAACTGAATTCTGGACTCATCTGACCAGGCCACAGTTTTCCAATTATCTAGTGTGCAACTTATATGGTCACTAGCCCAGGAGGGGTGCTGCAGGCCACACCATGCTGTTAGCAAACATGTCCTAATCAGTAATCTACTGGCATAGCTAATTAATGTCCTAATGGATGCATTTGTCACACATCCCACATTGATTTCTGCAGTTATTTCACACAGTGTTGCCTGTGTCAGCAATGACAACTCTGTGCTGCTCTCTCATTAAGTGAAGGCTGTTTGCCATGTTGTCCACGGTGCAAGATAAAGCCTGAAACCTGGTATTTCAGCATGCTCTTGACACTATCTTTTAATATTGAATCCCTAAATGATTTCCAAAATGGAATGACTAGCATGTCTAGCTCCAACTGCAATCAGTGTTTGAAGTCTCTTACTGTCATGCTCACAATCATGCCTTATACAATTTCACATGAACCACTTGAGCAAAAACGACAGCTCAGCTCAGCTCAGCCGATGCACTGGCCTTTTATACCCTGCATAAGCATTACTACCGTCATCTATATACATGCATATCACTATCCCATGAATTGTCACCTCATTGTAATGAAGTACAGTGTGACATAAGTGACAATCTTCAGTTTCATCATGTCAAGATTTAGAGCTGGTGCAAGAAAATGGCATCTTGTTTTAAATGTTGAGAAATGAAATACTGAACACTTCACAAAATGAAAAACTTAACGTCCTATGACTATCACATCAATAGTCAGAATTTCTGTTGTGAGTAATGCTGCTAGCAGATTTCAGTTTATTGGTAGTATACAATGGAAATGCAATCAGTCTACAAAGGAGATTGCTGGCAAATCACTCTCTTAACCCATGCAAGAATATTACTGATGTGTATGGGACCCACATCAATTAGGGCCAACAGGTGATACTCAACGTGTACAGAGACTAGTGGCACAAATAGTCACAGGTTTGTTTAATCTGTGGGAGTGTCACAGAGATGCTGACAAAACTGAAGTAGCAGACTCTTGAAGATGGACAAATTATCCTAAGAAAGCTTACTTGTGAAGTATAAGGAATTGGATTCAAATGATGACACTCAGAATGTACTACAACCCCTTTATGTATTTCTCCCACAAGGATTGCAAGGAGAAAGTTAAATTGATTAAAGCATGCATGGAGACATGCAAACAATTATTCTTTTTGCACCCTGTATGTGAATGGAACAAGTAAAAACCCTAATAACTGGTACAATGGGGTGCACCATTTGCCATGAACTTCACAGTTGCTCGCAGAGTATAGATTTAGATGTAGTGTGTAGATAGTGTTATTAGATGGGCAAATCAACAAGGAATGGTGTCAAGTAACCACCAGCAAATATATAGACTACGAAGGGTGATTTTAGATGAACAAAGTATTAAATGCCAAACATGAAAGTGAATTCTTGTGCTCTAGAAAATTCTGCTATTTTCTTTCCACTTATAGTGACCTCTGATTCCTTGAAGGCAGACAGTCACTAAATGAAATGCCCAATATGGACTTTTTACAACGTTTATGCTTGTTTCTTTCTGAGACAGTAGTTGAATTATCAAGTGGGTGGCAGGAGGCATGTATGTAATGGAGAATCACAATCTGGAAGACCAAATTTTACACAATTCTCACAACAAACAGATTACAGTGGGATGTAAACAGCTTACCTGCATCATCAGATATCCTCCTCTTTCTTCGAAAATCTGATGAATCAGAAGACCGCCTTTCCTGAAAGAACAAAAGTTCGGGACTTTAATAAACGTAAATGAACAAAATTTGAGTGCAAATCACTATCAGAAATACTGCAATACATCTACATTTATACTCTGCAAACCACTTGATTTTAACAGAAGAGGTTACATATCATACTATTTATTAGGGTTATGAGAGAAAATTAACTGTTACCATACAGATGTGGTGTCAAACAATAGACAGCAAACCAAGACAGCATTTGGACAGTATACGCAGTGTGTTGTTTCATCTGCCTCTACCTTCCCACTTCATTTCCATTCCCCAACACCACTGACACTAGCTGGAAGAGGCCCTTTGACATGAGTGTAAAAAGGAACTATCTGTCTCCACATTCCATAGGTTAGCACACTTGGTTCAAGCAAATCTGAGAGTATTACTAAAAGACAAATTTATTACTTGCCCATTGGATAGTAGGCACTTTTGTGATAATTGTTGCAGAGCTTAAGAAGGTGACTTTAATGAAAAATATGTATGAGCATTCAATCATATGATAAATTAATGCACTAGGTAAATGAACTATGAAATTTTGGAAGGAGACTCATCAAACCAAGTAAAAGTAGCCCCTGGCTTGCACAAAAGGAGAGTGTTGGAACACTCATCATTCTTGTTTTATGTTAGCAAGCTGACCAACAGTACAAATAGCAACCTCAGACTTTTCACAGATGACACTTATCAGTGATTAATTATTGTCAGGACAGAAGTTGCAGGAATAAGCAACCGGATGTGGAAAAAAATCCAAGTGTAGCAGACTGGTACCAATATTTGATGTACAGAAATGTAAAACTAAGCATCTCAAAAAATAAGAAAGTACCCTACCCTATTACTACATTATCAATGATTCAATATTATAATCAATAAACTGAGGCAATAATTTGTAGGGATACAAATTGTATTAGCTCCATCACAGGTGGATGACTCCAATGCGTGTGTATGGCCAATCTTAGGTAACTGTTGAAGTATGAGGGACCAGGCCATTTGTTCAGCTGATTCTCAATGTATACAAAGAAGGATGGCACATATGGTCACAGATTTCCTTGACTGATGAGAGCCACTCTTCAAAAGATAGATACAAATTATTCCACAAAAGTCAACTTCTGAAAGTACAAGAACCAGTATTAGTGAATAACCTAGAAATATTCTTCAGCCTCATCCGTTTATCTGCCTTAGGAACTCCGAAAACAAAATTAGACTATTTACTGTACACGTTTTTTGTTTTGTTTGTTTTGTTTTGGTTTTAGGGCGCAAAACTGCTATGGTCATTTGCGCCCGGTCTGTGACTTAGGAAACAGTAAAAAACCGAAATTGAAAACCAGCAGCAATGGGAACGAGTCATAAAATTGGAGAAACTAAAAGCAGAAGGAAGGCTAAAAATTCACTACAGAAAGGGGTTGGTTGTCCCCAAAAAAAAGCTTCAAATGACTGACGTCATTTCACTGGCACTAATAAACTTGAGAACGCGGTCGGCTGAGTGCGTGTCATCTGCTAAAATCAACGATATATCAGGCGACAGCTGTAGATGGGAGGGTAACGGATTAAAATAGGGGCACTCAATTAAAAGGTGTCTTACCGTCCACAGCTGAGAGCAGTGGGGACAGAGTGGGGGAGGATCCCCAATTAGAAGATGTCGATGGCTAAAAAGACAGTGCCCTATCCAGAGTCTGGTTAAAATTACCTCCTCCCGACGACGCGTTCAGGAGGAAGAGGTCCAAGCACAAGGAAGAGCTTTCACGTCCCGCAATTTATTATGGGGAAGTGTCGACCAATGCACGTACCATAAATGAACAACATGACGACATAAAACGCTCTGTAGATCGGCGTAGGGAATCTATTGAATAGCTGGCCAAAGAAGAGAGACTGCAGCCTTGGCTGTAATATCGGCCGCCTCATTTCCACAGATACCAATGTGTCCCGGGAGCCAGAGGAACGCCACCGAGACGCCCCCCAGGTGGAGCAAGCGCAGACAGTCCTGAATATGGTGGACCAGAGGGTGCACAGGGTAAAGAGCTTGGAGACTGAGGACAGAGCTGAGAGAATCTGAGCAGATAATGTACTGTATCTGCTGATGGCGGCGGATGTAGTGGACAGCGTGGAGAACAGCTAAACCTCCGCAGTATACACCGAACACTGGTCGGGAAGCCGAAAGTGATTTGGGGAGTCGCCAACAATATAGGCACTCCCTACACCTAACGATGTTTTCGAGCCGTCGGTGTAAATAAATGTGGCGTCCGTCATTTGTGCCCATATAGCAGCAAATGCCCGACGATAAACAAGTGAAGGGGTACCATCGTTGGGAAATCGACAAAGGTCATGGAGCAGGCAAATCCAGGGACGGAGCCAAGGCGGTGCTGTACCCCAAGTTGTCAAGAAGGTTTTAGGCAAGCGGAAGGAAAGAGAATGGAGCAGTTGACGGAAGCGGACTCCCAGTGGTAGTAGGGAGGAAGGGCAGCCTGCATACCCTACATCAAAGGAGGAGTCGAAAAAAATGTCATGGGCTGGATTAGCAGGCATGGAAGACAGATGGCTAGCATATGGACTCTGATGGACTGCTCGCCGATTGGACAGCAGAGGCTCAGCAGTCTCAGCATAAAGGCTTTCCACAGGGCTGGTGTAGAAAGCTCCAGACACTAAACGTAATCCACGGTGGTGGATAGAGTCGAGACGCCGAAGAATAGACGGCCGAGCAGAGGAGTAGACTATGCTTCCATAGTCCAATTTCGAGCCCACTAAGGCGCGATAGAGGCGGAGAAGGACCACTCGGTCCACTACCCAGGAGGTACCATTCAGGACACGGAGGGTGTTAAGGGATCGCAGACAGCGAGCCGAAAGATAGGAAACGTGGAAGGACAAGCACAGTTTTCTGTCAAACATAAGACCCAAGAATTTAGCGACGTTTGAAAATGGAAGGTTGACAGGACCTAGATGTAAGGAGGGTGGAAGAAACTCCTTACGTCGCCAAAAATTAACACAAACGGTCTTACTGGAAGAAAAACGGAAGCCGGTTTCGATGCTCCAAGAGTTGAGGCGATCGAGACATCCTTGAAGACCTCGTTCAAGAAGGCTGGTCCGTTGAGAGCTGTAGTAGATCGCAAAATCGTCCACAAAGAGGGAGCCCGAGACATCAGGAAGGAGACAATCCATAATTGGATTTATGGCGATGACAAACAGTACAACACTCAGCACGGAGCCCTGGGGTACCCCATTTTCTTGGGAGAAAGCACGGGAGATAGTAGTGTTCACCCGCACCCTAAATGTGCGCTCTGCCATAAATTCGCGAAGAAAAAGGGGCAGCCGACCTCGAAAGCCCCAAGAGAACAGTGTGCGGAGGATGCCTGTCCTCCAACAGGTATCGTATGCTCTCTCCAAATCAAAAAATATTGCTACTGTTTGGCGTTTCTGGAGAAAATTGTTCATGATATAAGTGGAGAGAGCAACAAGATGGTCAACTGCAGAACGATGCTTTCGGAATCCGCATTGGGCAGGTGTTAAAAGACTGCGGGATTCCTGCCACCAAGCAAAACGGCAATTCAACATACGCTCCAAAACCATACACACAATACTCGTGGGAGAAATGAGGCGATAGCTAGAGGGGAGATGTTTGTCCTTTCCAGGTTTCGGAACAGGAACGACGATAGCTTCCCGCCATCGTCTGGGAAAAGTACTGTCGGTCCAAATTCGATTATAAAGGCGAAGGAGGTAACGCAGACTATGGTATGATAAATACAGCAACATTTGGACGTGGATACCATCCGGTCCTGGGGCGGAGGAACGAGGAGAAGAGAGTGCATGTTGGAGTTCCCGCATGGAGAAAACGGTATTACAGCTTTCGCTATTTTGAGAGGAGAATGCAAGAGGTTGCACTTCCGCTGCACGTTTCTTCGGCAGAAACGCTGACGGGTAATTTGAAGAGCTCGGAATCTCAGGAAAGTGCTGACCCAATGAGTTAGAAATTGCGACGGGGTCCACTAATGTGTCATGCGCGACAGTGAGGCCAGATAACCGTCGAATCCGACTCCAAACTTCCGACGAGGGATTAAAGGTGTTAAATGAGCTAGTAAAGAAGTCCCAGTTTGCCTTTTTGCTGTCGCGGATGACGCGACGGCATCGCACACGGAACTGCTTATAGCGGATACAGTTGGCCAAAGTAGGATGGTGTCTGAAAACGTGAAGAGTACGTCGCCGCTCACGTACTGCGTTACGGCATGCCTCGTTCCACCAAGGAACTGGGGGGCGCCGGGGCAAATCGGAGGTGCGAGGTATTGAACGTTCCGAAGCTGTAAGAATAACGTCTGTAAGATGAGTGACCTCATCGTCTACGCTAGGAAAGTGACGGTCATCGAATGTCGCTAGAGACGAAAAAAGTGTCCAATCGGCTTGGGCAAACTTTCAGTGTCGCGGGCGCATATATGGCAGTTGTGGCTGCAATCGAAGGACACATGGAAAGTGGTCACTGGAGTGTGTATCAGCAAGGGCGAACCGTTCAAAGCGCCGAGCTAGCGGAACAGTACCGACCGAAAGGTCCAAATGAGAGAAATTTGTCGTGGAGGCAGACGAAAAAGTAGGTTCCCCAGTGTTGAGGCAGACAAGATCCGCTTGGTGGAAGACGTCTATCAATAGTGAGCCACGCGGACAAGGATGTGGAGATCCCCAAAGCGGGTGGTGGGCATTGAAGGCCCCAAGCTGACCAAGAAGATGAAGGAGATCAGCTCGTGCCATTGGTGTGGACGATGGAATGTATACAGTACAAAGAGAGAAGGTGTTCCAGAAAGGGAAAGACGGCGATAGCTTGGAAGGAAGTGTTTAATGGGATTGGTTGATGATGGAGAGTATCATGGAGAAGAAGCATGAGTCCTCCAAGTGCTGGAGTGCCAGCTTTGTTTCCTGAAGACAGAAAATGACCGCCGAGTGGGATCTTAAGAGGATCGACAATTTATCCCGATTGGCTCGAATGCCGCAGATATTCCAATGGATAATGGACATAGAGTAAACAGAAAATGGAAGATTGTGACCAAGGTTGCCCTCAACTCAACGACTGCTCGGAGCTTGCGACCGACAGCGTGGAACGGCATTCAGCCGAAGGCAGAAGATCCTGATCCATAGGTTGTTCAGGAGCAGCTCCTGCCACCAGCGATCGGCCGGTTGATCGGCCGCCAGTAGGGCGCCTCGGTGACAGAAGACGGCAGAGGGCGGCTACCGCCAGGTGGTGCTGTAGATGAGACACGCCGTGGCGGAGAAGGAGAGGAACTGGGTTTCTTATTAGCCTTCTTGGAAACAGGATGTTTAGATGAAGGAGGAATCGATGGTTTTGAAGTTGAGCTACGTAAAAAATCTTCACGAGTAGGCTCTTTTCAGGAAGTCCGGGTATCTGACTTGAGGGCTCGAGATTTAGCAGAACCCGATGAAGCGTGAGTCATAGAGTGGGCAGGCGAAACTGGGGAGGTTGAACGGGCGATCATTGCGCTGGCCGATCTGACGACTGTGGCACTAAAGGTGAGATCACAGGTCTGCGTGGCCGCCTCCTTTGTTGGCCGAGGAGAGGCAAGGACAGTGCTGTATTTACCTGTCTGAGGCACAGTGGGCTTTCGACTGGCGAATAATTTTCGAGCAGCAAAGGTCGACACCTATTCCTTCACTCTGATGTCCTGAATGAGCTTTTCGTCTTTAAAAATGGGGCAATCTCTAGAGGAAGCAGTGTGGTCACCCATACAGTTGATGCAACGAGGGGATGGAGGTGGACGAGCACCCTCATGGGCATCCTCACCACACATAACACATTTGGCCGGATTGGAACAGGACTGGCTGGTATGATTGAACCACTGACACCAATAGCAACGCGTAGGGTTTGGGATGCAAGGGTGAACGGAAATTATCTCATTGCCCGTTTTTATGTTCAATGGGAGTTGAACTCTGTCAAATGTCAAGAAGACAGTAGAGGTTGGAATGATGTTCGTGTCAACCCTTTTCACGACTCTGTGAACAGCTGTGTCACCCTGGTCAGACAGGTAGTTTTGAATTTCCTCGTCACACAGTCCGTCGAGGGAGCGTGTATAAATGACCCCATGTGATGAATTTAAAGTGCGGTGCACTTACACCCGGACAGGGGAGGTGTGTAGCAGTGAAGTACACAGCAATTTTTGTGCCTGGGGGGCACCGACTGTTTCTAACAACAAGGTGCCATTTCGTAAATTGGAACAAGACTTCACAGGACCTGCAACTGCGTCGACTCCTTTCTGAATAATGAAAGGGTTGACTATGGAGAAGTCGTGACCTTCGTCAGACCGAGAAACAACAAGGAACTATGGCAAAGATGGAAGAACTGTCTGTGGCTGAGACTCAGTGAACTTACGCTTGTGAGCAGACATAGTAGAAGATGAAGAAACCATTGTGGAAGTACCCCCCATGATTACCGGCGTTTCAGATGGCGCACTCCTCCCTTGTGGGGGTCCCTCTCTGAGGGCACACCCACCTTAGGTGATTGTCCACACCTCAGGTCACACCTCCCGAGAAACTGACAGGGACCAATCGGCACTTTCGGAAGGTATCAGCTCGGGTAATCACCCCTCCCTGGGGCTGGCCGTTACCAGGGGCACGTACGTGTCCAACCTGTCTACCCGGGGTGGGGAATTACGCTTTACCCAGTCACCGGGTCCGCCGCTCGTGGTCTCGCGGTAGCGTTCTCGCTTCCCGAGCACGGGGTCCCGGGTTCGATTCCCGGCGGGGTCAGGGATTTTCACCTGCCTCGAGATGACTGGGTGTTTGTGTTGTCCTCATCATTTCATCATCATCCAGGAAAGTGGCGAAATTGGACTGAGCAAAGATTGGATAATTGTACGGGCGCTGATAACCACGCAGTTGGGCGCCCCACAAACCCAACATCATCATCAACACACACCCAGTCACCGGCTATGCGTGGAAATTCGTGGGTCGACCTTCAGACACGCACGTGGAGGAAAAAAGAGAAAGCGAAAAACAAAGGAAGGGAAAGGAAAGAAGAGAGGTGTAAAACGCCGCAGAGGAGACAAGGGTAAAGAGTAGTGCTAAGGAAGAGTGTGTAGGGCTAAGGAAAAGAGTGTAGGGCTAAGGAAAAGAGTGTAGGGCTAAGGAAAAGAGTGTAGGGCTAAGGAAAAGAGTGTAGGGCTAAGGAAAAGAGTGTAGGGCTAAGGAAAAGAGTGTAGGGCTAAGGAAAAGAGTGTAGGGCTAAGGAAAAGAGAGAAGGTGTAAAGGAAGAGAGAAGGTGTAAAGGAAGAGAGAAGGTGTAAAGGAAGAGAGAAGGTGTAAAGGAGAGAGAAGGTGTAAAGGAGAGAGAAGGGGTAAAGAAGAGAGAAGGGGTAAAGAAGAGAGAAGGACGGAAGCAAGGAAGAGAGAAGGACGGATGGAAGCAAGCAAGGGAGCAAACAAGGAAGGGCGAGGCAAGGAAGGGCGAGGCAAGGAAGGGCGAGGCAAGGAAGGGCGAGGCAAGGAAGGGCGAGGCAAGGAAGGGCGAGGCAAGGAAGGGCGAGGCAAGGAAGGGCGAGGCAAGGAAGGGCGAGGCAAGGAAGGGCGAGGCAAGGAAGGGCGAGGCAAGGAAGGGCGAGGCAAGGAAGGGCGAGGCAAGGAAGGACGAGGCAAGGAAGGACGAGGCAAGGAAGGAAGGAAGGACGAAGCAAAGAAGCAAGGAAGGAAGGACGAAGCAAGGAAGGAAGGAAGCACGAAGCAAGGAAGGAAGGAAGGACGAAGCAAGGAAGGAAGGAAGGACGAAGCAAGGAAGGAAGGAAGGACGAAGCAAGGAAGGAAGGAAGGCCGACGAAGCAAGGAAGGAAGGCCGACGAAGCAAGGAAGGAAGGAAGGCCGACGAAGCAAGGAAGGAAGGAAGGCCGACGAAGCAAGGAAGGAAGGAAGGCCGACGAAGCAAGGAAGGAAAGAAGGCCGAAGCAAGGAAGGAAGGAAGGACGAAGCAAGGAAGGAAGGAAGGACGAAGCAAGGAAGGAAGGAAGGACGAAGCAAGGAAGGAAGGAAGGACGAAGCAAGGAAGGAAGGAAGGACGAAGCAAGGAAGGACAAAGACTTGCAAGCAGAGAGGGCAAAGAATGTGTTACATTTTCGATCATCCAAGTCCGGACGTAGGCACAAAACATACTCCCAGAGGGGGACAAAGGGAAGGAAAGAGGTGGTTGCGAGGGGGGGGGGGCAAAGATGGGGGATGGGGAAGGATGCAGAAAAGGAAGGTATGCAGCCCAGAAAGGAAGGAGGGCCACATTAGCTCGGGGTCCCGTGCTCACAAGCACGTATCCACAAAAGAGGAGGGGGGAGGGGGGGTGGCTGCTGGTTGTGTAACTGCTGACTTCACCCCATTAAGCGGAAGTTTGGTGGCATGTTGCGCAGCTGGAGGAGCAGATGGGGGATGCTTCTATGGTGCAGGGCAATTTCACAATCATGGTGCTAAATTTAAGGTCACATGCCTATAAGGCCACATCCTCCATGGAACGAGATGTAGCAACACAGGTACTGTAAGTGCCAGATGGTAGAACACAGGGTTTCCCACTAGCCAACAACTTGTGAGCGACTGGGTGAGGCACTTTTCCTTCGCCCCGATCTCCAGGAGGGCCCGCTCATTGAGATACTTTGAACAGTCATGGAAGGAGCAGCATGGTTGCCATTGCAGTTGATGCAGTGGGCAGAAGGAGGTGGGAAATCACTCTCATGAGAATCCGTACCACGTATTACACTTTTGGATGGGTGTTGGCAGGACTATAATGTTATTGTTACAATTACACTCATACGATTGCATTGGATTTGAAATATATGGTCTGACTGTGATAACTTCATAACCTGCTTTGATCTTTAATGGAAGGATCACTCCACCAAAAGAGAGCGAGAGTGAGTGTGGACACTTATGAGGTGTCTACTTTTTTGTCACCTGATGTACTGTAATGAATGCCTGATCAGAGAGAGATGTTTGTATGTCTGCCTTTGTCAGATCATCTAGCAGCCCAGTATAAATAACACAGCAGGAAGAATTTAGTGTTCAATGGGCCTCAACATTAACAGGATAGCCATGCAGGAGTGAAAAGCTGCAAGCAGTTGTTGCTTGAGAATCATAAGTAGTCTCAAAAGCGAAGTGCCACTCTGTAAAAAATAGCAGGATTTCACAGGGATGGCAATTGCATCGACACCTTTCTGAATAATTGGATTTACCATTGCGAAGGACTGGCCATCTTTAGTACATGATACAACTAGGAATGATGGTGGAGTTTGAAGGTTCTTTGAATTGGTTGCTTCATTCTGTTTACGTTTTGTAGATATTGATTGTGAAAACAATTGTTTCATTGGAAGAAACTCACCCATGATTGCCACCATCTCCAATAGTGTGCTCCTTGCATCTGGGTCCTCCCTCACCAGGGGGTGCACAAGGGTGATTGTTCACACCTCAAGTCACACCTCACAAACACCTGACGGGGGGGGGGGGGGGGGGGGGGTGTCCAATTGCCAATTTGGGAAGGTGGCAGCTTAGGCATATCACCATTCCCTGGGCCTCGCCTGTATCAGGGGTTATGTGCGATCCCTACCTGTCGACCCACGGCTGGGATTTACATGTTACCCAATCACCTGTTATGTGTCAGATGCATAGTAGGCCTTCAGGAGTACACAGCGAGGAAGAAGGCAAAGAGGAACCCCAAATGCCAAAGTGGAGGAAGGACAAGAGTAAGGAAACAAAGAAAGGAAAAGGGAATGGAAAACTGGGAACAAAAAACCGTGGTGAGACTGTTCTTATGTCAGCAACAGACAGTGCAGAACATTCCCAGTAACATACCTGACATGTCCCCAAGGGAGGGGAAAAAGAATAGCAAGGGGAAAACATGCAGCATGGAAGGGAAAAGATCCTGCAAAGGCTGGGGCCACATGGTAACCAAACAAAAACCATCAAAGTGTGACGAATTGCAAACTGACCACAGAATCCAAGTGGACCCAGATAGCAAATTCTTCCAGTGTAGTATGAAGTGGGATCTGTGTACTAACAATGTCCATATAGACCAACATGCAAACACCACCGGAAGCCATTGAAGGGCCAATCTTATTCCAAAAAAGCACAGCATCTCTGAATGGTTGGTGAGTGAGCATGAGTAAAATGAGATTCCTGGAGAACAGGACAAGCTGTCAAAAGGCAATAAGGGATTGCAGCTCTGGGAGGTGACGATAGTTTCCATTACAGTTCCACTGAATAAGCACAGAGTGGGTATCTAAATGGATGGTGAACAGACGAGCCAATCACATCACCAGATCACCACCCATTACTGATGAGGACAGGTGGCATTCATTAATAATTGGACGGACTCAGGTTGTGAGGGGAAGATGGCACATCTGGAAGTACCATGGGGACATAGTTCTGAGACAGCTGTTTCTTTTTCTTCATCTTTATGAGCTGAAAGCATGTGACCATGGGGAACACAGACTGTGTCCCATGGCCAAGTTGTGATACCAGGCCTCCGACCAGGAAGACGCCAGGGAGAGGTCCCAGAAGGGAACCCAATCACAAGTGGTTTGCCAAAAACTTAACACTTCTCTGCCCAGTAAGAGAGAGTGGCTCGTGGAGGGGAGGGCGTGGGAACTGCAGGGAAGGGAAGAGGAAAGGGGGGCGGGGGAGAGGACTAGGGTACAGAGAAAGGGGAAAGGATGTAACAGACAAAGGCAGAAGCCATCGACACAGGTGAAGTCTCTCATATTTTTTGACGAACCTCAGTGTAAGATAAACAATCAAGGGACTTTTCTCCCTTTTTCCTTCTTATAAAACAGGCAATCTGGTGAACATCGAGTGTGTTGGTTGGAACAATACACACACGTGACTGGCAGAACGTAAGGGCTCCACTCATGGGGTGGGTGTCCATGTTCTTCTAATAGAGCGGGAAGATGTGCCTGAAACACAAGCTGCATAAACACCACATGTGTGGCAAAACATATGGCTTCATGTCTCACCAATAACACAAAAGCCTTGCCCTTCTCCAGGAGCATATCTCCCTCAAATGCCAGCATAACTGCATCAGTACCACTGCAATTTGCATTACAACCTGAACGATATTCAAAGACTGGTGGGGAGTAACGGACAGAGGGATGTTCTTATGTTGCCACGATACGCAGAAGCACAAAAGGCACTGAGTGGCAGAAATAGTTTTTATGAACAGTGAAGCCAACCACATCTTACCAAGAGAACCCACATTGCCAAATTTATGTGATATTTTACGCAAACAATAATGGTGGTGTGGTGGTGGTGGTGAATGTGTGTATATGAGCATGCAACAGCTCAGCATCAGCGGTCAGGTCACTGTGTTGCCAAGGGGCTTAGCCAGATGGGTACATATTAGTCCCATCACACTGACTGGCCACATGTGCTGGTGGTGGAGTGAAGGGAGAGGCGGCGAAAGGGAGAGGCGGCGAAAGGGAGAGGCGGCGAAAGGGAGAGGCGGCGAAAGGGAGAGACTTCATTGAACGCCCATGTGTTCTGCTCATGGTTCAATGTAATTCAAGACCAATGGTGGAGGAGTGACATTATATGCTACAATTTACATTTCTGAACAATATGATGCAATCTTCTTGCAACTGTGAAGAAACCACAAAAGTACATTTCTGGACAAATTAAAGAGGCATATAAAACACTTATTAAAAACTTGAATTCAAAGTATAGATGTTCCACAAAAGCAAGGAAAGATGCCAATTAGTATTTTGCATATTGTGATGAAAGCTTCAGTTTCCCAAATTCTCTTAAATTTTTCACACTGGGGCAAGTGTAACTCATTTTCAAAGAAAAATTATATTTTTTGAATAGTTTTATAGTGCAACATCAATACCACATATTTAAGTTTTTAATTAGTGTATTTTGTTCACAGTACTGACTTAATATCCCACAGAGACACTTACATCATCTGATGAAGCTAAAACATTCAGCTCCAGGCCTTTTCTGTGTTCCATGATGGGACTGTAACAAATGAACACACATTGCGCACTGGAATAATGTAATTTAGTACTACTGTCACAAATATAATTAAAGATAAAATTAAGATAATATCCCTGGTACTGATGTGACATAGGATTTAATTTCCAATGCAGTTGAAAATTTTTCATACTGAGAGAAATTTAATGAATTCTAATAAACTAAATTTACAAATGAAGGTGAAAACAATTTGTTATGAAAACACCACATTTTCATGATGATATAAAAAATGGTCATTGATGTCTGTTTGCAGAGTTTCATAGGTAAACTGCCCTCTGAAACTGATTTTCATTGTGTATAGATGACCAGTAAATTGTCAAGTATATCTTATGAACTAAACCCTAGGTGCCCAGTGTTCAAAATGTTAATATCCACTTCCTTTCACTGCATGTCTCTACACAGGAGGAAAATTCATTTCAAAACAAAAAGACCATAAGGTGTGATACCTTCCATGACAAAGAAAGGTGGGGCACCTGTTACAATTATTGCACAATCTACCAATGCTACACAGGAATCTGGTTGCTTGAATTAACACCATAGTTACAGAAATATTACGTACTTACTATATGCACTAATGATTCTGAAAATTCCATCCCCAAAAATACTCACATGAGTGAAATGCACTTTGACTGTACATGGGACAGTAGTGTGTGTTTTAGCTTTGAAGGGATATGCATCTCCAGAGAACAGGTGTTATCAGTACACAATTTAAATGTGCAACAGTACAGCAGTGTGTTTTCAGCTGAGATAATCTGACCTCAAAGTCTAGGATACCATAAGGGGTTGTCAAATTGCATATCCAGTGTCAGATTACCCACTTGGCCAGTTTATATTCAAGGTCACCCCCAGTCCCCCTCTCCCACATAGCCACTGGGAATTCACCAAGATCAGATAAATTGATTTCAAAGTGAGTTAAAAGTCTTGTTAGATAAGGCTAACAGGGAATTCAATTATGTAATTGTAATTAGTGATCTAAACATTAACACACTGAAATACAATTGTTATACAAGGTGTTCTTAAGATCTGATTAAAACCTATGGACTTAATTTAGCAGTAGGCAGCCCCATGAGGTGCTGTGAAAATACAGAAGCGTTTCTAGATCATGTAATCATTAATACACAACAGAGCAGGCAGACAGTACAGTTCATGTACATAGCCATTGTAGACCATTATAGGGTATTAGTTAAATCAGCAAACAGCATAGGAAGGTCAGAAAAAATGTTTAAAGACCTTGACAAACTAAGCATACAAACATATGTAGGCTAGAAAGGCTATTGCAAATCCAAGATTTTAGTGAACTATACTTAACAGAAAACCTAGATGAAGGATGGCAATCCCTCTGAAATACATTAGGCCATTACATAGATTTTTCATTTCCATTAATACAGAGGGAAATAAATGAGAAGTATAATGAAAGTAGAGGTAAAAAGGAAGAGGTGGAAATTGTGTACAAAAATTGTTGGCTAAGACCAACCCAAATGAATAGGGATGCATGCAGCAAAAAGAAGAAATCATACACCCAACTGATGAAAAACTATTGACATATTATTCAAACAAGACAGCAACCTCAACAAATGTCACTAAAATCATAGTGTCTCTCATAAATGAGGAGCGGGAAGGTGAATGTGTGGAAATGATGACTTAACACTGGAGGTAAATCTGAGGGAATTCAGGGATGCACAAAATGTCATCAGTACTTCAAACAAACATACTGAAGTTGGGGACCCATTAGTAAATCAAAATTATACTTCCAAAATAAAAACCAACATTCCATATGCTTATTCCTGACGCCAACTAATAAATCAGAACTTGCAAGAAAAATATATAGTCTAAAAACATAAAACACTGTGGGACTAGATGGTATATACACTAAACTAATTAAATGCTGTTTACAGTGGGTAGTAAAGTCATTAGCCAGTCTGATAAACTTATCTTTAAAAAAAAGTATATTTCAAATGTCTAAAAAGGAGTAAATTAATCCCTATACATTAAGAAGGTTGCAAAAAAGACCCAGGAAATTACAGACCTGTAACTATTACATCTCTCCTTTCTAAAGTAATAGAAACCATAATAAAAGACAATATTAAATTTTATACAAACATGCAATATTCTCAACAATGATCAACATGGGTTCAGAAAGGGCAAATCCATCAAAACAGCATTTGCTGAATTCATAACACTTATCTACAGCACTTTGTGGACGGAACTTCTGCAATATGTTTCTGGACCTATCTGAAGTATTTGACAGTGTACACCATAATAATCTATTATAAAATCTCCATTGTTATGGTGTAAGAGGGAAAGCAGTATACAACATTCAACTGTTATAGGAAATTAGTAACTGGTGTGCTGAAATAAAGTGAAAAGTGAAAATAATAGTGTAAGTGTGTTTTCAAATTTTGAAATTGTGAAGCACATGATTCCTTTGTCCACTATTCATTCTGTATGTCAATGATATGACCAAAACTGTATCTGATAGTGTAGTCATGTTGACTCTATATTTGTTATTACCAGTTCTACAACAAACGACCTGCAAGAGAAGGCTTCGCTAAATATAAAAATTGTAAACAATTATTTCAAGGAAAACAGATTTTATAAAGGGAAACAAAATAACATATCTGCAGATACATCAGACAAAAAACCACACTGTTGACAATATTACTGTCAGGCTTGGAAACACAAAACTGAAGGAGAGACAGACAGCTATAAATTTCTAGGTTTAAGAATTGATAGGTATATGACATGGGAGAATCATAAGTAACATTTGTAGCAAAACAGGATCAAGCACATTTCTGAAGAGAAAAATGTCAAAATCAGAAAATAGACACACACTACAAACAATGTACTACAAACTAGCCCATTTGCATCTCTCATATGGCATTCTGCCTTGGGGGTAAGGCTGCAAATGTGCACACACAGATTATTAAGTTTACAAAAGAGAACTGTACAACACACTGCAAAAGTATCCCCTAGAGAATCCTGCAGAAATAAATTGAGGTAGCTAAAGTTTTAACAGTAGCATCAGTGTTTGTATATATGTATGTATATGAAACAATTATCTACCTAAAAACTGTGCTGCAATGCTGAACAGAGGTTACAATGAACATAATACAAGAAGAAAAAATGACTATCATGCAGAACAAAGTAGGCCAAAATTAACAGAGAACATGTAAATTCTGGACACATATTGTACATCAGTTTACCATAGTGTATCAAGATGGTACAAAATATGCCTCTTTTTAAAAGAAAATTAAAAAGCCATCTGGTCAATATTTGCCTTTACAGTGTTAAAGAATATCTTGAAATAAAAAATTAAATAGTGTGTCAGTATCCACTGAAAAGAGAAACTGTAACAGATTTGAAACTAAATATAAAATCACTTCAATTATGAATGATGTACCTAATAATATTTCATGTCAAAATGCTAATTCGACTATACTTTTTCTCTATTTTTCTTGAGAGTTCTGAGTGAAGATCACATAATTACATTTTGTAAGTAGCTAATATGAAGTCAGGTTACGAATGTGATTATACACTGATATATATCACAGTATTTTTGCTACGTATATGTAAGCTTTATGTAAACATGGTGTCTAACATTATAAGAAATGATCCATGGACATATACAGAAAGAAGAAGTCATCCATGGGAACTCCCACACACCCTAGGCAATTGTGGAACCTATATTCAATCTCCTGACATAAATCAAAGGTCACATGATACACCCTAAAATCGTGAAGTAACCCCTCCACATGCCTCAGTCAACTGAAGCACAATAAAATGGCAGGAATCCTATCTAACAAATAAGATCAGAACTCACCCTCCTCCATTACTATAATCCTCAACTGTGTTAAGCTTCTGCCTTTGAGGTCTGAGTATTTATGGGGAGATCTTCAGGCCTGCTATAACCAATAATTATCTAGTGGAAGGGATTGGAACTGATTATTATATAACAAATTCAGTAACAGATTATGAACAACTGTTTTCACAACACATGCTTATCTTTGTTGTTTATTAATATTTTTCATTTTTATTTACAATGTTATGCATTTGATGTAGACGTATTTTTATTTACTATCTTTTGTTATTGTTTATTAATAATATTTCTTTACAAAACTGTCACATGCAGTGGTTTCCTTACAAAGCTAATTTTTCTTACAAATAATACTCAAGTTTTCTTGTTTTATTTGCACATATGTATGCACACTATATTTATTGACCAAGTACTTTTCTGGATGCCTTATTACTCTCCAGTACATGAAAGCTAGGGAAACTACTTTAATACTACATTTTCCATTTTGTTTCTTTATATAATACCACATTAATTTTCTTTCTGATCATTATATACTCAGTACTAACATTTTAACAGTTAACAGTATATGATGATGATGATGATGATGATGAGTCCCACTATGCTGCTGATATGGTTGCACTGTCAGAGGATGGCATTCACATATCAAACAGCACTTATTGTGCCTTCTGTGACCACCAATGGCGTACACTAGCCCCACATAATGGCACCCCAAAACCGCAAGGAACCTCCACCTTGCTACAATTGCTCGATAGTGCATCTAACGAGTTCAGGCTAACCGGGTTGCCTCCAAACATGTCTTCATAAGTTGTCTGGTTGAAGGCATATACAACATTCATCGGTGAATAGAAAATGATGCCATTCCCAAACGGTCTATTCAGCATGTTGGGCCCCACCTGTACCACGCTGCATGCTGTCTTGCTGTCTTGGTTGCAAAGATGGACCTCACAATGGTGGTCGGGAGTGAAGTTGCACACCACGCAGCCTATTGCGCACAGTTTGAGTCATAGCAAGACGTCCTGTGACTGCATGAAAAGCATTATTCAACATGGTGGCATTGCTGTCAGGGTTCCGCAGAGCCATAATCCATAGGTAGCAGTCATCTGTTGCAGTAGTAGCCCTTGGGCGGCCTGTGTGAGGTATGTCATCAACAGTTCCTGTCTCTTTACCTCCTCCATGTCTGAACAACATTGTTTTGGTTCACTCAAAGACACCTGGACACTTCCCTTGTTGATAACACTTCCTGGCACAAAGTAACAATGCAGACAACACGAGCAATGTACATCCTTCCTGGTGGAATGACGAACTGATCGGCTGTTGGACAGACTCCGTCTAATAGGTGCTGCTCGTGCATGGTTGTTTACATCTTTGTGAGGGTTTTGTGACATCTCTGAACAGTTGAAGGGGCTGTCTGTGATACAACATCCACAGTCCATGTTTATCTTCAGGAGTTCTGTGAACCTGGGTGACAAAACTTTTTGTCGTGTGTACACATTTACAAGACAATGCCATCTTATGATATAAAAAGTTCCAATTGTGGTTCTCTTCCTGAAACAATAAATTCTATGCATCTACTCTTCCTGGCAATAGGACAACCAATGTCATGATGAGTGTTCAACAGAGCTAAGCCATTAAGTTGATCCTCCTCCATTATCGACCTCAGCCGTGTTTTTGTATACTGCAATGTTAAAAAACTTCTTTCTACTGTATTGAAATCACTAGAATTACCGTGACTTTTCTCACAGATGTGTGTTAGCTATCGGTGTGTCAGATAGAAATGTATAAAATACAATAATGTGGACACGCGTGCTACATAGGTAAGTACAACCAGTTGATAACTCATTTCAGTTGAGCTAACTGACTGAAGAAATGAATGAATGAATAGCATGCGGACTGACTGGCGGGGGTGGCATGGATTGCAATATGCGTGGCTCCACAATTGGGGGAGGGGGGGAGGGGGAGGGGGGCACGTGCCCCCCCCCCCCCATGTATGTGCCACATCACCAGATACAATTAGTGTGTCAGTTCTCATAGATGATGCGCCAGACACACACAGCCAGACACACACAGCCAGACATACACAGATAAGGGGGGCGGAGGGGGGGGGGGGGGATTGGTGGTAGGGTGGCTGGTTCTGGGGTTTGATAGGGGCAAAACATCGAGGTCATCAGTCCCCTGCTCCAAACAGACATACTTGTAAAATGCCTATACAGTAAAAGCGTAATCTCTGGACCCAGAGGGAGGGAACACCAAGGGTTACAGAGCTAAAATGAACACCGCAGTAAGACAAAATAGAGGACACTTAAAAGGACCAAAGCAAATAGTTGACTAGAGCAAAACCGACTACAGTGGTTGATGGATCAGGTAAAAGGTCAACCACTCAACTACAAACGAAGAACCTCCAGCTGGAAAGCGTTGATAGAGGCACCAACACAACTTTTTACCATAAAAGAAACTATTTTGGTATCCACGTCACGATTAAAAGTCGCTGGAGTGGGTGTAGCCTGAGAAATCATGCTAGAGCGCCCACACTAGAGTGAGTGATGAAACCCAGCTGCAGGGATAAAACGTTAAACTGAGTCAGCTATAGAGGCATCATCACCTAGAATTATAGGAAGTGCAGCTGGTAAATTAAAGGACTGCCGCTAGGGGGCTGAAAGGGGGCAGTCCATCAGAAGATGGACCATCGTCAGCCCTGCATCACAGCGACACTTGGGTGGGTTCTCAAGGAGATAGCTGTGGGTCAATCGCCTATGTCCAACTCGGAGACGTCAGAGAACAACTGGGTCCCTACGCGTGCTCCTCAAGGATGAATTCCAGACGGCCGTGGACAACTTTACCACGCAGAGTTTATTTGGCGTTTTCAAGACAGACCATTCAGAGCTCCAGGCATCGCGGACCTTGCGATGTAGTGCTAACCGGAGGTCTCTTTCCACGAGACCAAGCTCCAGCGGTGGCGAAGCGATGGCGTGGTGGCCTGCTTGGCCAACTGATCGACACGTTCGTTTCCTGGAATTCCGATATGGCCCAAGGTCCACACAACCGTCGCTTTTTTTGTTTGTTTGTGGTTTTAAGGCGCACAACTGCAGTGGTCATTAGCGCCCAAGCGAAATTATAAATGCACTGTGAGGTACAATGTTAAAAAAGCAACTAAAAAGGACAACACTATAAAAGGCACATTAACAGGCAAGGGATTAAAAGAAAACAGCATAATCAAATGTCCTTAGACAGGTTTGTCAACTGGATAAAACGAAGAATGCGAGCAGCTGCTCCTGGGTCATTCGCTAAAATTCATCCAGAGTATATGGCAGGCCAAGATCAATGCGCGGTGTATTAAAATTCGGACAGGACGTTAAAATGTGGCGTACCGTCGCAATTGCCCACATGGGCAGAACGGCGCCGGCGCAGCTGTCAGCAGACAGTGGTGGTTGAACCGGCAGTGTCCAATCCGTAACCGGGCCAAAACGACCTCCTCCCGCCGAGAAGGGCGTGAAGAGGTCGTCCAAGCCGTGGGGAGAGGTTTCAAGGCCCGAAGCTTGTTTTCAGTAAGTGTAGACCAATCGGCATGCCACAGCGATAAAATGCGCTGGCAAATGACCCTGCTAAAATCAGATGAATGCACACAACGAGAAGCTGTCCGAGGCTGGAGGACCGCAGCCTTGGCCGCGGCATCTGCAGCTTTGTTCCCAGGGATACCGACATGGCCAGGAACCCACATAAAGGTAACCAGAGAACCGTCGTCCGTCAGCTGCTGAAGAGAGCGTTGGATCCAGTGCATGAAAGGGTGAACCGGGTACGGATCACTGAGGCTCTGGATGGCGCTCAGGGAATCGGAGCAGATGACATAAGCAGAATGTCGGTGGCGGCAGATGTAAAGAACACCCTGGTAGAGGGCAAATAGCTCAGCTGTGAAGACCAAACAATGGCCACGGAGCCGGTATTTGAAACTGTGTGCCCCGACAATAAAAGAACAGCCGACATAGTCATTGGTCTTAGAGCCATCTGTATAAATGAAGGTCATATTAATGAACTTCGAACGAATTTCGACAAAATGGGAGTGGTATACCGAACCGGGGGTGACCTCCTTTGGGAGTGAGCTGAGGTCAAGGTGAACGCGGACCTGAGCCTGGTGGCGTGTGGCTCTCGCTCACTCTAAAGGTTGCAGGGAGTGAAAAATCAAGGTGTTGAAGGAGGCGACGAAAGCGAACTCCAGGGGGTAGCAGGGCAGAGACATACAACCGGTATTGACGTCCGAGAGAGTCGTCAAAAAAGGAACGATAAGACGGGTGGTCGGGCATTGACAGTAGCCGACAGGCATACCGACAAAGCAGCATATCGCGCTGGTAGGTTAATGACAATTCACCGGCTTCAGCATGAAGACACTCGACGGGACTAGTATAGAACACTCCTATCGCAAGACGTAACCCCCAATGTTGTATAGAGTTGGGGAGGCGTAAGATGGACGGCCGTGCAGAGGAATATAGAGCGGACGATCGACCGATATAGGCGAAGGAGGACTGTTTGATCCACTCCCCACGACATACCACTGAGAACACGGAGGACATTTAGAGAACGGGTACAACGGTTAGCCAAATATGACATGTGGAGACCAGCTAAGTTTCCTGTCAAATGTAACACCTAAAAATTCTGTTGTCTCCACGAATGGGAGAGCAATGGGAACGAGTCGTAAGGACGTTGGGCGCCAGAAGTTAACACAGACCGTCTTCTCGGCAGAAAAACGGAAGCTATTGGCGACACTCCAGGAGTAAAGACGGTCAAGACAAAGCTGAAGACAGCGCTCCAAGAAACATGTACGCTGCGCGCTGCAGTAGACGGCAAAATCGTCCACAAAAAGGGAGCCCGATACATCAGCTGGGAGGCAATCCATTATTGGATTGATCGTTATGGCGAAGAGCGTCGCTCAAAACTTAACCCTGTGGCACATTCTCCTGACGAAAGTTGTCAGACAGGACAGAACCCACACGTACCCTGAACTTTCGACCCATTAAAAACGGACGATTAAAAAGAGGGAGGCGACCGCGAAGGCCCCATGTATGCATGGTGTGGAGAATGCCCGCCCTCCAACAGGTGTCGTAAGCCTTCTCCCAATCAAAGAACACAGCCGCGGTCGGGCGCTTCTGCAAGAAGTTATTCATAATGAAGTTCGACAAGGTAACCAGATGGTCAACAGCAGAGTGGCGCTTACGAAATCCACATTGTACATTGGTAAGTAGGCGTCGAGATTCGAGCAGCCAAACCGATCGCAAGTTAACCATTCGCTCCATCACCTTACAGACACAGCTGGTAAGGGAGATAGGTCGGTAACTGGAAGGCGAGTGCTTGTCCTTCCCCGGCTTAGGAATTGGGGCAATAGACTCGCGCCAGCATGTGGGAACATGACCCTCAATCCAGATGCGATTGCAAGTACGAAGAAGAAAATCTTTACCCGCAGGAGAAAGGTTCTTTAGCATCTGAATATGAATAGAATCAGGCCCTGGAGCGGAGGACCGTGACCGGGCAAGTGCATTTTCGAGTTCCCGCATGGTGAATGAGTATTATAATTTTCATGATTCGAGAAACGGAAGTTATGTGGCCTTGCCTCCTCTGGCTGTTTTAGGGGGAGGAAGGCAGGGTGGCAATGAGCGGAGCTCGAAACCTCTGCGAAAAGTCAGCCGAAGGCATTGGAGACATCCTCAGGGGCCACAAGGACGTCATTTGCGACCGTCAAGTCAGCAACTGGTGAGTGGACCTAAGTGCCAGATAGCCGGCGCAGGCTACCCCAGACAACAGAAGGAGTAAAACTGTTGAATGTGCTTGTGAAAGCAGCCCAGCTGGCTTTCTTTAATAACGCGACGACACTGCGCACGTAATCGTTTATAATACAATTCGCCATTTTAGGGTGGCGTTTAAAGCTGCGTAGAGCACGTCGACGAGCACGTAAAGCGTCTGTACATGCTGCGGTCCACCAGGGGACCGGTACGCAACATAGAGAAGAAGTAGTATGAGGGATGGAACATTCAGCAGCAGTGAGAATGACTTCCGTGAGGTGTGCGAACTGACTAACGCAGCTTGCGAAATTTTGATCCTGAAATGTCGCCCTGGAAGAGAAGAGCCCCCAGTCTGCTTTGGAGATGTTCCAACTAGTTGAGCATGGAGAGGGGGTATGATGCAGGAGATGGATAACGCAAGGGAAGTGGTCGCTCGAATATGTATCAGAAAGGGCGTACCACTCAAACTGACGTGCAAGTTGGGTAGCACATATAGAGAGGTCTAAATGGGAATAGGTGTGAGCTGTATCTGAAAGAAAAGTAGGGGCGCCAGTATTGAGGCACACAAGATTGAGGTGGTTGAAAAGGTCTGCTAACAGGGAGCCTCTCGGGTAGGATGATGGAGAGCCCCAAAGGGGATGGTGGGCATTGAAGTCTCCAGTCATCAAAAATGGTGCAGGTAGCTGAGCAATAATTTGCATCATGTCTGCCCTAGTAACGGCAGACGACGATGGAGTGTAAACAGTACAAATGGAAAATGTGAAAGTGGGGAGAGTAATTCGGACGGCAACTGCATGCAGATCGGTGTGCAATGTGATGGGATCATGGTAAATATCATCCCGGACCAGGAACATAACCCCTCCGTGAGCCAGAATACCTGCCACAGTGGGTATGTCAAAACGCACAGAGTTATAGTGTGCCAGGTCAATATAATCGCCAGGGCGGAGCTTCGTTTCCTGGAGAGCTACTACGAGCGGACAGTGCAAGCGTAGAAGCAACTAAGTCTTCTCGGTTGGAGCAAATGCCGCGAATATTCCAACGAAAAAGAGCCATCGTGAGAAGAAAAAGAAAAAGCAAGAAGGGGTCACCTCGAAGGCCGCTGAGGGCCTGGCTTCGAGCGAGCACTGCTGCCGCTATCAATAGGCGGAGAGTCATCTTCCACTTTTTCAAGAGGATCGTCGACCACCACGTTAAGATGGTCGGGATGGGGAGCTTCCTCCGACGGCCAGATGTTCGGCTACCAGCGGTGCGGCCAGGCGAAACGGAGGACGGCCTGGGGCGACAACCGCTGGGTGCCGCAGTAGAAGAAACTCGTCGTGGTGGAGAAGGAGAACTTTTCTTCCTATGAGCCTTCTTGGAAGAAGGCAGAAGATGATGAAGGTGCTTGTCTCTTAGGGGTGACGGGAGGAAGAGGAAACGTTGACTGGGCGATCTTAGCACTGGCCGGACGGGCGACGGTAGCGCTAAAGGTCAGATCGCATGTCTGTGTCGATATCTCTCTGGTAGGCCGAGGAGAGGCGAGGACGGTACTGTTTTTCCCCGGTGGGAGCAGCGTGCGCTTCCTACTAGCAAAAAGCTTGCGAGCAGCCGACGTGGACGCTTTGACCCGAATTTCCTGTATACAGTGTTCATCCTTGTAGACGGGACAGGCGCGACAGGACACTGCATGGTCACCCTGACAGTTCACGCAACGAGGAGACGGAGGTGGACAGTCGCCCTCATGGGCGTCCCTGCCATAAGTGACACATTTAGCCGCATTAGAACAAGACTGGCGGGTGTGGTTAAAACGCTGACACTGGTAGCAGCGCGTAGGTGTTGGGACATAAGGGCGAACAGAAATAACCTCGTAGCCCACTTTGAAGCGCGACAGCAGCTGAACACTATCATAGGTCGAGAAGTGTCTGGGTCGGTACAAGGTCATTGTCGACCTTTTTAATGACCCAATGCACAGCCGTCACGCCCTGCTCAGCGAGGAAAGAATCTCCTCGTCAGTCAATTCGTCGAGTTATCTAGTATATACCACACCATGCGACGAATTCGAAGTGCAGTGAGCCTCCACCCGGACAGGGAATGTGTACAGGAGTGTGGCCCGAAAGAGTTTTTGTGCCTGAAAGGCTCTCAGTTTCCAACAACAAGGTAACGTTACACATTGACAGGTCCGAATATGGCATCTACGGCCTTCTGAATAACTAAAGGGTTGACAGATGAAAAATCCTTTCTATCCTGATCTAGAAACTAAGAGGAACTTTGGGGTAGGCTGTAGTACTTTTGTCACTGGTGGCTAGTCAAATTTCCGTTTTTGGGCAGGACTCGAGAGAAGAACGGAAATCCACTGCAGACTGCCAGTGTCTCCGATGGCGCGCTCCTTCCTTGTGGGGAGCCTCTCAGAGGGCGCTCCTGCCTCAGGTGAATGTTAACACCTCAGATCACACCTCCCGAGAAACGGACGGAGTGAAAAATCGGCATGGTCGGAAGGTGTCAGCTCGGGCAATCACCACACCCCGGGCCAGGCCTTTACCAGGGGGTACGCACGGGCCCTACTTGTCGACCCAGGGCGGGGAATTACGCTTTACTCCGTCAGCGGCTACGCGTGGGTAAGCCTTCAGGCACGCACAGGGAGGAAAGAAGAACAAGAGAAAAAGGGAGGGAGGGAGGGAGAAAAAGGACATACTGTCTCGAACGCCAAGGCGTAGAAAATAGGGTGGATAAGGAGGCAAGGAGGAGGAGGGGGGGAGAGGAGAGGAGGCAAGGAGGAGGAGGGGGGAGAGGAGAGGAGGCAAGGAGGAGGAGGAGAGGAGAGGTAAAATCGTTGGACAATTTACGAAAGTTTAAAACTAGCTACTTTCGTTTGATCATTACCAAAAATAGGTTGCAGATCCGTTGGCAAATCAGCTGCAGTCCACCGGCTGTAAAATGAAACTATCCAATAAAACGTGGCGCACAGTGATATGTACGCAACAAGCGCCACACATCGGAGGGTCCTCTCGCTGGAGCAAGAAACCATGCATCATAGGGCTGCAGTCTATATGAAAACGAGTGAGGAGGACCTCGTCATGTCAATGTAGCTGGAAGGAAGTACGCCACTACCATGTTGTGGGCTTTACTACACGGAGCGGATTGGATTGGATTGACAGTCACTTCCAAGCCATTCATCGTTCCAATACCGCAAGACTCTCGAGCGCCACAGCATGGTGATAGGAAGCACGGGCTAACACAGTTAATTACCTGAGGGTGAAGACATGCCTCATTGGCTGCTAGATCTGCTCTTTCATTCCCCGCAATTCCCATGTTACCTGGTCCCCCGCAGAAATACAATTCATTCTACAGTCATGGTAGTTGGAGGGGGCATCGTGGATAGTCTCGACTACTTTATCTGCCAGGTATGTACGTTTCAGCGAGTGAAGGGCAGTTACAGAATCGGAACAAACAAGAAATTTGGCACTGGAAAAAAGTCTTATCTGCTTCAGTACACACATGATTTAATGTAATTCTGCATCAATGACAGTAAAGCCTTGAGGCAGTCGGACCTTGATGACATGATACAGGAAAACATAGCAACCCACTGAATCCCTGTTTCGACCCATCTGTAAAAACAGCTACATAATGCTATCACACCAAATCTAAAATCACTCTGGGCCTCTGCAGTAACCTGGGGACCAGACTGTTGAAACGCTGGATTTGGGGTCGCTCTTGCCCCACACCGATTAACTCCAGCACACATTGCATTGTGGCTCGTGGAACATTCTAGAGATGGACGAGCCACAGTATGGTGTGTGGGCGAAGTCTGAGGAACTTACATGGCTGACACACCATGAGGAGCTGCTGCTGGATGGTAAGTGGTGATTCTGCAGGCTCGGTATGGGACAGTTCCTATAAGTACCCATGGCCAGCCAAAGCTCTTTATGGTGGACAATGACAATGATCCTCAAATGAGGCAGCCTCACTAATCCATACACCGTGCACCTGTAGTCCAGCTACAGGCACACGAAGGCACTATAAAATTGGGAGACATGGCCTCTCTGCCCCCACATGACCTGCGGCTAAGGCACTTCATGTTCAGTGTCTTCAGGGTTCTGGCTTCCAAGTCCTCAGGTGAGGCAAACACGACAATCTGGAATCAAAGAGGCTCAGAAACCTCACCGAGTCTCAAATTCGGGATGGTGTCCCTCATATGTAATCCAGGTAAATTGAAAATACTGCGAGACAATTAAACTCAGGCACACGCACACACTTTTATGCAGAAAACTAAACGCCTCTTTGAAGCCCACTCCCGTAATCTCTGCACTAAGTTGCAACTGACGGCTCACTGTTACAACACCAGAGGAGGAACAGAAAACAGCAAAATCGCCCACAAATAAGTATCACTGTACAGTACAGTACAGTATCATAGACTTACGGTTTATGGCTATGGCAAAGAGGGTAACACTTTGAACACTGCTCTGAGTGATGGTATTCTCTGCTCGAAACTGACAGTGAGTGAACAAGTCTGCTCATAAAAACCTTCAGACGGTTAGGTGGCCACGAAAGCCCATTGATACAGTTGTGCAAGGATACAGTGTCTCCAAGCAGTATCGTTCACCTTACTGATATCTAAGAATGTGCCAATGCAGTGATGTTTATGTACGAAACCCCTGCCTATAGCATCACCCTGACCACAAGAGCAAGTATTGGTCGAACCCCACAAAGGACATGATGGGCGTTGAAGTCTCCCAGGAGGAGGAATAGTTGCTGGAATTGTGCGATAAGATCCGTGAGAGGCTCATAGTCTAGTACATCTTGCGGAGGTAAATACAGTGAGCAAACAGTAATCGTTGAACACACACTAATTTGAACTGCAACAGCTTACAGGTCAGCAGCGACGGGGATAGCACAGTTGTGGTGCGCATTAGTGACTAACACTGAGCCACCTGCCTTGGCCCTTTGCCCTAATAGGTTATCGTTGCCGTATAGCGTGTATCCCTGTAGCACAGGGACACCTGTATCTTTAAAATGTGTGTCTCGTAAACAAAAGCACTAGGGACGTGCTTGTGCTATGAGTTTCAGTTCCTCCATAAGTCCCAAACCCATTCATGTTCCACTGTAGTGGGGAAGCCATGTCATCGGTGTGGTTTTAATTCATCCCTATCTTTGTTCTGGGGAGGTTAAGCACTTTAAGAGCGAGGGGGAGTGGAGGGGCTGCCTGGATACAAAGCATATAACTATGATATCCTCATCAGTCAGATGGTAAAAAATGACATCCGACAGGGCTCAGGCCAGCTTTCGAGCCAAACGTCATGAGCCTTTCCCTGCACCCTGTCCCTCTGAGGATGAGGGGAAAGGGGCCTTGAGAGGCACTCTGCTCTTCTTGTTCCTTCTGGGTACTCGCTGTGGAACCGTTGTTGGTCTTCCTGGTGCAACTGCCTGGATTGTTTTTCGTTACTCTTTTTCCCCTTGACATGTACACGTACAAGTACAGGTGTGTGTGGTGGATACAGGCACATCAGGTGTCGTCTGTGTCGATGTGTCCGCCTTAGAAATAGGTTTCTGCACCATGGAAGAATATGAGGAGGCATACACAGAGGGTTTCGTCGTCTCCTATTCTTTTTGTTTCGGCATAGGGGATCCGCTTACTCACTTATCTCCTATATTTTGTATTCTTCAGCGAAAGCAGGGCAGTCTTGGCTCCAGACTGGGTGGTTCCTACAGCAGTTGGTGCAGATTGCTGCAGACGGGCAGTCAGTACCAGCGTCATGAGCGTCTTTCCACAGTTCCTGCAGATCACTTCACGTCCACAATTCGTGACTAAGGCCGAAACGCTGGCATTTATAGCACTGCATAGGGTTTAGAATCTAAGGCCGAACATAAGTCGAAGGACTCCCACTATACAATGTTCAGGCAGTGTCCGAGAATTGAATGTGACAATGAAAGTAGCAGTGTTTTCAGTTGCTCTGTTATTCCTGCGTGTCTGTTGCTCCACATCGACTATTCCCTGCTTCATTTCTGCTATGTTCATGTCCATGATCTCTGGACATGTGACAAGGCCCTTACTGGAGTTGAGAGAGCTGTGAATCTCAACAATGGTGTCATAGTCACCCAGTTTCTTAAGAATGTCTACCTGCTTTGACCTATTAGTTTCGACCCATTATGCAAGCTTGTTTTAGATTTTAATGTTATAGAACTGCCTTCCAAAACCTTATGAATATAAAAGGGGGACAGTTTTTCAAACGCCCCTTCTTCCTCTATCACCAGAAATACGCCATTATTCACGACTCCACGAGACCTGTTACCGCAGTCCAAAGTATTATTAGGAGGACTAGCCTCTCCTCGTTTTGGATGAATGGGTGTGAATACTCCCAGGCGGTACACCCTTCCCGTTGAGAGGAGAAGATGATTCCGAGGGTTCCATGTCGGTCCCACGGGCAACTAGGGAAATAAGGGTCTACTCAGACAGAGCCCTACATGCCTGAGTAAGCCTTATACAACTGAGGTGATGCAGGTTTCCCGGCGATTGCCCACTAACGACTGTTCCATCTCAACAACCACGCATCCCATCAGCACACTACACACCTTGAGATAGAGGGTATTTTTGTAGAAGTTTATCCCGTCCTCGCAATACGGGCGATTAAGCCAAGATCATCATTCCCCGAGACATACAACATTCCATTGCTGCACCGCTTGGTGGTCCCTGAAGCATGACCAGAGCTTATGGTGACAGGGGAATGGTGGCGCTTACCAGTCCCCAGCTCAAGAACCCCAGTTTCGCCAAGCCCATACCCAGCAAATCAATGCTGAGCCCCTGAGGGCGGCTCATTCTGACTATATGACTGTCCCAGTCCATTAGCTCTACGGAAGAGTCAAGAGACGTCACACAGTAGGACGTCAACATTTTTACTTCGACTCTGTCGATGGTGGACGCTTAGATTTTATTTGTTGCCCTGGGTATCCTTTGGAGCCAAGGCCACAGCCGTGGTACTGGCACTGCTGGAAGGTGGACCAGACGACCTTTAGAGGAGGGAGCTCTGCACGTTAGCAATAACAGACTTGTCTGATGTTTTGGGAGTACACTTCAAAGGAACTGCAGAAGTGCACTGGCAAACGCAGATGCTAGCGCTGATACTAGCAAGCTCCATTTGGATAGCAGCATCGGTCTTCTGAACTGGTTGCTTCAGAGTGGACACAAAGGAGGTAGCAACCTTCGGAGGTTCCATGGCCTTACCGATATTTTTGGTCTCTCCATATGAGATACGTTTCTTTGCTTTGATTTACAGTACCTTCCTTTCTTCAAGAGACACTCTGCAGTCAGTGCTGCAGACTGGGTGATAGCCAGAGCAGTGTACATGATGTGGAGAAGTTGCACAACCTACACCTTCATTGACAGCCTTACCAAATTTTATCCCTTACAACCTGAGGTGGTGTGTCCAAAGTGCTGCCATTTAAAATAGGGCATCAGGTTAGGTAAATAAGGCCGCACACTGAGGTGGGGGAAATCATCCTTAATGTGCTCTGGAAGTTTTGTGCAGCCGAAATTCAGTATAAATGAGTGACTCAACAAGCTCGCCATTCACCAATTTCATTTATGTTCTCTACATCAACGATGCCTTCCTGGGACCATGCACCTGTCAGCTCTTCTCAGGGAATGTCAACTAGATCCCTTCAAGTCACAACACCTTTGCAAAGATTTAAGGTGTTTTGCAGCTCAGTCTCAGGTTCTTGACTTGTTGGCAATTGGATGTTTCTCCCAACATGGATCCGTTTCACAAGCACTTCACGTATTTTAAGCTTTCAGCGATTCCCTCTAACCCATTCTGTATGTAAAAAGGCGGAACTTTCTAAAAGCTCCCTTCTTTCTGTTTAGTTGTAAGAAACAACTTATGGCCACCAGAACGAGTTCTATTACTCAATACCAAGCCCAAGTCTGGAGGACTAGTACCTGCCAGTGGCCCACCCTTTCCACTGGAAAGAGAAGATTTCGTAAGATCCATGCTGGTCGCACAAGACAGAGCCCCACATGCCTTCGTAAGTCTTATGCAACTGAGGTGTGGCATGTTCCCCAGAGGTTGCCCACCAACAACTGTTCCACTTAAACAGCAATGTATCTCATCAGCATGGAGCACACCTTGAGATTGAGGGATTTTTTAGGGAGGTTTTTACTATTCTCGTGATCCAGGCAATCAAGTTGAGATCCTCATTCACTGTGACACACAACATTCTGAGGCCAAGCTGAACACTGCTCGCTGAAGCATGCCCGGCGCTTATGGCGACAGACGACAGGCAACGCTTGCCAGCCCCAGCTCAGGAACAACGGGGATCACCGAGCCCGTACTCGCCAAATGAATGTTGATCCCCTGACGGGGGCACCTGCTCGCAGCTTTGTGTAGGCCCCCCAATATTTTTTTATCACTTCTGGCGGTGTTTTTGAATGTCTCAGATTTCAGTGCAGGTGCACACATTGGTCCAAGTATCAGGTGTAGCTCAGCCCACTTCCACAGTAGTAACAAAAATTGAAGGTAGTGACATTAATTATATTATTTCATCAGCTTTGGCTCATGAGATCCTTGGGGAACATTCAAACACATCCAGCAGCTGCTATCCCATGTAGGAAATCAACGAGCCTGTTGCCGTTATCTGGAGGTAATGGAGCATGGCTGTATTCAGACGTAATTAGACTCTGGCGTGCGTTTTAAAAACAACGATGAAAAGCCGAATGGTTTTACCAGTAGCATCCTGCGACGAGTGTGTTATAAATCGTCGTTTGGTGTTTTATACGACCACGAGTTTTGGTCATTTATTTCTACCCTAAATAACCAGACTTGTATGCAGGTGTATAACATGGGGTGCCCACTCGAATAGGCCCCACAAACTTTTAGTAGCTGCGATGAAATTGCGCCATGTTATTTGTAGTATCTGACGTGGTAATACTGCACTTTGCAGCATCGTTTGAAGCAAAAGCTTGTTTCCGTACATTCCTGTGACTGGAGCTCAACATTCTGTTTTTAGTGACAATGTAAAATGCTTTCCAATGTAGAGCACGCTTTTCTTGTGAACTAATATTGGATTACTGGTTTTATCAAGACACGTCAGAAAATGTTTGTTGAATGGTTTGATAAGCAGCATACACCGCCTAAATTTTGCGCACATAATTTAGTGTACAAGATGGAGAGCAGTGGAACTGTATTAGATATTCATGGCAGAAGACTACCGTCATTATTGAAAGAAAAAGTGAAGTGAAACAACGATTGTTGGGCTCTCCTGCAAACTCTGTTCGACGTTTATCTCTGGAGTGTGGAATGTCCCACAGCTGTGAAGAAAGCCGTTATGTATCCATAAATATTTACTGTTCGTGGAGGTATGAACCATCTACGCAACTAAATGAAAGCTGTTTGTTGCCATACACGTTTCGCTTCTTTTATTATTGGAAGCACCATCAGTGGCCTGAAATCAAAGTTTCTTTTTATACATACAATAAACGTATTATGTGATACAGTATGCTGCTATATTACATTTTGTCGTGTTTCTCTTGCTTTTTTAAATTAGATGCACTTTTGTAGCCCAAGTTCCGCATTGTGAATGTATCGTACGGTGTTACGATTTAACATGCGTGTGGTTCTGGAGATGTATTTGTTAGTCTTTGTACTCCAGCTGGCCGATTTTGGCGTTCTTTCATCCACATTTGCCACATCGCATGTTTCACTTACGCTTTCCATTTGGTGGTCAACATATGCGGTTTTTGGTGTGTAGTGTTGCCAACTGATGTGTGTGTCTTTTGATGTGTTGTGCTGTTTTTTTTTTTCATAGGTCATATCCACCCAAGTCAAAACTATAGAGGAGTTAAATGACGATATGTTAAATGACGGTATGTTCGTCCTAATGGAAAGGATAGGAACCATCTGAACTAGGCAAATAGAAAAAGGGCCAAAAAACACCATACAAACCTGGAGATCCAAAACTAAAAATTAAATGGACTTCACCACATTGCTTTGGCGGATAAAAAGTAGGTAAAACGCGGGCGACAGCCCTTATGACATTTGCTAAAACAGCTGATAAATCAGATGGCAAACCAAAGATGGAACGTAAATTAGTAAAAAAAAGAAAAGGCATTCCTGCAGGTAGTGGCGGACAGTTAAAATTTAGCCGCAATGCATACAAAGTGGTGGGGCAGCGAAATAGAGCAAATGACAATGGCTAAAAAAAGGCTGTGCCCAAAAGGCAGCAGAGTTAAAATCATCTCCTCCCGGCAGGAGGGCCGAGAGGTGGTCGTCCAAGGTACCGGAAGAGGCTTTTTAAGCAGAAGCTTATTCCCATGAAGGGAGGACCATTGACGATTCCAAAGGTACACGACCTTCTCACAGACGACAATGCAGAAATCATCGGAGGGAATAGAGGTACTCACAGGCTGAGGTAAGAACTGCAGTCTTGGCAGCAGCGCCAGCAGCCTCGTTTCCTGGCAGACCGACATGACCAGGGACCCACAGAAACATTACATTGGCTCCGCCAAGAGTGAGCAAGTGGCAGTTTTCCTGTACACACTGCAGTAATGGATGAGCAGGTTACAGCGCACAAAGACTTTGGAGGGCACTGAGTGAATCTGAGCAGAGGACACAATTCAGAAGGCTGTGTCGTCAGAAGTACTCCACGGCTTGATACAAGGTGAAAAGATCAGCTGTAAATACTGAGGAGTGGCCCAGAAGACGATATCAAACGACACAGATGCCAATGATGAATGCACACCCGACCCCATGGTCAGTCTAAGAGCCATCAATGTATACAAAGGTACTATCGCTAAGTTCCATGCGAAGATCATGGAACTGAAAGTGATAGAGCGAGGATGTAGTAGTGTCCTTAGGAAGCGAATGAAGACCAAGGTTAACATGGGCCGCTTCTAGAAGGCAAGGTGGTGAAGGGTTCACATCCACCAGGAAAGTAGCAGGTAGTGTCAAGTTAAACCACCAGAGCAACTGCAGAAAGCAGGTTACAGGAGGTAACAGAAGAGGGAGGGAGACACCCCATCTGGCGATCGAAGTAGTCATGGAAGGAGGCATTGAATGGGTGGCCACACATGTCAGGAGAAAGTGATGGTGGTAGGATAGTGGTAGGTCAGCAGCTTCAGCATACAGACTCTCAACCAAGTTAGTGCAAAAGGTACCCATGCCCAAACAGATGCCACGATGGTGGATTGTGTTGAGACGGCGTAAGAGGGATAGATGTGCACACACACATAAAGCACCCATAGTAGAGTTTCAAATGGACAAGGGACTGGTACAAATGGAGGGCAGTGGTTCGGTCGCCACCCCAGGAAGTACCATTGAGGGACCACATATAGTGGGCTGCCAGGTAAGACACATGGGAGGACCAGGAGTTTTCTATCGAGCAAGGGCCCTAGGAATTTCGTAGTTTCAACTAATGGAATAGCAGCAGCCCAAGATGGTGGGAGAAGCCAGTTGCACCGCCATAAATTCATACAGACTATTTCGCCAGTAATAAAACTAAAGCCACTGTCAAGGCTCTAGGTGTAAAGACAATCAGGACATTGCTGAAGACCACTCCATGAGGTCTGTGGAGAACTCCAATAGATAGCAAAATCATCAACAAAAAGGGAGCCAAAGATGACTGATGGGAGACAGGCCATTATATGGTTAGAGGAGTTAAAGAGGATGACACTCAGGACAGAACCCTGAGGCTCGCCGGTTACCTGAATAAAGGTATCCGAGGCAAAATCTCCATGCACCTTGAAAAGTCTGTCTTCTAAAAATTCCTGAGAAAACAGGGCAGGTGCCCACGGAAGCGCCACCTGTGAAGAGTTTGGAGGATACCAGTTCTCCAGCAGGAGTCCTAGACCTTTCCAAATCGAAAAACGCGGCCACAGTCTGGGATTTCAGCAGAAAATCATTCATGACATGAGTGGACAAAGTAATGAGATGGTCAACTGCAGAACGGTGTGCTCGAAATCCACACTGTGCAGTGGTTAGTATACTGTGAGACTAGAGCCACCATATCAGCTGGGCATGAATTGTACGTTCTATCACTTTGGAAACACAGCTGGTGAGAGGGATGGGGCGGTAGCTAGAAGCTAGTTTTTTGTCCTTACTAGGCTTAGGTATGGGTACGACAGTGGCTTCTCGCCAACATCCGGGAGATGTGCCCTGTGCTCAGATGCAGTTGTTACACATAAATTTCTTGGCTGCAAGAGAAATCAAACGGATAGCACATGGGAAGCGCTCGCTCGAGTATCTGTCAGAAAGAACAGACCACGCTGGGCAAGCTGGGCAGCTCTGACGTATAGGTCCAAGTGGGAATAGGTGTACAATAAGTCACTAAGGAATGTGGTGCTCCTGTGTTAAAGCACAAGAGATTGAGTCGATTAAGAGGATCAGCCAACAGGGCACCTCTCAGCCAGGTTCTGAGAGAACCCCAAAGGGGATGACGCACGTTAAAGTCACCGAGTAGCAGAAATGGGTGAGGTAGCTGCCCAAGAAGCTGAAGGAGGTCTGCCCTCGTGACATCAAATGATGGAGGAACATAAAGGGTACAGAGGGAAAACGTTAGGTGAGGAATGAAAAGGTGAACTACAACACTTCTAAGATGGGCAGTCAGGGAGATAGGTTGACTATGAATGTCATCCCATTTTTTTTTATTTTAAGGTGCAAAACTGCTATGGTCATTAGCGCCCGGCCCGTGACTTAGGAAACAGTAAAAAACCGAAATTGAAAACCAGCAGCAATGGGAACAAAATCATAAAATTGGAGAAACTAAAAGCAGAAGGAGGGCTTAAAAATCCACTACAGAAAGGGGTTGGTTGTCCCCAAAAAAAGATTCAAATAACTAACGTCATTTCACTGGCACTAATAAACTGGAGAACGCAGTCGGCTCAGTGCGTGTCATCTGCTAAAATCGACGATAGATCAGGCGATAGCTGTAGACGGGAGCGTAACGGATTAAAATAGGGGCAAACAATTAAAAGGTGTCTTACCGTCCACAGCTGAGAGCAGTGGGGACAGAGTGGGGGAGGATCGCCGCTTAACAGATATCGATGGCTAAAAAAACAGTGGCCTATCCGGAGCCTAGTTAAAATTACCTCCACCCGACGACGCGTTCGGGAGGAAGAGGTCCAAGCACAAGGAAGAGCTTTCACATCCCGCAATTTATTATGGGGAAGTGTCGACCAATGCGCGTGCCATAAATGAACAACACGAAGACATAAAACGCTCCGCAGATCGGCGAAAGGAATCGATTGAATAGCTGGTCGAAGAAGAGAGACTGCAGCCTTGGCTGCAATATCGGCCGCCTCATTTCCACAGACACCAACGTGTCCCGGAAGCCAGAGGAACGCCACCGAGACGCCCCCCAGGTGGAGCAAGCGCAGACAGTCCTGAATCCGGTGGACCAGAGGATGCACAGGATAAAGAGCTTGGAGACTGAGGAGAGAGCTGAGAAAATCTGAGCAGATAACGTACTGTATCCGCTGATGGCGGCGGATGTAGTGGACAGCCTGGAGAACAGCGTAAAGCTCCGCAGTATAAACCGAACACTGGTCGGGAAGCCGAAAGTGATTTGGGGAGTCGCCAACAATATAGGCACTCCCTACACCTAACGATGTTTTCGAGCCGTCGGTGTAAATAAATGTGGCGTCCGTCATTTGTGCACATAGAGCAGCAAATGCCCGATGATAAACAAGTGTAGGGGTTCCATCCTTGGGAAATCGACAAAAGGCACAGAGCAGGCTGATTCGAGGATGGAGCCAAGGCGGTGCTGTACCCCAAGTTGTCAAGAAGGTTTTAGGAAAGCGGAAGGGAAGAGAATGGAGCAGTTGACGGAAGCAGACTCCCGGGGGTAGTAGGGAGGAGGAGCGGCCTGCATACCCTACATCAAAGGAGGCGTCGAGAAAAAGGTCATGGGCTGGATTAGCAGGCCTGGAAGACAGATGGCTAGCATAACGACTCAGGAGGACTGCTCACCGATTGGACAGCGGAGGTTCAGCAGTCTCAGCATAAAGGCTTTCCACAGGGCTAGTGTAAAAAGCTCCAGACACTAAACGTAATCCACGGTGGTGGATAGAGTCGAGACGCCGAAGAATAGACGGCCGAGCAGCGGAGTAGACTATGCTTCCATAATCCAATTTCGAGCACACTAAGGCGCGATAGAGGCGGAGAAGGACCACTCGGTCCACTCCCCAGGAGATACTATTTAGGACACGGAGGGTGTTAAGGGATCGCAGACTTCGAGCCGAAAGATAGGAAACGTGGGAGGACCAGCACAGTTTTCTGTCAAACATAAGACCCAAAACGGAAGGTTGACAGGTCCTAGATGTAAGGAGGGCGGAAGAAACTCCTTACGTCGCCAAAAATTAACACAAACGGTCTTACTGGGAGAGAAACGGAAGCCGGTTTCGATGCTCCAAGAGTGGAGGCGATCGAGACATCCTTGAAGACGTCGTTCAAGAAGGCTGGTCCGTTGAGAGCTGTAGTAGATCGCAAAGTCGTCCACAAAGAGGTAGCCTGAGACATCAGGAATGAGACAATCCATAATTGGATTGATGGCAATGGCAAACAGTACAACACTCAGCACGGAGCCCTGGGGTACCCCGTTTTCTTGGGAGAAAGTACGGGAGAGAGTAGTGTTCACCCGCACCCTAAATGTGCGCTCTGCCATAAATTCGCGAAGAAAAAGGGGTAGCCGACCTCGAAAGCCCCAGGAGAACAGTGTGCGGAGGATGCCTGTCCTCCAACAGGTATCGTATGCTCTCTCCAGATCAAAAAATATTGCTACTGTTTGGCGTTTCCGGAGAAAATTGTTCATGATATAAGTGGAGAGAGCAACAAGATGGTCAACTGCAGAACGATGCTTTCGGAATCCGCATTGGGCAGGTGTTAAAAGACTGCGGGATTCCAGCCACCAAGCAAAACGGTAATTCAACATACGCTCCAAAACCTTACAGACACTAATCGTGAGAGAAATGGGGCGATAGCTAGAGGGGAGATGTTTGTCCTTTCCAGGTTTCGGAACAGGAACGACGATAGCTTCCAGCCATCGTCTGGGAAAAGTACTGTCAGTCCAAATTCGATTATAAAGGCGAAGGAGGTAACGCAGACTATGGGTTGATAAATGCAGCAACTTTTGGACGTGGATACCATCCGGTCCTGGGGCGGAGGAGCGGGAAGAAGAGAGTGCATGTTGGAGTACCCGCATGGAGAAAACAGTATTATAGCTTTCGCTATTTTGAGAGGAGAATGCAAGAGGTTGCACTTCCGCTGCACGTTTCTTCGGGAGAAACGCTGGTGGGTAATTGGAAGAGCCCGAAATCTCAGCAAAGTGCTGACCCAACGAGTTAGAGATTGTGACGGGGTCCACAAATGTATCATGAGCGACAGTGAGCCCAGAGACCAGGGAGAAACTAGGCGCGCCTGAGAACCGTCGAAGCCAACTCCAAACTTCCGAGGAGTGAGTGAAGGTGTGAAATGAGCTAATAAAGAATTTCCAGCTTGCCTTCTTGCTATCGCGGATGACACGACGGCATCGCGCACGGAACTGCTTATAGCGGATACAGTTGGCCAAAGTAGGATGGTGGCGAAAGCGCGGAGAGCACGTCGCCGCTCACGTATTGCATCACGGCATGCCTCGTTCCACCAAGGAACTGAGGGGCGCCGGGGCAATTCGGAGGTGTGTGGTATTGAATGTTCCGCAGCTGTAAGAATAACGTCGGTAATATGGGTGACCTCATCGTCGACGCTGGGAAAGTGACGGTCATGGAATGTCGCTAGAGATGAAAAAAGTGTCCAGTCAGCTTGGGCAAACTTTCAGCGTCGCGGGCGCATGTATGGCAGTTGAGGCTGCAGTCTAAGGACACATGGAAAGTGGTCACTCGAGTGTGTATCATCAAGGGCGAATCATTCGAAGCGCCGAGCTAGCGGAACAGTACCGACCGCAAGGTCCAAATGAGATAAATTTGTTGTGGAGGCAGATAAAAATGTAGGGACCCCAGTGTTGAGGCAAACGAGATCCGCTTGGTAGAAGACGTCTAGCAATAGTGAGCCACGTGGACAAGGATGTGGAGATCCCCAAAGCGGGTGGTGGGCATTGAAGTCCCCAACCAGCAAATAGGGGGGGGTGGAAGCTGACCAAGAAGATGAAGGAGATCAGCTCGTGCCATTGGTGTGGACGATGGAATGTATACAGTACAAAGAGAGAACGTGTATCCAAAAAGTGAAAGACGGACGGCGACAGCTTGGAAGGAAGTGTTTAAATGGATTGGGTAATAATGGAGAGTTTCATGGAGAAGAATCATGAGTCCTCCATGTGCTGGAGTGCCTTCAACATAGGGGAGATCATATCGGACGGACTGAAAATGAGGGAGAGCAAAGCAGTCATGGGGACGCAGCTTTGTTTCCTGAAGACAGAAGATGACCGGCGAGTAGGATCACAAGAGGATCGACATTTCATCCCGATTGGCTCGAATACCGCAGATATTCCAGTGGATAATGGACATAGGGTGAACAGAAAATGGAGGAATGTGACCAAGGGTACTGTCAACTCAAAGACTGCTCAGAGCTTGCGACCAACAGCATGGAATGGCATTCAGCCGAAGGCAGAAGATCCTGATCCATAGGTTGGTCAGGAGCAGCTCCTGCCACCAGCGATCGGCCAGTGGACCGGCCACCAGCAATGCACCTCGGCGACACAGAAGACGCCCGAGGGCGATTTCCGCCAGGTGGTGCTGTAGATGGGACACGCCTTGGCGGAGAAGGAGAGGAACTGGGTTTCTTTGTAGCCTTCTTGGAAGTATGAGGTTTAGATGAAGGAGGAACCGATGGTTGGGAAGTTGCGGTACATAAAAACTCTTCATGAGTATGCTCTTTTTTCGAAGTCTTGGTGTCTGACTTTTGGGATCGAGATTTAATAGAACCCGACGAAGGGTGAGCCAGAGAGTGAGCAGGCGAAAGTGGTGAGGTTGAACGGGCGATCATTGCGCTGGCCGATCTGACGACCGTGGCACTAAAGGTGAGGTCGCAAGTCTGCGTGGCCGCCTCCTTTGTTGGCTGAGGAGAAGCAAGGACAGTGCTGTATTTTCCTGTCTGAGGCACGGTGGGCTGTCGACTGGCGAATAATTTTCGAGCAACAACGGTCGACACCTTTTCCTTCACTCTTATTTCCTGGATGAGCTTTTCGTCCTTAAAAACGGGGCAATCTCGAGAGGAAGCAGCGTGGTCACCCATACTGTTGATGCAGCGAGAGGATAGAGGTGGACAAGCACCCTCATGGGCATCCTTGCCACACACAACACATTTGGCCAGATTGGAACAGGACCGGCTGGTGTGATTGAACCGCTGACATCGATAGCAATGCGTAGGGTTTGGGACGTAAGGGCGAACGGAAATTATCTTATAGCCTGCTTTGATTTTCGGTGGGAGTTGAACTTTGTCAAATGTCAAGAAGACAGCGCGGGTTGGAATGATGTTCGTGTCAACCCTTTTCATAACTCCATGAACAGCCGTTACGCCCTGGTCAGACAGGTAGTGCTGAATTTCTTTGTCAGACAATCCATCGAGGGAGCGTGTATAAACGACTCCACGCGAGGAATTTAAGGTATGGTGCGGTTCCACCCGGACAGGGAAGATGTGGAGCACAGAAGTACGCAGGAATTTTTGTGCCTGGAGGGCACTGACTGTTTCTAACAACAGGGTGCCATTCCGTAATCGGGAACAAGACTTTATAGGACCTGCAATTGCGTCCACACCTTTCTGAATAATGAAAGGGTTGACTGTGGAGATGTCGTGACCTTCGTCAGACCGAGAAACAACAAGGAACTGTGGCAACGATGGAAGAACTGTCTGTGGCTGAGACTCAGTGAACTTACGTTTGTGAGCAGACATAGTGGAAGGTGAGGAAACCATTGTGCAAGAATCCCCCTTGATTACCGGCGTCTCTGATGGCGCGGTCCTCCCTTGTGGGGGCCCTCACTGAGGCCCTCCCGGCTTAGGTGATTGTTCACACCTCAGGTCACACCTCCCGACAAACGGACGGAGGGACCAATCGACACTTTCGGAAGGTATCAGCTCGGGTAATCACCCATCCCTGGGCCTGGCCGTTACCAGGGGGTACGTACGTGTCCTACCTGTCTACCCGGGGCGGGGAATTACACGTTATCCCGTCACCGGCTACACATGAAAGTGCGTGGGTCGGCCTTCAGACACGCACAGGGAGGAAAAAAGAGAAAGAGAAAGGAAATAAGAGGGGTCTCAAACGCCGCAGCGGAGAAAAGGGCAAAGAGAAGAGGGAAGGAAAAGAGAAGGACAGAGGAAGGACGAAGACTTGCAAGTGTAGAAAGCAAGGAATTTGTAACAGTTTCGAGCGTCCGTCTCCGGACGTAGGCACAAACCATACTCCCAGAGAGGGAGAAAGGGAAGGAAAGAGCCAGAGGTGAGGGGGGGGCGAAGATGGGGGACGGGGAAGGATGCGGAAAGGGAAGGTATGCAGCCCGGAAAGGAAGGAGGGCCACATTAGCTCGGGGTCCCGTGCTCGCTACGCATGTGTCCACAAAAGAGTTGTGGACCCCCTGGGGGGATGTCATCCCATATGAGCAGCATTAACGCCCCCATGAGACTGATTGCCGAACTCAGGGGAAGGTCGAAACGAACCGGGACGAAATGGGAGAGCTCAAAAGCAGTCCTGAGTAAGCAATTTTGTTCCCTGAAGGCACAGTACAAGGGGACACTGTGATTCTAAATGCAGCTGTAAATCCTCTTTGTGGGACTGAAGGCCATGAATGCTCCATTGGAGAAGAGTCTTTATGATAAAGAAATAAATGGGTGTCACCTCAGCAGCTGCCGAGTGGCAGCTGGCGAAGACTCGCTGCTACAGAGCATAGAAGCAAGATGATCCTGCTCCATGGGGTCCATAGAACAATCAGCTTGCTTGTGATGTCAGTTTGTTGAGTCTAACACAGAAAAATGGTTGGCCATGCGTGCCAGCGACACAGAGGCTGGTCAGGCTATAACAACATGTTATCATGTGGCAACACCGTGTAAGATAATCTTCGAGTCGATGATGGAGAAGACCTTTTACCTTTGTTGGAATTCTTTACGCCTTTGCCATTAGCAGAGGAATACTCATGTGATGTTTGGCTGGAGGGACATAGGAAGTCTTCACGGGAGTACTACTACTGTCCTTTCTGACCTACCAGCTGTCTAGCTTGTGGTGTTGCCCCTTGTGGCGACAGTATGATGGCTTGTTGCTCAGCTGTACAGGGTGATGGCGATGCTACCTTGACACTTGGCGATTTCAAAACCTCAGAACTGAACTGGATGTTGCGTGTCTGTGTGGCCATGTCCTTTATGGATTGAGGAAGTAATACGAACAGAACCAAATGTCAGATGGGAGAACGCAGGGTTTGCAACTAGCCAGTAACTTGCGTGCAACTAGTTAAGGCACTTTTTCCTTGATCCAGATCTCCTGGACAGCCCGCTCATCAAGATACATGGGGCAATCCCAAGAGGTGGCGGCATGACACAGCAGGGAGGAGGCAGCGGGCAATCGCCCTCATGCACATCCCTACCACAGGTTACACATTTGGCAGGGTGTCAACAGTATGTTCTAGTGTGACTGGAATGATAACAATGCTACCAGAGCATCAGGTTTGGAATGAATGATTTGACTGTGATGATTTCATGGCCTACGTTGATCTTGGATGGAGGCACCACTGTCAAAGATGAGAAAAGGACTGCAGGTAGGTACTAAGGAGGTCTCCACATTTTTTATCATCCGATGGACGGCAATGACACCCTGATCAGAAAAGTAAGATTGGATTTTGTTCTCCATCAGACCATCAAGCAAACTAGTGTAAACAACACCATGGGAAGAATTCAGGATTAATAGACCTCAACGCAAACAGGATAGCCATGGAGAAGCGAGGGGCTAAGCAGACGTGCTTGTGAATCAGATGTGGTCCCAAAAGCGAAATGCCATTCCGTAAATGAGAGCAGGATTTCAAAGGGCCAGCAATGACATCAACACTTTTCTGAATAACAAACACATTTACCATTGCAAAGGATTGACTGTCTTCATTACGAGAGACCACTAGGAACCGTGGTGCAGCTGGAAGGGTCTTTGAATCATTAGCCTCGTTCCGTTTACGTCTTGTAGACGTTGATTGTGAAGACAATTGGTTCATTGCAAGAAAATCCCCACGACTGCTAGTGTCTCTAATGGCACACACCTTCCAACCGGGGGCCCCCTTCAAAAGGGGTGCACCTGCCTTAGCTGGTGCACTCTTCAGGACACACCTCCCAAACACCTGACTGAAGGACCAGTCAGCAATTTCAGAAGATAGCAGCTCAGACAATCACCCCTCCCTGGGCCTGGCCTCTACCAGGTGGTATGTATGAACCCTACCTGTCGACCTGGGGCTGTGAATTACACATTACCCCGTCACCTGTTACGTGTCAAATGTGTGGAATGGCCCTCAGGAGCGCACAGGGAGGAAGAAGAGAACGAGGAACCTCAGACGCCTTAAGTGGAGGAAGGGTAGGTAGAGGGAAGGGAAGCAAGGAAAGAAAAGGGAATGAAAAACAGTGGTGAGACTGTTCTTATGTCAACTACGGACAATGCGGAACATTCCCAGTAACACCCCAGGCATGTTTCGCAAGGGAGGGGAAAACAATAGCAAGAGGATAGACATGCTTCACGGCAGGAGAAAAAATGCTGCAAAGACTGGGGCCCCATGATAGCCACGCACGAACCTGCCGAAGCCCTGTGGAAGAGGGCTCTTGTGATGACGAGTGTTTTGAGAAAGATTAAAAAAAATAAACAATTCCGTTTTTAAAAAAGCATGCAATATGTTTAAGAATATCATGAAATTCATTTACTTTACCTGTGAGATGGGTGTTATTGTGTAAGACATTACATTACCAGGTCCAATTTCGGACAGGTCCTTCGATAAAAGACTAGTCACTCAGGAGTTCGAAGTTTGCGAAAGCTCTCTGTCAGTACCTCTCGAAACGCCACAGGTCCCGTTTTCACTGAGAGTTTGCGAATAAAAACTTGTTCAATACCAAGTAACTTGATACTGATACAGTCAGACTCATCTACTGAGTGAAAGGCTGTAATCCATGTGAAGTAATTAGGTAAAGTAATCATTAATTCGACACATCTGGATATGCGGATACTAATTATCTTTAAATAGCACAAAAAAAAGTTATCAGCCTGATGAAGGACGAGGCAAATTGTTCAGATGGTGGAGTTAGTGGGGCTCAGAGCTAAGATGTCTGCACACTGTGATGCGAGTGCCACCCAGAAGGGTCTGAGGGTATGCACTGTGTGGCCTTTAAGGTCATCTCTAAGGAGGATACAAGGGGTGAAATGGTAACTGTCGTGTAATGACTAACAGTTCATCTGTGAGAGATGGGACTGATACCCTATAATACTCTCCATTTTCCTTCGAGACTGTGTGCACTTGTTAATTTACTTTTAGATAGTGGGTGTCATTGTTCCATATACAGGGTGTTCATTTTAACTGAAAACAATGAAAGATATTTCAAACCACATATTGGATCAAGAAAGATAGAATTCCAATCCTGTGATACCACACCCGAGCCCCAAACTCGAACCTGTTTGTGGGTGGCAGGAACAACTGTGGAATCTTCGATGGGAGCTCCCACTTTCCATTACAGATCACAGTTCTATAGCAAAATTTACATACGCTTATCTAAGCATTTTGTTCGTTTCGCCACAGATGGCGCTGTAAGCGCAGGAAAAGAAATGAGTACTGTATCATAATTTACGATATGCTTCTCAATGGCCATTGAATATCCAATGGCATGTGAGACCCCATGCCCTTGCTGCAAGGTGAGGACAGTCCAGTATTTCCTAACTTGTTATTGGAAACCCCACTAGCAATGTTATAATCTTTCGACACATCTAAGAGGGGAGTACTCTATGTGCAACTGTGGCTGTGACTTAACAGGACCACCTCTGCCGATCCACCAACCATTGAAAACACAGTCTAATACCTCCCATGCTTCAGTTGCATAATGTGCAGGGCAACAGTTATGCTGAAGCCACATACGTTGTGAAACGTCCAGGGCAACATCCTGCAGTAGTACCGGTATTTCCTGTTCCAAAAACGTTCGGCTTTTAGTCCAGTGTACTATCGATAGAATACGGACCCACGAGTTTGTGCCCTAGGACGCCGATGGTGAGCTTGCCACAACATGTGGGGGAATTGTCTACACTACAGTAATGCGTGTTATGCCAGTTAAAGCTGCCATGCTTTGTGAGTGTAGACTCATCAGATAATAGTACCTCAGCTATCAACGTGATGGTAGTCGTTTCCATTTGTAGATGTGCCCATTCATGAAATAGTACCCAGTTACGGAAATCTCCCCCGTGAAGTTCCTGATGCAGTGACACATGCTATGGGTGATACCCATGAGGATCCAGTATTTTAACGATATCACCTACGGCAAAACCGGAATCATGGTTTAATTCCCGGGCGCTCATCCGATGGGTTGTCGTGTGCTGCCCCTAGTACAGCTATTTCATTAGCTTCTCATGTAACAAGTATGCTTTGTTCATTTCGCTGATCTGTACGCTGCCATCAGACGTAAAGGCGTTCACAGCCTGGTAGAATAACGAGCGACAGCGAGCTTTCTTTGGAAGACGCTCAGCATACAAGGCAACAGCAGCCTCAACGGTTCTCCTCCATTCTACATAAATCAGGGTCATTTCAATTTCTCTGTGGCTGCAGCATTCAACCTCCAGTTGCTCGTCTGTTCCAATTATAGCTAGGTGTGCAGGCAAACACTGCGGAAGTATTGTGACGTTTAGAGCCGTTATCTGTCCTGAGCTCTGGTCACTGTGTACTGCCTATTATGATAGATCGTAGTTTGCTACATGGCCACAATGGCGCATCATATAGTCCCCTGCTTGACATGTTTGAGGAATAGAACGTTGCAAATGGCGTTTCAGTTAGAAGTTATGAAATACTGGCCTCTTCTATGCTTCCAGCATGGAGCTGGGGGTCCCACGTGCCATTGGATTTTCGAAGGCCATTGAGCAGCACGTCGTAAATTACAATTGTGTACCAATTTCAATTCCTCCGATTATAGCGCCATCTGTGGCGAAACGAACAAAATTCTTACAGAAAATGTATGTAGATTTTGCTGTAGAATCGTAATCTGTAATTAAAAAATGGAGATGCCCACTGAAGATTTCAAAGTCGCCCACGCCAACCACGCAGAGGGAGGGTGGGGGTGGTGGGTCCAGTGTAGTATCGTTGGATGTCGTCCTGCGAGAGAAACAAATTGGAATTATATTCATTTGATGCGTAGTTTTCGAGAAATTTCAATTATTTAGTTAAAACTAACACACTGTATGTTGCACACACAAAAAACAGACAAGTACTGGTATGACTTGGTCTTTGCACTCTGTACGACCTTAATTGTGTGTATACATGTGGTTCAATCATCTTGGGAATCTAGACGATTTTTGCCTGTTATTGGCTCCAAGAACTGCTAGACTGAGGAAATACTGAAGAGGTTTTTATACAGACTAGCCTGGACATACATAAACAAGAGAGCAGGGGACTTCGGTTTATAGATAGATAGAAAATTAGTGAACTATTTATATTTACTTACTGAAACATGCAACAACTTTCATAATTTGTTTGGGTGCATTAAAGTAATCTGAGTGCTCCCAGTCATGACAACAAAACAGTATTCTAGGGCAATTCCGTAGGCTCAAAGTAAGTGTTTAAATGGCAAAACAAATCCATACGATACATAACAGGACTAAGCCCATATGAATCACGTGGAGATTTTATGAAACTAAATATGACTGCGCCTTGTCTGTATATTTACAACTGCCTTGTCCTCCTTAAAGAGAATCTGAGTATATTTGACTTAAGGATAGCAGTTTATGACAATAACTTAAGTGGACACACAATGTGACATATGCTAGAGTTGCAAAGATACATAAGTTACCAATATCTTGGTACTGTCTACTTCAAGAAACTGCCTGAAAATGCCTACACAGTACAGGTAATTAATTTTAAAACTAGTCTTTCGAGGTAGATGAAAAGTAAACTAATTTACTCTTCTCAAGAGTTCCTTGAGAACGTGACAAATGGCCAAATTTCCCTGCAAGAGTGAACTAGAAATTAACTGTAAAGTATACATATGCCACACTGTGCAACTGTTGCATTACTGTTTCATGTATTTGTTGTTAATTGTCTGTCATTCACTGAACTATGTAAGTCATTTGTCTTGCAATTAATCTGTTAGGAAACTTATTATTTGCAGAAATATGTATTGTATCCATATTTGAGTATATCCCTATTTAATTACATTTGTCATGTCAAAGATGGATTATTATTATTATTATTATTATTATTATTATTATTATTATTATTATTATTTCATTACTTTCTCAGACGTTAAGTCTGGTTAAAAATGGGAAATGACGCCGACCTTGATCAAGCGTGACTTCCTTTTAACTGTACGGTATATGTTATATTGCATTTAGGAACTTTCGGGTAATTGAACATGTATCAATAATTACGGATTTCTGTAATTGTATATATAAGGTTGGATGTAGCTGTATTGTATTGATGTACTGGTGGATATTGTGTGGTATGACTCCTGTAGTTGATAGTATAATTGGTGTAATGTCAACTTTATCCTGATGCCACATGTCCTTGACTTCCTCAGGCAGTTGGATGTATTTTTCAATTTTTTCTCCTGTTTTCTTTTGTATATTTGTTGTATTGGGTATGGATATTTCGATTAGTTGTGTTAATTTCTTTTTATTGGTGAGTATGATGTCAGGTTTGTTATGTGGTGTTGTTTTATCTGTTATAATGGTTCTGTTCCAGTATAATTTGTATTCATCATTCTCCAGTACATTTTGTGGTGCATACTTGTGTGTGGGAACGTGTTGTTTTATAAGTTTATGTTGTAAGACAAGTTGATGTATTATTTTTGCTACATTGTCATGTCTTCTGGGGTATTCTGTATTTGCTAGTATTGTACACCCGCTTGTGATGTGATCTACTGTTTCTATTTGTTGTTTGCAAAGTCTGCATTTATCTGTTGTGGTATTGGGATCTTTAATAATATGCTTGCTGTAATATCTGGTGTTTATTGTTTGATCCTGTATTGCAATCATAAATCCTTCCATCTCACTGTATATATTGCCTTTTCTTAGCTGAGTGTTGGATGCGTCTTGATTGATGCGTGAATGTGTTAGATGATACGGGTGCTTGCCATGTAGTGTTTTCTTTTTCTAATTTACTTTCTTCGTATCTGTTGATGTTATGTGATCTAAAGGGTTGTAGAAGTGTTTATGAAATTGCAGTGGTGTATCCGATGTATTTGTATGAGTGATTGCTTTGTGTATTTTGCTAGTTTCTGCTCATTCTAGAAAGAATTTTCTTAAATTGTCTACCTGTCTATAATGTAGGTTTTTTTATGTCGATAAATCCCCTTCCTCCTTCCTTTCTGCTTAATGTGAATCTTTCTGTTGCTGAATGTATGTGATGTATTCTATATTTGTGGCATTGTGAACGTGGAAGTGTATTGAGTGCTTCTAGGTCTGTGTTACTCCATTTCACTACTCCAAATGAGTAGGTCAATATTGGTATAGCATAAGTATTTATAGCTTTTGTCTTGTTTCTTGCTATCAATTCTGTCTTCAGTATTTTTGTTAGCCTTTGTCTATATTTTTCTTTTACTTCTACTTTAATATTTGTATTATCTATTCGTATTTTTTGCCTGTATCCTAGATATTTATAGGCACCTTTTTTTCCATAGCTTCTATGCAGTCGCTGTGGTTATCCAATACGTGATCTTCTTGTTTAGTGTGTTTTCCCTTGACTATGCTATTTTTCTCACATTTGTCTGTTCCAAAAGCCATATTTATATCATTGCTGAATACTTCTGTTATCTTTAGTAATTGGTTGAGTTGTTGATTGGTTGCTGCCAGTAGTTTTAGATCATCCATGTATAGCAAATGTGTGACTGTGTGGGTATGTTCCAGTAATATATCCACAATTTGTATTATTTAGCATGTTGGATAGTGGGTTCAGAGCAAGACAGAAACATAAAGGACTTAATGAGTCTCCTTGGTATATTCCACACTTAATCTGTATTGGCTGTGATGTGATGTTATCTGAATTTGTTTGGATATTAAGTGTGGTTTTCCAGTTTTTCATTACTATGTTTAGAAACTGTATCAATTTAGGATCTACTTCGTATATTTCCAATATCTGTAGTAACCATGAGTGGGGTACACTATCAAAGGCATTTTGGTAATCAATGTATGCGTAGTGTAGCGACCTTTGTTTAGTTTTAGGTTGATATGTCACCTCTGTATCTATTATCAGTTGCTCAAATCCTTGTGCTCCTTTGCAGCAGCCTTTTTGTTCTTCATTTATAATTTTGTTCTGTGTTGTATGTGTCATTAATTTCTGTGTAATGACTGAAGTTAATATTTTGTAGATTGTTGGTAGGCATGTTATGGGGCGATATTTAGCTGTGTTTGCTGTGTCTGCTTGATCTTTAGGTTTCAGATAGGTTATTCCATGTGCAAGTGTATCAGGGAATGGGTATGGGTCTGCAAAGTAACTGTTAAATAATTTAGTTAGATGTGAATGTGTTGAGGTGAACTTCTTTAGCCAGTAATTTGCTATTTTATCATTTCCAGGGGCTTTCCAATTGTGTGTAGAATTAATTGCTTGGGTGACTTCACGTTGCAAAATTATCACTTCAGACATTTGTGGTATCATCTTGTATGTGTTTGTTTCTGCTTGTATTAACCGTGCATGCCTGTTATGTTGTACCGGGTTTGACCATATGTTGCTCCAGAAGTGTTCCATGTCTGTTATGTTTGGTGGATTGTCTATTTTAATGTGTGTGTTATCTATTGTTTGGTAAAATCTCTTTTGGTTTGTGTTGAATGTTTGGTTTTGTTTCCTTCTATTTTCCCTTTTTCTGTATCTTCCGAGTCGTTTGGCGAATGCTTGTAATTTCTGCTTCTTTTCGTCTAATTGCTCTGTCGCTTCTTGTTGTGAGATTTTACCTAACCTTTTTCGTTTTTTTTTCCGAGATTTCATTTCTTATAAATTGTGTTAGCTGTCCGATGTCTTTTCTCAGTTTTTCTATTTTGATCTGTAGCCTGTGTTGCCATGCTGGTTTTGTGGGTTTCTTCTGTGTGTTGGTTGGTTCTGATCTCTGCCTAGTGTGTATATTTAGTGTAGTGAGTCCTATATAAACCAGTAGTTGTAACTCTTCCATAGTTGTATTTTCGTTTATTTTGTTGTGTATGATTGTGTTGATAGTTTTTATTGTTGTTTCGACTTGTGGGTTATTTGGCGGTCTATGCAAGAATGGTCTGATGTCTGCATTTGTGTCTTTGTATTCTATATATATATATATATGTCAGCCGAAATTTCTCTTCTATATCTAACACGTGTGTCTCTTCGTGTTCTATTTGTGCTTGTTCTGGTGGCTGTCTTGAGGTTTCGTTTTCCTCTGATTAATTGATGCGTGTTGGTCTTTGTTTGTTTGCTCTGGGATGTTTGAGTCCATTACTGTATTTTCTTCTTCTTCTTCTTCTTCTTCTTCTTCTTCTTCTGATAGCACATTATTTTGTTCCAGTATTTGTTGTACTTGTTGTTTGATGTTATCTAATTCTGACTGGGGTATCCTGTTATTTTTTTAAATTATTATTATTATTATTATTATTATTATTATTATTATTATTATTATTATTATTATTATTATTATTATTATTATTATTATTATTATTATTATTATTATTATTATTATTATTATTATTATTATTATTATTATTATTATTACTATTACTACTACTACTACTATTACTACTACTACTACTACTACTACTCTTTCCTGTCTCAGACGTTATGTCTGGTTAAAAATGGAAAGTGACGCGGACCTTGATCAAGCGTGACTTCCTTTTAACTGTATGGTATATGTTACATTGCATTTAGGAACGTTTGGGTAATTGAACATGTATCAATTACAGATTTCTGTAGTTGTATATATAAGCTGGGATGTAGCTGTATTGCGTTGATGTACTGGTGGATACTGTGTGGTATGACTCCTGTAGTTGTTAGTATATTGGTACAATGTCAACTTTATCCTGATGCCACATGTCCTTGACTTCCTCAGCCAGTTGGATGTATTTTTTCAATTTTTTCTCCTGTTTTTTGTATATTTGTTGTATTGGGTATGGATATTTCGATTAGTAGTGTTGATTTCTTCTGTTTATTGGTGAGTATGATGTCAGGTTTGTTATGTGGCGTTGTTTTATCTTTTATAATGGTTCTGTTCCAGTATAATTTGTATTCATCATCCTCCAGTACATTTTGTGGTGCATACTTGTATGTGGGAACGTGTTGTTTGATTAGTTTATGTTGTATGGCAAGCTGTTGATGTATTATTTTTGCTACATTGTCATGTCTTCTGGGGTATTCTGTATTTGCTAGTATTGTTCATCCACTTGTGATGTTGTCTACTGTTTCTATTTGTTGTTTGCAAAGTCTGCATTTATCTGTTGTGGTATTGGGATCTTTAATAATATGCTTGCTGTAATATCTGGTGTTTATGTTTGATCCTGTATTGCAATCGTGAATCCTTCCGTCTCACTGTATATATTGTCTTTTCTTAACCATGTGTTGGATGCGTCTTGATCGATGTGTGGCTGTGTTCGATGATACGGGTGCTTGCATGTAGTGTTTTCTTTTTGCAATTTACGTTCTTTTGTATCTGTTGATGTTATGTGATCTAAAGGGTTGTAGAAGTGTTTATGAAATTGCAGTGGCATAAGCTGATGTATTTATATAAGTGATTGCTTTGTTGAATTTAATTCAATTTATTAGCGTCCTTGTAGTACATCATCGAAAAGACATAGGGCTTGTCAATAAACATTAGAATTTAAAATACATATACATGAAAATTTGTAACTGAATTTTCTTGTCACTTAGACATTACAATTTTAATAGAACTTTTAGAACATTAACATAAAAATATACAAGTAGGATAACAACGTACAAAAAAAAAAGTTAGTGATTCTCTCATCAAAGATTGTTTACATTCTTACATTAATACTGTTTGACACTTTCATAGAAACATCAAGTATTTAAATAAGAGCTATTACACATATTTATTATGTCAGGGAAATAACTGCGCTTTTATTGTCAACGATTCATGAACTCTTCAATACTGTAAAAACTATTGCTCAATAACATGTTTTTTAATCCTCTTAAATATGTACAGTTTTGGTATTGTTTTTAGTTCTTTGGGGAGAGCACTGAAGAGGATTTTGGGTTGGTATAGTACACTTTTGTGATACATAGCTGTTTTATGAATTTCTCTGTGGAAATCATTCCTATTCCTTGTTTCGTAGTTGTGAAATTCTCTGTTTAATGTAGAAAATTCATCGTGTTCTTTTAAGAAGCATATGCTTTCATATATGTACAAAGATGGTAGTGTCATGATTTTTAATTCTTTGAAAGCTTGCCTACAAGAGTCTCTATAGCCTATACCTTTTATTATTCTGACTGCCTTCTTTTGTAATGTAAATGAGTGTTTTGTTAGACTGATGTTTCCCCAAAACTATATGCTGTATCTTAATAAACTGTGCATGAATGAGAAATAAACACATAACACTGTTTTAGTATTACATGAGCTTTTAAGCATTCTAAGTATATAACATGTTTGACTTAATTTTTTGTTCAATGATGTTACATGCTTTTTCCATCTTAAGTGTTCATCAAACCATACTCCCAAGAATTTAGTGTATGATGCTTGTTCAATCTTACACTTACCCAGTTCTACTGTAAGGTTAGTTTTTTTTATTTGTAATATGTCTGAAGTTGATCCACGTTTTTTTGGCATTCACAATGAGTGTTTTCATTAAACCATCTGTCTGCTTCGTCTGTTGCTAATGTGACTTTTTCCTGTAAGTCAGCTTCACTATTTGCTTTAACAAACAGACTTGTATCATCAGCAAACAGTACTGCCTCTGCTTCAGAGAGTTTACTTGGTAGGTCATTGATAAATATTAATAACAGTAATGGCCCTAATACAGATCCCTGGGGTACTCCATACAAAACTCTCTCTAATCTTGATGAATATGTCCTATCTGCCTGGCTTATCTCCGCCTTCTGATACCTGTCTGACAGATATGATTCAAACCATTTGTGGGCAACTCCACGTAACCCATAGGCATATAACTTCCTAAGCAGTAACTTATGGTCAATGACATCAAAAGCCTTTGCTAAATCCAAAAACAATCTACAATTTAATTCCTTTCTGTTTATGGAATTTAGAACAAGTTGCAAAAAAATTGAAGATAGCTGTTTCAGTTGATTTATTTTTACGGAAACCATTTTGCGCATTAACCAATATTCTATTCTTAGTAAGAAATTTGTATAGTCTCTGATACATTATCCTTTCTATTATTTTTGAGAAACCTGACAACATTGATAAAGGCCTAAAGTTACTAACATATTTATCACCATTCTTTTAAAGTGGCTTTATAGTAGACATTTTAAGTTTTGATGGAAACACCCCTGTCTTAAAAGATTCATTTATTATTTCAGTGAGAAGTGAGGCTATGTTTCTTGCACTTTGCTTAATGACTATCAGGAATCCCATCACACCCACATGACATTTTATTTTTTAGCTTATTTATAGCATTTAGTACCTCTGAATCAGTTACTGGATAAAGGAACACTGTCATGTCATTCATGGCGATTTTTACCTTGCTATTGGAATTGCATTTAGTTTTAATTAAATTTATGGCTATATTTGTGAAATGTTCATTAAATATGTTGGCAATCTGAAGTGGGTCCTTAACAGTTTTACCCCCACATTTAATGACAAAGCTGTTATCTCTTTTGTGTCTACCTATATTTTTATTTATTACCTCCCAAGTTGACTTCATTTTGTTGTTACCTTTCTCAATATAGGTATCATTATCAAGCTTCTTAGCTGCAATTATTACTTTCTTGTACAGGCTTCTATAACATTTCACATGTGCTTTCAGTACTACATTCTTCCTGGCTGATTTATTTAACTTTCTGAGAGTGTCTGATGACTTTCTAATCCCCTGTGTAACCCATATTTTGGTTTTACGTTTAGTTTTGACTTTTTATAGGAAAGTTTCTGCGCATTCTATAAAGAATTTTCTTAAATTGTCTACCCGTCTATAATGTATGTTTTTTGTGTTGATAAATCCCCTTCCTCCTTCCTTTCTGCTTAATGTGAATCTTTCTGTTGTTGAATGTATGTGATGTATTCTATATTTGTGGGATTGTGATCGTGTAAGTGTATTGAGTGCTTCTAGATCTGTGTTACTCCTTTTCACTACTCCAAATGAGTAGGTCAATAATGGTATAGCATAAGTATTTACAGCTTTTGTCTTGTTTCTTGCTGTCAGTTCTGTTTTCAGTATTTTTGTTAGTCTTTGTCTATATTTTTCTTTTACTTCTTCATATATTTGTATTATCTACTCCTATTTTTTGTCTGTATCCTAGATATTTATTGGCATCTGTTTTTTCCATCGCTTCTATGCAGTCGCTGTGGTTATCCAATATGTAATCTTCTTGTTTAGTGTGTTTTCCCTTGACTATGCTATTTTTCTTACATTTGTCTGTTCCAAAAGCCATATTTATATCATTGCTGAATACTTCTATTATCTTTAGTAATTGGTTGAGTTGTTGATTGGTTGCTGCCAGTAGTTTTAGATCATCCATGTATAGCAAATGTGTAATTTTGTGTGGATACGTTCCAGTAATATTATATCCATAATTTGTATTATTTAGCATGTTGGATAGTGGGTTCAGAGCAAGACAGAAACAGAAAGGACTTAATGAGTCTCCTTGGTATATTCCACACTTAATCTGTATTGGCTGTGATGTTATCTGAATTTGTTTGGATATTAAGTGTGGTTTTCCAGTTTTTCATTACTATGTTTAGAAACTGTATCAATTTAGGATCTACTTCGTATATTTCCAATATCTGTAGTAACCGTGAGTGGGGGTACACTATCAAAGGCATTTTGGTAATCAATGTATGCATAGTGCAGCGACCTTTGTTTAGATTTAGCTAGATATGTCACCTCTGTATCTATTATCAGTTGCTCTTTACATCCTCACGCTCCTTTGCAGCAGCCTTTTTGTTCATTTACAATTTTGTTCTGTGTTGTGTCATTAATTTCTGTGTAATGACTGAAGTTAATATTTTGTAGATTGTTGATAGGCATGTTATTGGGTGATATTTTGCTGGGTTTGCTGTGTTTGCTTGATCTTTAGGTTTGAGATAAGTTATTCCTTGTGTAAGTGTGTCAGGGACTGTGTATGGGTCTGCAATGTAATTGTTAAATAATTTAGTTAGATGTGAATGTGTTGAGGTGAACTTCTTTAGCCAGAAATTTGCTATTTTATCATTGCCAGGGGCTTTCCAATTGTGAGTAGAATTAATTGCTTGGGTGACTTCATGTTGCAGAATTATCACTTCATGTATTTGTGGTATCATCATTTTTTTGGGGGGGGGGGGGGGGGGGGTTAAGGGCGCTGAACTACTGAGGTCATTAGCGCCCACTCACTGTTGTTAGAGCACATGGAATCTAGTGAAACTCAAGGGGAGGGGGGGACACCAGAAAGAACTGACAAAGATGCAGATAAAATAAGTAAAAAGGTTAAATGTCTTTGGACAAGCCAGTCAAAGTTATAAAACGCAGAACACAAGCAGCTGCTCGAGCGTCATCAGCTAAAATATCCGGTAAAGTAGATGGCAGGGACAGGACAACACGAGATTGACTAAAGCAGGGACAGGACAATAAAACATGGCGCACTGTTAATGCCTGACCACAAGGGCACTGCGGGGCTGGGTCACCGGAGAGCAGGTAGCGGTGGCTAAACCGGCAATGCCCAATCCGCAACCTGGTCAGAAGGACCACCTCTCACAGAGATGGTCGGGAGGAGGTTGTCCAAGCAGTTGGAAGCGGTTTTCCTGCCCGGGGCTTGTTTCTTTGGAGGGATGACCAAGCATCCCACCACAACGACACAAGCCTCGAACAAACATCCCCATGAACGTCAGATGACGGGACACAATGGAAGGCTGGCCGAGGCAGGAGGACTGCAGCCTTGGCTGCAGCATCTGCAGCCTCATTCTCAGGCACTCCTATATGTCCGGGAACCAACAGAAAGCTGACAGGAGAACCATTATCAGCGAAAGAAGGGAGGGACTGCTGTATTCGTTAAATCAAGAGATGGACCGGATAGGGAGCTCCAAGGCTCTGAAGAGCACTGAGTGAGTCAGAGCAGAGTACATACGATGAATGGCGGTGGCGCCGGGCATACTGAATGGCCTGATGGAGAGCAAAAAGCTCAGCCATAAAGCTCGAGGAGCCGGTATTTAAAGGTGACGGCACCGACGACAAAGGCACAGCCGACACCATCGTCAGTTTTCGAGCCATCGGTGTAAATGTAGGTGTGACCGGCAAGTCGAGCACGAAGTCCGACAAACCGTGAGCAATACACTGCAGCCGGAGTACCCTCCTTCAAGAGTGAGCTGAGGTCGAGATAAATATTAACCAGAGCCTGGAGCCAAGGTGGTGTCGGGCTCTTACCCTCTATGAAGGTGGTAGGGAGGGCAAAATCCAATTGTCGAAGCAGGCGACGGAAGCGGACTCCAGGGGGCAGCAGGTGGTGGTGGTTGTCGGGATGTTTAAGGGGGACTAAACAGCGAAGGTCATCAGTCCCCCATTCCAAAATCAGGCGAGCCGAAAATCTACGGAGCAGATAAAAACCAAAGGGGGAGGAGACGTCCCCCCAGGCGCTAAAAGAACACAAATGCTGCAAGAAACACTACAGACTAGAACAGGACAGAGGAACACCAGACAGAAAGAAACAGAAGAAAGGAGGATGGCCGGAGACTGGTTGACTGACCATGAGAAAAAAAGGGGAAGAGTCAACCATCTGACGGCACACCAGAACAGCAACAGACGCAAGGACAAAAGACACAGAAAGGGAAAGGCGCAGGAGCTCCCTAAATCGAACCATAAAAACGACTACTACGGATAAAATGTAAAACAGTGTCAGCCATGGAGGCATCGTCAGATAAAACCAAAGCCAAAGTGCCCGGGAGATTAAAAGATTGCCGGAGTGTGCACAGTCGAGGACACTCCAGCAAAATGTGGCCGACCGTCAGCCGGGACCCACACCGACACAAGAGGGGATCCTCCTGACAACAGCTGGCCGTGCGTCAGGTATGTATGGCCGATGCGCAGCCGACACAGGACTACCGAGTCCCTGCGAGAAGCCCGCAGGGAGGAACGCCACACATCGGTCGTCCCCTTGACAGCCCGCAGTTTATTCGGGGCTGTCACGCCACGCCACTCAGCAGCCCACAGCCCAATCAGCTTACGGTGCAACACCATCTGCTGGTCGCGAGCCGTAAGGCCGACCTCCAAAGCCGGGGCGTCGATCGCCCCTTTGGCCAGCCTGTCTACACGTTCGTTCCCTGGGATGCCAACATGACCGGGCGTCCAAACCAGGACCACCGAACGACCAGAACGGGCAATGGCGGAAACAGTCTCCTGAATGGAGGACACCAGAGGAGAGAAGGGATAGCAGCGGTCGATGGCCTGAAGGCTGCTCAGGGAGTCACTGCAGATGACGACGGACCTACCTGAGCAGAAACGCATATGCTCAAGAGCGCGCAATATGGCCACCAGCTCTGCAGTAAAAATACTGCTGCCAGCCGGCAAGGAGCGCTGCTCAACATGGGCAGCATGAGCAAAAGAGTAGGCAGTGCGACCATCAACCAGGGAACCATCAGTGTAGACAGTCTCACAGTCCGAAAATGAGGCGAGGAGAGCAAGAAAACGGCGACGGAGGGCCACAGGCGAAACCGAGTCCTTGGGTCCCTGTGCCAAGTCCAGACGGACGGACGGTCGGGACAAACACCAGGGAGGCGTAGGTGCACGGACCCGGAAGGGAGGCGGAAGAGGGAATGAACCCAATTCCAACAGCAGGGACTGAACGCGGACAGCGACGGAAAGCCCAGACGTAGGTCGCCGTTCGGGCAGATGGAGGACCATGGCAGGGAAAAGCAGGCGACGATTGGAATGGCCTGGCAAGCAATGCACGTGGACAGCATAGTCGGCGAGCAGTCGATGGTGGCGAATCCGCAGCGGGGGAACCCCGGCCTCCACCAGTAGACTATCCACGGGGCTGGTGCGAAAAGCGCCAGTGGCAAGCCTAACCCCACAGTGGTGTATGGGGTCTAACAACTTCAACACTGAGGGGGACGCAGACCCATAGGCCAGGCTCCCATAATCAAACCGGGACTGCACAAGGGCTCGGTACAACCGCAGCAGCGTGCAGCGATCTGCACCCCAAGGCGTGTGGCTAAGGCAGCGGAGGGCGTTGAGGTGCCGCCAGGATTTTTGCTTCAGCTGAGTAACATGAGGAACCCATGTGAGCCGGGCATCAAACACGAGTCCCAAGAAGCGGCAAGTGTCCACCACTTCAAGCAGGTGGCCGTCGAGGTAAAGTGCAGGATGAGGGTGGACCGTCCGACGCCTGCAGAAGTGCATTACTCGAGTCTTGGCAGCAGAGAACTGAAAGCCACGAGTCAGAGCCCATGATGCTGCCTTGCGAACGGCGACTTGCAGCCTGCGTTCGGCGACTCCCGTAGTCGTGGAGCTAAATGAGATGCAGAAGTCGTCGGCATACAAAGAAGGAGACACCGACGACCCCACTGCTGCTGCCAGACCATTAATGGCCACTAAAAATAAGGAGACGCTCAACACCGAGCCCTGCGGGACCCCATTTTCCTGTATATAAGAGGAACTAGAGGTGGCACCGACTTGCTCCCGGAAAGAGCGGCGCAATAAAAAGTTTTGAAGAAAAGCCGGGAGCCGACCACGAAGACCCCACCCATGCAACGTGGCGAGGATGTGATGCCTCCATGTGGTGTCATACGCCTTCCGCAGATCGAAAAATACAGCAACAAGATGCTGACGTCGGGCAAAAGCCGTACGGACAGCAGATTCCAGCCGCACCAAATTGTCCACTGCAGACCGGCCCCGACGGAAGCCACCCTGGGATGGAGCGACGAGACCGCGCGACTCAAGGACCCAACACAAACGCCGCCCCACCATACGTTCGAGCAATTTGCACAAAACGTTGGTGAGGGTAATGGGACGATAGCTGTCCACCGCCAGTGTGTCCGCACCGGGCTTCAAGATGGGGACAATAACACCCTCTAGCCATTGTGACGGGAACACGCCTTCGCTCCAAATGCGGTTAAATATCGCGAGAATGTGTCTCTGGCAGTCGCTGGAGAGATGCTTCAGCATCTGCGCGCGGATGCAGTCTGGGCCTGGTGCTGTATCAGGGCAATCGGCGAGGGCAGCGAGGAATTCCCTCTCGCTGAAAGGAGCATTGTATGTTTCAGAACGACGCGTGTGGAATGAGAACGGCGTCCGCTCGGCTCGCTCCTTTAGAGAGCGAAAGGCGGGGGGATAGGAGGCAGTCGCAGAGCTCTGAGCAAAGTACGCAGCAAGGTGTTCAGCAATGGCGGCAGCGTCCGTGCAGACAGCGCCGGCAAGGGAGATCCCAGGGACACCCGTAGGGGTCTGGGAGCCATAAATCCGCCGGATCCGGGACCACACGAGCGAGGGGGAGACACGGGAGCCCAAGGATGAGACGTACCTCTCCCAGCACTCCTGCTTACGCCGTGCAATAAGACGACGGGCGAAGGCACGGAGCCTCTTAAAGGCGATGAGGGTCTCCAGAGACGGGTGCCGCCTATGACGCTGGAGAGCCCGCCGACGGTCGCGAATAGCCTCAGCAATCTCCGGCGACCACCAGGGGACAGCCTTCCGCCGAGGGAGGCCAGAGGAACGGGGGATGGCAGCCTCGGCCGCTGAAATGATGGACGTGGTGAAAACACGGACTACCTCGTCAATGTCACCCTGTGGGGGAGACGCAATGGTTACAGCGGAAGTAAAAGCTGGCCAGTCAGCCCTGTGGAGAGCCCAGCGGGGCAAGCGCCCAGAAGAATGACACTGTGGCAGTGACAAATAGATGGGAAAATGGTCACTACCACACAGGTCAGGATGCACCCTCCAGTGGAGGGATGGGACAAGTCCAGGGCTGCAAATAGAGAGATCGATGGCCGAGAACGAGCCATGGGCCACACTGAAATGCGTGGGAGCACCGGTGTTCAAGAGGCTAAGGTCGAGCTGGGCCAACACATGCTCCACGGCCCGACCACGATCGTCGGAGACAGTCCCACCCCATAGAGGGTTGTGGGCATTGAAATCGCCCAGCAGCAAAAAAGGTGGCGGCAGTTGTGCTATCAGAGCAGCCAGGACATGCTGCGCGACAGCACCATCAGGTGGAAGGTAAATACTGCAGACGGTGATAGCCTGTGGTGTCCACACCCGAACAGCGACAGCCTCTAAAGCGGGCAGCAGGGCAGGCACATACAAACCGTACTGACGGTCGAGAGAATCTGCGAAGAAGGACTGGTAAGAGGGGTGGTCGGGCATAGACAACACCTGGCAGGCATACCGACACAGCAGTATGTCGCGACGGTAGGTCAATGGTAATTCGGCAGCTTCAGCATAAAGACTCAACAGGACTAGTGTAGAAGGCTCCGGTCGCAAGACGTAACCCTCGATGGTGGGTGGAGTTGAGATGGCATAGGAGGGATGGCCGAGCAGACGAGTACACGAAGCTCCCATAATCCAGCTTCAATCGGACTATGGACCGATACAAGCGAAGCAAGACAGTGCGATCTGCTCCCCAAGATGAACCACTAAGAACTCTGAGGACATTAAGGGAACGTGTACAACGGGCCGCCAAATAAGAGACATGCGGAGACCAACACAGTTTCTTATCCAACGTGAGCCCTAGAAACTTAGTTGTTTCCACGAATGGGAGAACAAGAGGACCGAGATGTAAGGATGGCGGAAGGAACGCTTTGTATCGCCAAAAGTTGATACAAACCGCCTTCTCTTCAGAGAACCGGAAGCCATTTGCCACGCTCCATGAGTATAGGCTGTCTAGACAACGCTGAAGGCAGCACTCCAGGAGGCATGTTCTCAGGGCACTGCAGTAGATAGCGAAGTCATCAAGAAAGAGAGAGCCTGAGACATTAGGTGGAATGCAATCCATAATTGGATTGATCGTGATGGCAAAAAGGGCTACACTCAAGACGGAGCCCTGAGGCACTCCGTTCTCCTGGAGGAAGACGTCGGACAATACGGAACCAACACGTACCCTAAACTTTCGATCCGTTAAAAAGGAATCAATCAAAAGGGGCAGGCGACCGCGTAGGCCCCACCTGTGCATAGTGCGGAGGATACCTCCTCTCCAACAGGTATCATAAGCCTTGTCCAAATCGAAGAACACGGCTACCGTTTGACGCCTTCGCAAAAAGTTGTTCATGATGAATGTCGACAAGGTGACAAGGTGGTGAACAGCAGAGCGGCGGCGACGAAATTCGCATTGGACATTGGTAAGTAGCCGTTGAGATTCACGAATCCAAACTAACCGAGCATGAACCATGTGCTCCATCACCTTACAGACACAGCTTGTAAGAGAAATGGGGCGGTAACTAGAAGGAAGGTGTATCCTTCCCGGGTTTGGGTATAGGAACAACGACGGCGTCACGCCAACGCATGGGACCTGACCTTCGGTCCAGACGCGATTGTAGGTACGAAGAAGGAAGCTTTTGCCCGCCGGAGAAAGTTGTGCCACCATCTGAACGTGAATGGCATCTGGCCCTGGAGCAGAGGACCGGGACAGTGCAAGCGCACGTTCGAGTTCCCGCATAGTAAAGGGGGCATTATAAGTTTCCAGATTCAGCGAGTGGGAGGAAGGTTGCCGAGCCTCTTCTGCCTCTTTCCTGGGAAAGAAGGCAGGGTGGTAATGGGCGGAGCTTGAAACTTCCGCAAAAAACCGGCCGAAGGCGTTGGAGACAGCCACAGGATCAACGAGGACCTCATTACCTGAGGTCAGGCCAGGTACCGAGGAGTGGGCCTTAATGCCCGACAGCCGGCGCAGGCCACCCCATACGACAGAAGAGGGAGTAAAACTGTTAAAGGAGCTGGTGAAAGAGGCCCAACAAGCTTTTTTGCTGTCTTTGATGACTCTACAGCATTGCGCTCTGAGTCGTTTGTATCCAATACAATTCGCCAACGTAGGATGGCGGCGAAAGGTGCGTAAAGCACGTCGTCGAGCACGGATAGCGTCTCTACAAGCCTCGTTCCACCAGGGGACGGAAACGCGACGTGAAGAAGAGGTAGTACGAGGAATGGAATGTTCGGCAGCATTGATGATAACAGCAGTGAGGTATTCGACCTGACTGTCACAACTGAGAAAATCGTGGTCCGGAAAGGTCGCCAGGGAGGAGTAAAGTCCCCAGTCAGCTTTCGGTATGTTCCAGCTCGAAGGACGTGGGGATGGGGTGTGGTGCAGGAGACGAATGACACAGAGGAAGTGGTCGCTCAAATAGGTGTCAGAAAGGACATACCACTCGAACCGACGGGCAAGAGTGGTAGAACAGATCGAGAGGTCCAAGTGGGAGTAGGTATGAGTAGAGTGAGTGGAAAGTCGGGGCGCCAGTATTGAGGCAGACATGATTGAGATGGTTGAAGACATCCGCCAAGAGTGAGCCTCTGACAGGATGCAGGAGGGCCCCAAAGGGGATGATGGGCATTGAAGTCGCCAAACAATAAAAACGGCGGGGGCAGCTGAACGATCAGGTGCATCATGTCAGTCCGACTAACAGCAGGTGACGATGGAGTGTATGTGGTACAAACTGAAAAAGTAAAAGCAGAAAGAGTAATACGGACAGCTATTGCTTGGAGTGGGGTGGTCAATGGGATGGGATGGTAATAGACATCGTCCCGAACGAGCAACATGATCCCACCATGAGCTGGGATACCATCCACAGGGGTGAGGTCATACCGCTCCGAGGTATAGTGGGTAAAGGCAATACGGTCAGTCGGGCGCAACTTGGTTTCCTGGAGACCAAGGACGAGCGGACAGTGCAGGCAGAGGAGCAGTTTTAATTCCTCCGAATAGATCGAATACCTCTTATGTTCCAATGTAACAAGGCCATCGCTAGTAAAAAAAGAGGGAACGAGACGGGGGAAGAGCTGGTCACCTCGACGGCCACGGAGGGCCAGGTTTCGAGGGAACAACGCTACTACTGGCGGGAGGCGGATCCTGTTCCATCGAGTCATCGCCAGCTGCGGCCGCTGTCCCTGGTTGTGTACGAAGGGCAGCATCATTTGCCGACAAGAGGCTAGCTGAGCGTCCCGGCGAAACTGAGGACGGCTGGGAGCAGCAACTCACGGATGGAGCGTCAGACGAAACGCGCCTGGGTGGAGAGGGGGATAAAGACTTCTTGGAAGTCAGGCACAGGGATGGTGGGCTGGACCTGAAGAAGGTCCTCACGCGCGGGTTCCGTTTTGGAACGCCGGGCCTCTGAAGCTGAAGTCCGGAACGTTTCCCCGATAGATGCCTGAGAAGATGATCGGGGAGGGGGTGAGGATACCGCGGAAGGAGTGGACACAACTGAGGCAAACAAAGTGGTCAACAGCACGGGATGGAGGCGGTCACTTCTTCCTGGCCTCAGAATAAGAGAGCCGATCCAAAGTTTTGAGTTCTTGTATCTTCTTCTCCTTCTGATATGTGGGGCAGTCTGAGGATCTAGGCGAGTGGATGCCAGGACAATTAACGCACCGAGGTGGTGGGGTGCATGTATGTTCCTCACGAAGAGGACATCCACAATCGCCACAAAGGGGCTCAGCCTCACACCGTGACGACATGTGCCCAAAGCGCAAACACCGAAAGCAGCGCATAGGAGGCGGGACGTAAGGTCGCACCGGTAGCACATCACCTTTACCTTCTCCGGGAGAACGTCCCCCTCGAAGGCGAGGATAAAGGCCCCGGTGTCGATGTGACTGTCTTTGGGGCCGCGCTGGACACGCCGGACACGCCGGACGAAATGCACGCCTCGGCTCTCCAGGTTTGCCCTGAGCTCCTCATCAGATTGCAGCAGGAGGTCCCGATGAAAAATAACACCCTGCGTCCTATTTAGTGCCAGATGCGGGACACTGGGATGTCCCCTGGGCGGCCGCACGCCTGGAGCGCCGCCGACTGTGTGGCGGAGGTGGTCGTTATAAGAACGGACCCCGAACGCATCTTACTGAGATCCTCGATTTCCCCGAAGATGTCCTCAATGTGCTGAACAAAGAACATGGGCTCGGAGGTGGCGAACTTCCCCCCATCGGTTCGAGAACAGACCAAATAGCGGGGAAGTACTTCGCCCCAAGCCAGCGGGCCTGTCCCTCCTCCCAGGGAGTGGCCAAGGGGGAAAGGGCAGGAGAACCCGAACTAGAAACAGTACTTTTCCTTTTGAAAGACTCGGCCTGATATGTGTTGACGTTTCATCTGCAAAACGTCCGCCCGATACCACCCACTCCGACCAAGGGCTCTCCCCACGGGCGCCACCCAGCCTCAGCAAGGGCCACCTGGCAGGATGACCGTTGCCGGGAGTCCTGATGCCCCAAGGAGATGGGCATCTACTCCTTGGCCGACGTGGGGATTGTGCAGCTCAGTTATCAGCAGTACGATCCCTGTGTTGTCAGGGGGCTACAACCTAGAGGGTACATGACTCCATCACAATGGGCTGGCTACCGTGCTGGATTTCTGGTGCCATGGAAAGTCCATCATGATCGTAGGTGCAGATAGGGACGCACTATGGGTGTAACTTGTACAACACATCAGGCGTTTAGGCACAATTTGAGGAATAGTGGGTATGGTTACAACGCCGGTACAATGCTGAGTACGAAGGTCTTAGTGCACTGAGGACCAGTGGTACACCACGTAAGGCGTCCTTCCCCAAAAGGCTCGTACTTCTGTAGAATTTTGAAAAATGGAGGTCAAACCGCAAGGGGGAAGGCTGAAATGGTTGAAACTCCTTTTAGTCGCCTCTTACGACAGGCAGGAATACCTCAGGCCTATTCTTACCCCGGACCCGCAGGGGGAGGGAGGGGGGTGGAGAGGGGTCTAGGACTGAGGTAAGGAAGGGGGAGCAAGGGGTGAAGATGTAACAAGCATAGCTAGACGTCATGGACACAGGGTGAATACGTGTATACTTCTTACGAGCCTCTGTATAGGTTAAACGATCGAGGGACTTCTGTATCTTCTTTTCCTTCTTGTACACTTGGCAATCTAGTGCATATGGAGAATGATTGCCATGACAATTAACACACACAGGGACTCCCCTCATGGAGTGGACCTCCACAGTCACCACATCACATCGATAAACCATAGTCTTTACTTTCTTAGGGAGGGTATCCTCTTCAAAGACCAGGATAAAGGCACCAGTATCAATGTGATAGTCCTTAGGATCCTTCTGAACACGCCCAACAAAGTGAACACCCCGCCGTCCGAGATTGTTCCGAAGTTCCTCATCAGTTTGAAGGATGAGGCCCCTGTGAAATATCGCACATTGAACCATATTTCGAGACTGGTGGGGGGTAATGGACACAGGAATTGTGGCAAGATGGGTACAGCACGAAGGGCCGCAGACTGGGCAGCTGAAGCAGTTTTGATCAGCAACAAACCCGACCGCATCTTGCTCAGGGAGTCCACTTTGCCAAACTTGTCTACAATGTGTTCCACAAAGAATAAAGGTTTGGTATTGGTTAAAGTATCCGCATCAGTCATGGTGCAAACCAGATAACGGTGGAAAGGCTTTGCCCCCAGCCAACGGGCTTGACCCTCTTCCCAGGGGGTAGCCATGGAAGGGAAGGCCAAAGGGGCAAGGGAAGCAGCACTAGAAGAATCAGTTCCACGCAGAGAGATAGCTGCAGAAGAACGGCCAGAGTTCTGGACCGGTATGCGTTTCATTTGCGTAGTGTCCGCCCTAATACCACTCACTCCAATCAGGAGCTCTCCTCATGGGCGCCACCCAGACACAGCAAGAGCCGTCTGGCACAGCGGCCATTGCCGGGAGTTCCGATTGTCCAGGGTGACGAGCAACCACTCCAAGGCTTGCGTGACGTGGTCACAGAAGTGTAATCCCTGTGTGTTCAGGGAGCTCAACCAAAAGGGTACATAGCGACCTCACCACACGGGCTGGCTACCGTGCTGGCTATGCTCCCTGCCGCTGTTGGATAAGCAGCTGCAGCAGCAAGTCGTATACTCCTAGCTCACTCACTTGTTACATAGTTTAATTCTTACTTTCTTTGCGTGTTTTTGGTACTTGCATTGTTTAATTCATAAATTTCGGGCGTATTATAGTATTTGAGAGTTGCAGCATCGCGTTTTAGTACCTGAATAGTGTAAAATCGCGTAGTCTCCTTCCGCCGCCGAGCAGTGTGTCAGCAGTGCGCAAGTAGCAGCATTACTGCATTTACTAGGCAATCTTGTATTTTAATAACCGTTTAAATTTTGTGTCGATTTGTTTGCGCTCTGTTGATTAGTTCAAACGTTCTTTGCACAACAGTTTTTAACATGGATAGGGACTGCAACTGCTGTGTTCGGATGCCGGATCAGTTGGCATCCCTTCGCTCCCAGCTTCAGGCAGTGTTGGCTTCGGTCACACAGCTTGAGGCTGTTGCCAATGGGCATGTGGGGGTCCGGATAGGGGTTTGTCGGTGACGGCCAGCTCGTCACATGCATCCCCCGATCGGACTACGACTGTGATTGCCAGGGATACTGCCCGCATTGAGGCTGATCCCTCACCTGTGGTAGAGTGGGAGGTCGTTTCAAGGTGTGGCAGGGGGCGAAAGACATTCCAGAGGGCTGAACGGAAGGCCTCTCCAGTTTGTCTGCCGAACCGGTTTCAGGCTCTGTCTCAGGCTGATACTGATCTTCGGCCTGACATGGCTGCTTGTCCTGTTCCAGAGGTTGCCCCTCAGTCTGCAAGACCCGGGCGGTCGCAGAGGGTGGGCTTACTGGTAGTTTGGAGCTCCAACGTCAGGCGCGTAATGGGGCCCCTTAGAGAATGGCAGCAAGAGAAGGGAAGAAAACCAATGTGCACTCCGTGTGCATACCGGGGGGAGTCATTCCAGATGTGGAAAGGGTCCTTCTGGATGCCATGAAGGGTAAAGGGTGCACCCATCTGCAGGTGGTCGTTCATGTCAGCAGCAATGATGTGTGTCGCTATGGATCGGAGGAAATCCTCTCTGGCTTCCGGCGGCTATCTGATTTGGCGAAGACTGCCAGTCTCGCTAGCGGGATGAAAGCAGAGCTCACCATATGCAGCATCATCGACAGGACTGACTGCGGACCTTTGGTACAGAGCCGAGTGGAGGGTCTGAATCAGAGGCTGGGACGGTTCTGCGACCGTGTGGGTTGCAGATTCCTCGACTTGCGCCATAGGGTGGTGGGGTTTCGGGTTCCGCTGGATAGGTCAGGAGTCCACAACACGCAACAAGCGGCTACACGGGTAGCAGGGGTTGTGTGGCGGGCTGGGCGGTTTTTTAGGTTAGATGGCCTTGGGCAAGTAGAGAAAGGGCAACAGCCTCAACGGGTGCGGGGCAAAGTCAGGACATGCGGGGACCAAGCAGCAATCAGTATTGTAATTGTCAACTGTCGAAGCTGCGTCGGTAAAGTACCGGAACTTCGAGCGCTGATAGAAAGCACCGAAGCTGAAATCGTTATAGGTACAGAAAGCTGCCTGAAGCCAGAGATAAATTCTGCCGAAATTTTTACAAAGGTACAGACGGTGTTTAGGAAGGATAGATTGCATGCAACCGGTAGTGGAGTGTTCGTCGCTGTTAGTAGTAGTTTATCCAGTAGTGAAGTAGAAGTGGATAGTTCCTGTGAATTATTATGGGTGGAGGTTACACTCAACAACCGAGCTAGGTTAATAATTGGCTCCTTTTACCGACCTCCCGACTCAGCAGCATTAGTGGCAGAACTGAGAGAAAATTTGGAATACATTTCACATAAATTTTCTCAGCATGTTATAGTCTTAGGTGGACATTTCAATTTACCAGATATAGACTGGAACACTCAGATGTTTAGGACGGGTGATAGGGACAGAGCATCGAGTGACATACTGAGTGCACTATCCGGAAATTACCTCGAGCAATTAAACAGAGAACCGTCTCGTGGAGATAACATCTTGGACCTACTGATAACAAACAGACCCGAACTTTTCGACTCTGTATGTGCAGAACAGGGAATCAGTGATCATAAGGCCGTTGCAGCATCCCTGAATATGGAAGTAAATAGGAATATAAAAAAAGGGAGGAAGGTTTATTTGTTTAGCAAGAGTAATAGAAGGCAGATTTCAGACTACCTAACAGATCAAAACGAAAATTTCTGTTCTGACACTGACAATGTTGAGTGTTTATGGAAAAAGTTCAAGGCAATCGTAAAATGCGTTTTAGAGAGGTACATGCCGAGTAAAACAGTGAGGGACGGGAAAAACCCACCGTGGTACAACAACAAAGTTAGGAAACTACTGCGAAAGCAAAGAGCTTCACTGCAAATTTAAACGCAGCCAAAGCCTCTCAGGCAAACAGAAGCTAAATGATGTCAAAGTTAGCGTAAGGAGGGCTATGCGTGAGGCGTTCAGTGATTCGAAAGTAAAATTCTATGTACCGACTTGACAGAAAACCCTAGGAAGTTCTGCTCTTACGTTAAATCAGTAAGTGGCTCGAAACAGCATATCCAGACACTCCGGGATGACGATGCCATTGAAACAGAGGATGACTCGCGTAAAGCTGAAATACTAAACACCTTTTTCCAAAACTGTGTCACAGAGGAAGACCGCACTGCAGTTCCTTCTCTAAATGCTCGCACAAACGAAAAAATGGCTGACATCGAAATAAGTGTCCAAGGAATAGAAAAGCAACTGGAATCACTCAATAGAGGAAAGTCCACTGGACCTGACGGGATACCAATTCGATTCTACACATAGTTCGCGAAAGAACTTGCCCCCCTTCTAACAGCCGTGTACCGCAAGTCTAGAGGAACGGAGGGTTCCAAATGATTGGAAAAGAGCACAGGTAGTCCCAGTCTTCAAGAAGAGTCGTCGAGCAGATGCGCAAAACTACAGACCTATATCTATGACGTCGATCTGTTGTAGAATTTTAGAACATGTTTTTTGCTCGAGAAACCCAGAATCTACTATGTAGGAATCAACATGGATTCCGGAAACAGTGATCGTGTGAGACCCAACTCGCTTTATTTGTTCATGAGACCCAGAAAATATTAGATACAGGCTCCCAGGAAGATGCTGTTTTTTTTTGACTTCCTGAAGGCGTTCGATACAGTTCCGCACTGTCGCCTGATAAAGTAAGAGCCTACGGAATATCAGACCAGCTGTGTGGCTGGATTGAAGAGAGTTTACCAAACAGAACACAGCATGATGTTATCAATGGAGAGACGTCTACAGACGTTAAGGTATTCTCTGGCGTGCCACAAGGGAGTGTTATGGGACCATTGCTTTTCACAATATATATAACTGACCTAGTAGATAGTGTCTGAAGTTCCATGCGGCTTTTCGTCGATGATGCTGTAGTATACAGAGAAGTTGCAGCATTAGAAAATTGCAGTGAAATGCAGGAAGATCTGCAGCGGATAGCCACTTGGTGCAGGGAGTGGCAACTGTCCCTTAACATAGACAAATGTAATGTATTGCGAATACATAGAAAGAAGGATCCTTTATTGTATGGTTATATGATAGCGGAACAAACACTGGTAGCAGTTTCTTCTGTAAAATATCTGGGAGTATGCGTGCGGAACGATTTGAAGTGGAATGATCATATAAAATTAATTGTTGGTAAGGCGGGTACCATGTTGAGATTCATTGGGAGAGTGCTTAGAAGATGTAGTCCATCAACAAAGGAAGTGGCTTACAAAACACTCGTTCGACCTATACTTGAGTATTGCTCATCAGTGTGGGATCCGTACCAGATCGGGTTGACGGAGGAGATAGAGAAGATCCAAAGAAGAGCGGCGCGTTTCGTCACAGGGATATTTGGTAACCGTGATAGCGTTACGGAGATGTTTAATAAACTCAAGTGGCAGACTCTGCAAGAGAGGCGCTCTGCATCGTGGTGTAGCTTGCTCGCCAGGTTTCGAGAGGGTGCGTTTCTGGATGAGGTATCGAATATATTTCTTCCCCCTAATTATACCTCCCGAGGAGATCACGAATGTAAAATTAGAGAGATTAGAGCGCGCACGGAGGCTTTCAGACAGTTGTTCTTCCCGCGAACCATACGCGACTGGAACAGGAAAGGGAGGTAATGACAGTGGCACGTAAAGTGCCCTCCGCCACACACCGTTGGGTGGCTTGCGGAGTATAAATGTAGATGTAGATGTATGCACCCTAGCATCAGACAACGACGTGAAAGAAAAGGTGGAATGAACTAGGAGGGCACACGTTGGAGACACTAGGTAAGGTGCTCTTCCCCAAATGGCTCACACTACGGAGGAGAAATTTAGTAATGGAGGTCGAACCGCAGAGGGGGACCAGGGAGTGCCAAACGGAGGTGATTACCCAAGAAAGCTAAATTCCAAAACCAACATAACCATGAGGATAGCGGGGGCCAACATAAGCAAGGATACCAGGAGAGGGAGAGGAGAGGGCGAGGGGGAAGGAGCAAGGAGGGGAAAGGAGGGAAAGGGGAAGGAAATGCAGCCCTGGAAAGAAGGAAGGCTGCAATAGCTCGGGGCCCCGTGCTCGCCACGCACGTATCCACAGAAGAGTTGTGGACCCACTGGGGCGTTGTGGAATATTGTTATGTACATATCTCAAAGATGTCACTAAACCCTGCAAATGCTGCTGCTTTAGAAGATGTACCACAGAAAATAGTAGTACTGTGCATGACTTATTTCGAATCCCACAACAAATTGCGGAAAGAAAAACAGAATTCTAAGCCCCATCCTACGCAAGAGAAAAATGATGGATTTTCTGTGAATTTTGGATGTCTTACAACTGCTGGTATGGAGATGCTCTAAAGCCACAATGGCAAGTGGGAGACAGAATCCCACTTGTTCTAACCAGAGGAAGCTGGTGTGCTTGCACTGGTCTCCGACCATTTGAAAAAAAGATGACTTTCAGATGTAACAGAATCTTCCGTAACTGCCGTGCCCCCGTCTTGTTCGAACCTGTCTGTAGAGGTTCTTAAGTCACAAACAAAGATTGTCTTGACACATCTGCGTCATGAAACTTCCTGTCAATGGAGCTTTCTGACTGGTTCTGAAGTGGTATACAGATCACGAAATACAGAAACTACCGTCATAATTACACTGCTCTGCTTGAAACCAGTCTCCAGCAAGGGTATTTCACCACCATACCATATCGATGCTTGAAAATTCGTATTCTGTACCATACAAAGGATGGTTACCCCTAGAGAGATAAGCCTCTACATCCTTACATTTGTCCTCTAGCCATCCCTAGCATTTGTAGACTTAGAGAAAGCTTTTGACAATGTTGACTGGAATACTCTCTTTCAAATTCTAAAGGTGGCAAGGGTAAAATACAGGGAGCGAAAGGCTATTTACAATTTGTGCAGAAACCAGATTGCAGTTATAAGAGTCGAGGGACATGAAAGGGAAGCAATGGTTGGGAAGGGAGTAAGACAGGGTTGTAGCCTCTCCCCGATGTTATTCAATCTGTATATTGAGCAAGCAGTAAAGGAAACAAAAGAAAAATTCGGAGTAGGTATTAAAATCCATGGAGAAGAAATAAAAACTTTGACGTTCGCCGATGACATTGTAATTCTGTCAGAGACGGCAAAGGACTTGGAAGAGCAGTGGAACGGAATGGATGGTGTCTTGAAGTGAGGGTATAAGATGAACATCAACAAAAGCAAAACGAGGATAATGGAATGTAGTCGAATTAAGTCGGGTGATGTTGAGGGTAATAGATTAGGAAATGAGACACTTAAAGTAGTAAAGGAGTTTTGCTATTTGGGGAGCAAAATAACTGATGATGGTCGAAGTAGAGAGGATATAAAATGTAGACTGGCAATGGCAAGGAAAGCGTTTCTGAAGAAGAGAAATTTGTTAACATCGAGTATAGATTTAAGTGTCAGGAAGTCATTTCTGAAAGTATTTGTATGGAGTGTAGCCATGTATGGAAGTGAAACATGGACGGTAAATAGTTTGGACAAGAGGAGAATAGAAGCTTTCGAAATGTGGTGCTACAGAAGAATGCTGAAGATTAGATGGGTAGTCACATAACTAATGAGGAGGTACTGAATAGGATTGGGGAGAAGAGGAGTTTGTGGCACAACTTGACCAGAAGAAGGGATCGGTTGGTAGGACATGTTCTGAGGCATCAAGGGATCACCAATTTAGTATTGGAGGGCAGCGTGGAGGGTAAAAATCATAGAGGGAGGTCAAGAGATGAATACACTAAGCAGATTCAGAAGGATGTAGGTTGCAGTAGGTACTGGGAGATGAAGAAGCTTGCACAGGATAGATTAGCATGGAAAGCTGCATCAAACCAGTCTCAGGACTGAAGACCACAACAACAACAACCATACAAAGTCATCACTTCTGCATCCTGTATGTACCTATCGACCACTTGGCACCCGTATACTGAGAAGACAGATTGCAAAAAAACAGAGGCACATGCACCGTATACTGTCGCAGCACTAGATGTTTCCCGAGAGGTCGGTCGGCCATCCACCACAGCCAACAGTCACGAGTCAACTCCCCCCTGCAGCAAGGTGCGATTTGTGCTTTTACCAGGGGGGGGGGGGGATGTCTTAGGGGGGTCAGTAGAATTATATATGTTACTAGCTTGGACCGTGGCGTTACGCATGGTTAAACAGCTATTTATAAATAGATGTTAATGCCGAAACTCACCATTGACGCGAATGCACTATCACATAAGCCATCCCTTGTTATATCTTTAAGAGTACATTATAGGTAAAGCTTATGTACAATATCATCTACATACAGGTACAGTTATACAAGGGAATTCAAAAAGTAGAGGCACATTTGTGAAAATGTTGTACTTATTCTGATGATAGAAAATTGAAACATATTAATAGTTAAACTTATTAAAAACTTTCAGTGTTCGGCTCCACAAATTTAAATTATATGTAAAGTTTTACTCCAGTGCGTGGGAAAAACATCCCAGGTTGGGATGCATAAACTAAAACCAGAGGAGGGGATGGTCTGATGCAGAGGGGGGGGGAAATCCCTCCCATCCCCCCTGCAAATCGCACACTGCCATGCACTCGCTAGCCTGATGTGTGATCACAGTGCCCTCTGCTGACAGGTCACACTCTGAACTGCTGTACAAAGTTTAGAACGGCAGGGCTGGCTCCTCTGGCACAAAGGTGTCCGCTAATGGTGCTGTTTCCGATCTGGCCTGCTTGCTGCCGTGGTTTCTTCAACCAACTGCTATCATCTCCAGACTATGGAATTTTAAGATTTACTTTCTGAACACATACGATGAGAAATAGTGTATTACTTTACCAATTTCGAAACCGATATCAGCTGCAATATGCAATTTTTCACGCCCCCCCCCCCCCAAAAAAAGGACTTATTTAGGAAACTTTTTTGCTGAAGTCATCGAGTAGCGTAAGAAAATTTCTGGAATGTCATTAATTTTCACGTAGTTTGCCGGAATATCATACCATATACGCGACTGTTCTTGGTGTCAACCATATGTCAGTACAATTCTGAAGGTAAAGAGCGGAAATTATATCTAAAGAAACCTGAAACTGAAGCGAAGCCATGTGAGACATGCTGCAGTCCAGTGAGTAACTAGAAAGTCATCTCGTCTGTGAAGATCTTTACGTGAATACTTGATAATAGGGGAAGGTTGTTCCACTCATATTTTTAACGGATACCAATGTCAGTGATACAACAGATTACATATAATCCTTGCACTTTATGAATTCAACTAAAGTTTTATACTTATAATCGTAAGTTCTTCTAATAAATAGAGAACCAGCAAACCTCTCCTCCAGCTGTTTTTCACCATTACATGCACACCCAACAACCGATGTTCCCTCAACCAAATAAAGATGGGAAATACGTAGAATGGCGGTACAAGCAGTTAACAGCTAAATTTACATGGGGAGGAGTAACTGCCCAGCGCACACACTCGCCCATACTGAATCTTTTCAGATTTACACAGAGCACACACCAAACACACGCGACTATGAAGGTTACCCAGTAGGAACTGAATGGTAGTTCGCTATTCATCCACCTAGAGGGCGACACGGTTAGGTCAGCTGCATGTTGGCACCCCAGCCTGTCCAGTTCGGGTGGTTAAGTGATGGCTTCTGGTGTAATCCGTAAATTTCAATTCGTTGCAGTCAGTCACTGGCTATCTCTGTCACGCACCTGCACGTCAGGCAGAATCGTCCTAGAAAACAATCCATATACTTATCAGGGTAATTACAATTAAACATTACGATCGTATCGCCAATATGACATCAGACAATAAGCAAAGTATTAAAAATACCACCTCCTGACCACTGTGGCTTTAGAAATATCAGTATCTGCACTATTATCATGACTGCCATAATTTTCTCCGTAATATCCATCGCCCATATGGTTGTCGATTTGCTGAAACTGCAAGTCTACACGTCGTATCTATACCTACCTCCATACCAAGCAACACATCGTAACAAAAACTAGGTCACTTCACATTCCAAGACATATGTCATAAGCCTCGTGACCACACCCAATCTTACACACATCACCTACTAAGTATAATAGTTCTCAACTAACCAACTGCTGGTGACAAAACAATATTGAGTGAAAATCTGAAATGGACAGATATATATCATTTGCTTTTCTTGGGAATGGTGCCAGTGTGTCTTAGGAAGAGATACATAAACGGTGGGTTGGTTTAAAAAAAAGAGGAAGGAGACCAAACAGCGTGGTCATTGGACCCTTGTTCCTAATAAAACGATACCACAAGCGTGAGAATAGAATAGATGAGACATACAACATAAAACGGAAAGAAAGTAAAGACCACAAGAACGAAGGGAACTCAACAAACACTAAAAAGAACAAAAGAACAAGAAACAGAAAGATGCAAGAAGAGAGAGTTAAAGCAGATTACAGCGGCTGGCCCACCACAAAAATAAAAAGAAGCCAGGCACCCTAAAAGCACTAGGGTGGGGGACACAGGGGGACAAAGGACAGGCGCTGAAACTCAGATCGAATGATGAAACCCACCCTCACGGCTGAAACTAAAGCCTTATCAGCCGATGAGGCGTTGTCCAGCAACCGAAGATGAAGTAGCACAGCAGCCAAAGAAGGACAGATAGGAAGAATATGGATCACTGTCAACCGGGCGCCGCACCAACACTGATATGGATCATCACTGCAAAGGAGGTAGCTGTGGGTAGCCGAGGGATGGCCAATGCGGAACCGGCAGGTAACCATGGAATCCCTGCGAGAGGCCCTCATTGAGGACTTCCACTCTTTCCTGGTCCCCTTAATGGCTCTCAGTTTATTGTGCATGCTGAGATTTAGCCATTCCGTCTCCCAAAGGTGAAAAACCTTGTGGCGTAGTAACCAACACAGGTGAGTTGCAGGGATGCCCATCTCCAGAAGTGGTTTCCGTGTAGCCTGTTTGGCCAGCCTGTCGAAGTTAATTTCCCGGGATTACGATGTGACCAGGGGTCCAGACAAATACAGCTGAACGACTGGACCATTCCAGGGCATAGATGGACTCCTGGATGAACGCTACCAAAGAATGACGAGGGTAGCCTGGTTGATAGCTTGTAGGCTGCTCAAGGATTCAGTACATGAGAAGACTCCCCAGGACATGAACAGAGATGCTGAAGTGTACGAGAAATGGCCACCAGCTCTGCAGTAAATACACTACAGCCATCGGGTAAGAAATGCTGTTCAATATGGCCGCCGTGAACGTAGGCAAAGCCAACACGACCATCAGCCACAGAGTCATCAATATATAACACTTCAGAGCCCCAGAACACATTAAGAATCGAGAGTGACAGTGGAGAGCCACAGGGTTAATTAAGTCCTCGGGGCCATGTGAAAGGTCCATACAAAGCTGCAGACCAGGTGTACACCACGGAGGTGCACATGAGCAGACCACAAGTAGAGATGGTAAAGGGAAGAGAAGGGACTGCACACAAACCGCAATCGTTAGCCATGACCTGGACCGCCGATGTGGGAGATGGACTGCCGTGGGTGGGAAAAGTCAGTAATTCGGATGCTCAGGGGAACTACAAATTTCTGCTGCGTAACTGGCGAGCAGTTGCGCGCATCTGATCTGCAGTGGAGGGACACGAGCCTCCACCAGTATGCTGGTCACTGGACTCTTCCTAAAAGCTCCTGTCGCTAATCGAACCCCACAGTGCTGCACAGGTTGAGTAAATGCAATGCTGAAGGCGCTGCCGAACCATAAACCACACTTCCATAGCCAATTCGGGACTGGACAAGGGCTCCATAGAGCCGCAGCAGCATAGAGCTATCTGCACCCCAATTGGTGCTGCTCAGGCAATGGAGCACACTGAGGTGCTACCAGCACTTCTGCTTCAGCTGACGAACAGGAGGAAGCAAAGTCAATCGAGCGTCTGAAGCCAGTCCTAGGAATCGCCCGCCTTGTGGATGGCTCCCTCTAGGCACCGCTCAGCAACAACAGTACTGGAGCAGCAGTACGAAATGCAGAAGTCTTCTGCCTACAGAGGTGAAACGGACGGCCTGACAGCTGCTGCTAGACCGTTAATGGCCACTAAAAATAGACGCTCAATACAGAGCACTGCGGATATGGATGGAACTATGGGAGGCCCCAACTTTTACACAGAAAGTACGGAGCGACAGGAAGTTTGGTAAATTCGGGAGCAGGCCCTGGAGACCCCACACATAGAATGTGGCAAGGGTATGATGTCACCGGGTTGTGTCTTATGCTTTACGTAAGTCAAAAAAGATTGAAACCAGGTGCTGGAGTCTGGAAAAGGCTGTTCAGATGGACAAGAGTATCAGTGGTAGAGCGACCCTGGCAGAAGCCGCCCTGACATGGAGCCAGCAGGCCATGTGACTCCAGGACCCAACGCAACCACCGACGTACCATACGTTGCAGCAGCTTACAAAGAACTTTGGCGAGGCTGATGGGGCGATAGCGGGTTTTTACCGGGTTTGAGCACTTGAATGATTGTGCTCTCCCATCATTGCGATGGAAAGACGCCATCGCACCAAATCCGGTAGAAGATGAGTAGGAGATGTCGCTTGTAGTCAGATGAGATGTTTTATCATCTGGCTGTGGATTCGATCTGGCCCAGGGGCTGTGCTGGGGCAATGTGCTAGGCCACTGAGGAGCTCCCACTCTGTAAATTGGGCGTTATAGGATTCACTGAGGCGTGTAGTAAATGAGAGGACGTTCCCTTCCAGTTGCGGTTTTAGAGTTCGGCCGGCCGGGGTGGCCGAGCGGTTCTAGTCGCTACAGTCTGGAACCGCACAACCACTACGGTCGCAGGTTCGAATCCTGCCACGGGCATGGGTGTGTGTGATGTCCTTAGGTTAGTTAGGTTTAAGTAGTTCTACATTCTAGGGGACTGATGACCTCAGAAGTTAAGTCCTATAGTGCTCAGAGCCATTTTTTAGAGTTTGAAACGCTAGGGGGGGGGGGTAATTTTCCGACACAGAGGCTCGAGCAAAGTGCCCGGCAATTGCATTTTCGTCGGTAGATAACACGCCATTTATGGTAACACCAGGGACACCTGTTGGGGCCTGCTACCCGAAAGACGTTTGATCTTTGCCTAGACTTGGGAAGGTGAAGTATGGCATCCAACGGTCGAGACTTCTCTCCCCCAACAATCCCGTTTCCATCATTTGTTAAGTTGGGGAAGGTGGGCATGGAGGCGTTTAAAGGCAGTGAGGTGCTCCAAGGAAAGGTGCCGCTTATGCCGTTGTTGAGCTTGCCGACGCTTCTCAATTGCTTCAGCGACTTCCGGCGACCAAGGGACTGCGTTACGACTCTGGCAACCTAAAGAGCGAGGGATCGTGTTTTCTGCTGCAGAAACACTTGTTGTTGGTGTTGCTGTTGTTACCTGCTCAACCGTCACATTAATGTTACCGTGTGGGAGGATTCAATGGTGACAGAGGTCAAATTTTCCCAGTCTGCCTTGTTTAAAGCCCATCTGGGCAGACATGCACGGGTCTGACGCAGGGGCAGTGACAGGAAGATGGGGGTCACTATCACACAGGTCGTCATATTCTCTCCAGTGGATAGATGGGTGAAGTCCTGGGTTCCAAACTGATAAATCAATGACCGTGTAACTACAATGAGCCTCACTGCTGTGGCGGCCCCAGTATTTATGATGCAGAGGTCGAACTGAGAAAGTTTCGACATCTCTGCCTCAGCCAGTAAGTATGGTGCCATTAAAATCTCCCGAAAGTAGGAAAGGTAAAGGGAGTTAACCAGTGCAGCTAATATATCCAGGGGTACAGCACCATCTGGAGGAAGATATACATTGCAGACTTATTTCCTGCTTCATCATTGTGACAGCCACAGCTTCAAGAGGGGTTTGAAGGGGCACAGTGTCACTACAGATTAAGTTTAGGACATAGACTCAAACTCCACCTGACATTATTATAGTCGTTATGGTTCATTAATATCCCCTATAGCCATGGTGGGCAGGAGTCCTCATTGCTGGGAACCAGCTTTCTTGGAGGGCAATGCAGACTGCAGGTGTAAAGCTCAACAGTTGCCATAGCTCAGCCAGAAGGTGGAAAAAAGCGCAGTCATTCCACTGGAGGATGACGTCATCGTGAGAGTGGGAAGGCATGGAACATTCAATGAGGCAGTTCACACCACAAGTCACATGCTGCCACCAATTTATTTGCCCGAGCAGTATATACCCATTGTGTCTGAGGGTCTGGCGACATCTAGGTCCTCAGCGGACGAAAAAATCTCCACCCCACCCTCAGATGCAGAGCTTGTGGGTAGCGGTGGTGTGAGTGCCACCGCAATTTCCTTGGTCATAGGGGTTTTCTTTTTGGATTTCTCTCCCTGCTCCTTGAGTTTCTCTGGCTGGGTGGACCTCACTGGCTGAGTCTCAGGGACTGAGGATGATCGTGACGCCCTATGACCAGCTGCTTTTGAGCTCTTCAGCCACTGGTGGGTGTCATCTTTCCCACTAGCAGAAACAAGGGAAGGGAGTGGCCCAAGGAACCCCTTCCTGGCGAGAGAAGCCAAAGAAGACTACTAACACTTCACTGGCTTGACAGTGGGGACATGTCCCCCCCTGATAGTAGGGGGGGTGAGGTGCTCCTGAAGTAGGTGGTGCAGGAGAAACAGGGAGGAAAATGCCCCGACCATCAAACGAGCAGGTGTAGTTTCAAGCTCTGAGGTTTTTTTGTTTTGGTTTTAGGGCGCAAAATTGCCATGTACATTAGCGCCTGGTCCGTGACTTAGGAAACAGTAAAAAACGACAGTGGAAACCAGCAGCAATGCAAACGAAAGTCATAAAATTGGAGAAACCAAAAGCAGACGGAAGGCTTAAAAATCCACTACAGAAAGGGGTTGGTTGTCCCAAAAAAAGCTTCGAATGACTGACGTCATTTCGCTGGCACTAATAAGCTCGAGACTGCCATCGGATGAGCGCGTGCGTGTCATCTGCTAAAATCGACGATATATCAGGCGATAGCTGTAGACGGGCGCGTAACGGATTAAAAGAGGGGCACTCAATTAAAAGGTGTCTTACCGTCCACAGATGAGAGCAGTGGGGACAGAGTGGGGGAGGATCGCCGCTTAAAAGATGTCGATGGCTAAAAAGACAGTGCCCTATCCGGAGTCTAGTTAAAATTATCTCCTCCCGACGACGCGTTCGGGAGGAAGAGGTCCAAGCACAAGGAAGAGCTTTCACGTCACGCAATTTATTATGGGAAAGTGTCGACCAATGCGCGTGCCATAAATGAACAACACGACGACATAAAACGCTCTGTAGATCGGCGAAGTGAATCGATTGGATAGTCGGCTGAAGAAGAGAGACTGCAGCCTTGGCTGCAATATCAGCCGCCTCATTTCCACAGATACCAACGTGTCCCGGGAGCCAGAGGAACGCCACCGAGACGCCCCCCAGGTGGAGCAAGCGCAGACAGTCCTGAATCCGGTGGACCAGAGGGTGCACGGGATAAAGAGCTTGGAGACTGAGGAGAGAGCTGAGAGAATCTGAGCAGATTACGTACTGTATCCGCTGATGGCGGCGGATGTAGTGGACAGCCTGGAGAACAGCGTAAAGCTCCGCAGTATAAACCGAACACTGGTCGGGAAGCCGAAATTGATTTGGGGAGTCGCCAACAATATAGGCACTCCCTACACCTAACGATGTTTTCGAGCCGTCGGTGTAAATAAATGTGGCGTCCGTCATTTGTGCACATAGAGCAGCAAATGCCCGATGATAAACAAGTGAAGGGGTACCATCCTTGGGAAATCGACGAAGGCCACAGAGCAGGCTGATCCGGGAACGGAGCCAAGGTGGTGCTGTACCCCAAGTTGTCAAGAAGGTTTTAGGAAAGCGGAAGGAAAGAGAATGGAGCAATTGATGGAAGCGGACTCCCAGTGGTAGTAGAGAGGAGGGGCGGCATGCATACCCTACATCAAAGGAGGCGTCGAAAAAAATGTCATGGGCCACATTAGCAGGCATGGAAGACAGATGGCTAGCATAACGACTCAGAAGGACTGCTCGCCGATTGGACAGCGGAGGTTCAGCAGTCTCAGCATAAAGGCTTTCCACAGGGCTGGTGTAAAAAGCTCCAGACACTAAACATAATCCACGGAGGTGGATAGAGTCGAGACGCCGAAGAATAGACGGCCGAGCAGCGGAGTAGACTATGCTTCCATAATCCAATTTCGAGCGCACTAAGGCGCAATAGAGGCGGAGAAGGACCACTCGGTCCGCTCCCCAGGAGGTACCATTCAGGACACGGAGGGTGTTGAGGGATCGCAGACAGCGAGCCGAAAGATAGGAAACGTGGGAGGACCAGCACAGTTTTCTGTCAAACATAAGACCCAAAACGGAAGGTTGACAGGTCCTAGATGTAAGGAAGGTGGAAGAAGCTCCGTACGACGCCAAAAATTAACACAAACGGTCTTACTGGGAGAAAAACGGAAGCCGGTTTCGATGCTCCAAGAGTTGAGGCGATCGAGACATCCTTGAAGACGTCGTTCAAAAAGGCTGGTCCGTTGAGAGCTGTAGTAGATCGCAAAATCGTCCACAAAGAGCGAGCCTGAGACGTCAGGAAGGAGACAATCCATAATTGGATTTATGGCAATGGCAAACAGTACCACACTCAGCACGGAGCCCTGGGGGTACCCCGTTTTCTTGGGAGAAAGTACGGGAGAGAGTAGTGTTCACCCGCACCCTAAATGTGCGCTCTGCCATAAATTCGCGAAGAAAAAGGGGTAGCCGACCTCGAAAGCCCCAAGAGAACAGTGTGCGGAGGATGCCTGTCCTCCAACAGGTATCGTATGCTCTCTCCAAATCAAAAAATATTGCTACTGTTTGGCGCTTCCGGAAAAAATTGTTCATGATATAAGTGGAGAGAGCAACAAGATGGTCAACTGCAGAAAGATGCTTTCGGAATCCGCATTGGGCAGGTGTTAAAAGACTGCGGGATTCCAGCCACCAAGCTAAACGGTAATTCACAATACGCTCCAAAACCTTACAGACACTACTCGTGAGAGAAATGGGGCGATAGCTAGAGGGGAGATGTTTGTCCTTTCCAGTTTTCGCAACGAGAACGACAATAGCTTCCGCCATCGTCTGGGAAAGGTACTGTCGGTCCAAATTCGATCATAAAGGCGAAGGAGGTAACGCAGACTATGAGTTGATAAATGCAGCAACATTTGGACATGGATACCATCCGGTCCTGGGGCGGAGGAGCGAGAAGAAGAGAGTGCATGTTGGAGTTCCCGCATGGAGAAAACAGTATTGTAGCTTTCGCGATTTTGAGAGGAGAAAGTAAGATGCCGCACTTCCGCTGCACGTTTCTTCGGGAGAAACGCAGGGGGGTAATTTTAAGAGCTCGAAATCTCAGAAAAGTGGTGACCCAATGAATTAGAAATTGCGACGGGGTCCACTAATGTGTCATGCGCGACAGTGAGCCCAGAGATCGGGGAGAAACTAGGCGTGCCAGATAACCGTCGAAGCCGACTCCAAACTTCCGAGGAGGGAGTGAAGGTGTTAAATGAGCTAATAAAGAATTTCCAGCTTGCCTTCTTGCTATCGCGGATGACGCGACGGCATCGCGCACGGAACTGCTTATAGCGGATACAGTTGGCCAAAGTAGGATGGTGGTGGAAAATGCGAAGAGCACGTCGCCACTCACGTATTCCGTCACGGCATGCCTCGTTCCACCAAGGAACTGGGGGGCGCCAAGGCAATTTGGAGGTGCGTGGTATTGAACGTTCCGCAGCTGTAAGAATAACGTCGGTAATATGTGTGACCTCATCGTCGACGCTGGGAAAGCGACGGTCATCGAATGTCGCTAGAAACTAAAAAAGTGTCCAATCGGCGTGGGCAAACATCCAGCGTCGCGGGCGCATATATGGCAGTTGAGGCTGCGGTCTAAGGACACATGGAAAGTGGTCACTCGAGTGTGTATCATCAAGGGCGAACCATTCGAAGCGCCGAGCTAGCGGAACTGTACCGACCGCGAGGTCTAAATGAGATAAATTTGTCGTGGAAGCGGACAAAAATGCGGGGACCCCAGTGTTGAGGCAAACTAGATCCACTTGGTGGAAGACGTCTAGCAATAGTGAGTCACGTGGACAAGGATGTAGAGATCCCCAAAGCGGGGGTTGGGCATTGAAGTCACCAACCAGCAAATAGGGGGGTGGAAGCTGACCAAGAAGATGAAGGAGATCAGCTCGTGCCATTGGTGTGGACGATGGAATGTATACAGTACAAAGAGAGAACGTGTATCCGGAAAGGGAAAAACAGACGGTGACAGCTTGGAAGGAAGATTTTAAATGGATTGGGTAACAATGGAGAGTTTCATGGAGAAGAATCATGAGTCCTCCATGTGCTGGAGTGCCTTCAACAGAGAGGAGATCATATCAGACAGACTGAAAAAGAGGGAGAACAAAGCGGTCATGGGGACGCAGCTTTGTTTCCTGTGGACAGAAGATGACCGGCGAGTAGGATCACAAGAGGATCGACAATTCATCCCGATTGGCTCGAATACCGCGGATATTCCAGTGGATAATGGACATAGGGTGAACAGAAAATGGAGGAATGTGACCAAGGTCGCTGTCAACTCAACGACTGCTCAGAGCTTGCGACCGACAACATGGAATGGCATTCAGCCGAAAGCAGAAGATCCTGATCCATAGGTTGGTCAGGAGCAGCTCCTGCCACCAGCGATCGGCCGGTTGATCGGCCACCAGCAGTGCACATCAGCGACACGGAAGACGGCCGAGGGCGATTTCCGCCAGGTGGTGCTGTAGATGGGACACGCCTTGGCGGAGAAGGAGAGGAACTGGGTTTCTTTGTAGCCTTCTTGGAAGTATGATGTTTAGATGAAGGAGGAACTGATGGTTGTGAAGTTGCAGTACGTAAAAACTCTTCACGAGTATGCTTTTTTTTGGAAGTCTTGGTGTCTGACTTTTGGGCTCGAGATTTAGCAGAACCCGACGAAGGGTGAGCCATAGAGTGGGCAGGCGAAAGTGGTGAGGTTGAACGGGCGATCTTTGTGCTGGCCGATCTGACGACCGTGGCACTAAAGGTGAGGTCGCAGGTCTGCGTGGCCGCCTCCTTTGTTGGCCGAGGAGAGGCAAGGACAGTGCTGCATTTACCTGTCTGAAGCACAGTGGGCTTTCGACTGGCGAATAATTTTCGAGCAGCAAAGGTCGACACCTATTCCTTCACTCTGATTTCCTGAATGAGCTTTTAGTCTTTAAAAATGGGGCAATCTCTAGAGGAAGCAGCGTGGTCACCCATACAGTTGATGCAACGAGGGGATGGAGGTGGACAAGCACCCTCATGGGCATCCTTACCACACAACACATTTGGCTGGATTGGAACAGGACTGGCTGGTATGATTGAACCACTGACACCAATAGCAACGCGTAGGGTTTGGGATGCAAGGGTGAACGGAAATTATCTCATTGCCTGCTTTTATGTTCGATGGGAGTTGAACTCTGTCAAATGTCAAGAAGACAGTACAGGTTGGAATGATGTTCGTGTCAACCCTTTTCACGACTCTGAACAGCTGTGTCGCCCTGGTCAGACAGGTGATTTTGATTTTCCTCATCGCACAGTCCGTCGAGGGAGCGTGTATAAACGACTCCACGCGTGGAATTTAAAGTATGCAAAGTGAGGTACGCAGCAATTTTTGTGCCTGGAGGGCACTGACTTTCTAACAACAGGGTGCCATTCCGTAATCGGGAACAAGACTCTACAGGACCTGCAATTGCGTCGACACCGTTCTGAATAATGAAAGGGTTGACCGTGGAGAAGTCGTGACCTTCGTCAGACCGAGAAACAACAAGCAACTGTGGCAACGATGGAAGAACTGTCTGTGGCTGACACTCAGTGAACTTACGCTTGTGAGCAGACATAGTTGAAGGTGAGGAAACCATTGCGGAAGAATCCCCCTTGATTACCGGCGTCTCCGATGGCGCGCTCCTCCCTTGTGGGGGCCCTCTCTGAGGGCACTCCCGCCTTAGGTGATTGTTCACACCTCAGGTCATACCTCCCGACAAACGGACGGAGGGACCAATCGGCACTTTCGGAAGGTATCAGCTCGGGTAATCACCCCTCCCTGGGCCTGGCCGTTACCAGGGTGTACGTACGTGTCCTACCTGTCTACCCGGGGCGGGGAATTACGCGTTACCCGGTCACCGGCTACGCATGGAAGTGCGTGGGTCGGCCTTCAGACACGCACAGGGAGGAAAAAAGAGAAAGGGAAAGGAAAGAAGAGGGGTCTCAAACGCCGCAGCGGAGAAAAGTGCAAAGAGAAGAGGGAAGGAAGAGGGAAGGAAAAGAGAAGGACAGAGGAAGGACGAAGACTGGCAAGTGTAGAAAGCAAGGAATTTGTAACAGTTTCGAGCGTCCGTCTCCGGACATAGGCACAAACCATACTCCCAGAGGGGGAGAAGGGGAAGGAAAGAGCCAGAGGTGAGGGGGGGGGGCGAAGATGGGGGACAGGGAAGGATGCGGAAAGGGAGGGTATGCAGCCCGGAAAGGAAGGAGGGCGACATTAGCTCAGGGTCCCGTGCTCGCTACGCACGTATCCACAAAAGAGTTGTGGACCCCCTGGGGGAAAGCTCTGAGGTGACTGGGGTTGGCAGAGCTGATGGTGCCAGAACTGTAGTAGTGGCGGCGTAAGACGATGTCATACGTACATGATGCAGGTGTTCTAATTTTCTCTTAGCCTCAGTGTTGGTCAGTTGGTCCATGGTTCTGGAGAAACCTGCAGTCTGTCGAGCAAGGCTCTCCGCAGTTGACACATATGGGAGCCAGAGCACATTTAGTATTGGAAGGTGATGGGCATCCACAATCTCGACATGCGACGCTGGAAGTACACCAGGAAGTCGTATGGCCGAACTTCCAGCACAAAGCACAGCATCGGGGGAGGGATATAGGGATTTACATCACAGCGGTAGACCATCACCTTGTCCTTCTCGGGCAATTTATCACCCTCGAAGGCCAAGATGACGGCACTGGTGGCTACCTGATTATCCCTCTGACCGCGGTAGATATGCCGGACGAAATGAACACCTCTACACATTAAATTATCGTGCAACTGATCGTCAGGCTGCAAAAGACGGTCTCTGTGAAATATGATACCCTGGACCATATTCAAGCTCTTATGGGGCGTGATGGTTACTGAAACGTCTCCCAGCTTGTCACAAGCGAATAACGTCCGTGACTAAGCAGAGGATTCTGTTTTGATCAAGACTGACCCAGATCTCATTTTGGACAAGGCTTTACCTCCCCGAACTTGTCCTTAATGCTCAACTAAAAACTGAGGATTCATTGTTGTGAAAGATTCCCCATCAGCTTTTGAACATACAAGGTACTGGGGCAAATAAGATCCACTGCCATCCTTAGCCTGATATTACTTGCATGGTGTGGCCAGGGTAGGGAACGATTTTGGTTCACACTTCCGTGATCTGAATTGAGCTTGTGAATGCTTAGAGACTGCTGGTGTTTCACCACCAGTAAGAGATGGACTACGCTTCATGTGTCATCCACCCTGACACACACACACACACACACACACACACACACACACACACACACACACACACACACACCAACCAGGGGCCCTTCCATGGACGCCAGCTAGTCACAGCAAAGGCCACCTGGTAGGATGACCATTGAAGGGAGTCCCGATGTCCCAGGGGGTGGGCATTTACCTCTTGGCATATGCGGGGTGTTTACGGCACAGGTATCAACAGAGCAATCACTGTGTGGTCAGGGGGCTACAACCAGCAAGGTACATGGCGGCCCCACCACAACCAACTGGCTACTGTACAAAGAAGTCCATTTTCATAGTCGACACAAAAAGCGACACTGCACAGTGCATGGTGGAAAACGCACCCAGGAAGGTGCAAATGATTAGCTTTTCAGAGCATTGACACAAGGTTGGCGCCTGTGGTGACACCTACAACGTGCTGACATGAGGGAAGTTTCCAACCGATTTCTCGTACACAAACAGCAATTGACCGGCGTTGCCTGGTGAAACGTCGTTGTGATGCCTCGTGTAAGGCGGAGAAATGCGTACCATCACGTTTCCGACTTTGATAAAAGTCGGATTGTAGTCTATCGCGATTGCGGTTTATCGTGACGCGCCATTGCTGCTCGCGTTGGTCGAGATCCATTGACTGTTAGCAGAATATGGAATCGGTGGGTTCATGAGAGTAATACGGAACGCCGTGCTGGATCTCAATGGCCTCTTATCACTAGCAGTCGAGATGACAGGCACCTTAAACGCATGGCTGTAAAGGATGGTGCAGCCACGTCTCGATCCCTGAGTCAACAGATGGGGACGTTTGCAAGACAACAACCATCTGCACGAACAGTTCGACGACGTTTGCAGCAGCACGGACTATCAGCTCGGAAACCGTGGCTGCGGTTACCCTTGAGGCTGCATCACAGACAGGAGCGCCTGCGATGGTGTATTCGACGAGCCTAGGCGCACGAATGGCAAAACGTTATTTTTTCGGATGAATCCAGGTTCTGTTTACAGCATCGTGATGGTCGCATCCGTGTTTGGCGACATTGCGGTGAACGCACATTGGAAGCGTGTATTCGTCATCGCCATACTGGCGTTTCACCCGTCGTGATGGTATGGGGTGCCATTGGTTACACGTCTCGGTCACCTCTTGTTCGCATTGACGGCACTTTGAACAGTTGACGTTACATTTCAGATGTGTTACGACCCGTGGCTCTACCCTTCATTCGATCCCTGCGAAACCCTACATTTCAGTAGGATAATGCACGACCGCATGTTGTAGGTCCTGTACGAGCCCTTCTGGATACAGAAAATGTTCGACTGCTGCTCTGGTCAGCACATTTTCCAGATCTCTCACCAAGCTCTGTTTGACTAAATGCCCAGGCGTATCAAGGTCGTTATTACGGCCAAAGGTGGTTGTTCTGGGTACTGATTTCTCAGGATCTATGCACCCAAAATGCGTGAAAATGTAATCTCATGTCAGTTCTAGTATAATATATTTGTCCAATGAATACCGATTTATCATCTGCACTACTTCTTGCTGTAGCAATTTTAATGGACAATAGTGTAGTTTGCGAACAAATAATTCGCTTTTTTGGAAAGCATTGCTAGTAGTGAAGATATTACCATACGCCCACAGCGCAACGAGGTGTAGGACGATGAGGTTCTACGGAGGGATATAAAGCGTGTAACACATGGTGACAAATGTAACGGCTGCAGCGTTTGTGAGGGTACACTAACGTTAGCGTCTGAAGCAGGCTTACTACTTCTTTATGTAAAATGACGGAACTGCAAAAGTTTGAACAATCAGGATCCTAACTGGACAGTACGAAAATAAAAACGGTTCCTAGTAAAGTAAAATGTGTGTGGTCCCATTCACTAGAAAAAATCTATTTTAGCGTAACGTGTGAACAGCGCTTGCAAATGTAAGTGCATCTGAACAGTAACAAAAAAAAAAATTTGTTTGTGATCACTATGGGGACGTTTTGTAATTGTGATTTTGTTTCCTTATGAGAGCCGAATTTTCTTACGAATTAAAACGTTCGTTCAGGCTAGATTTGAACCAGCGATCCAAGGACACCACCTTGTGATATTCGACGGTCTACCGCCCTAGCAAGTAAGATACCGAATACTCGAGATGTAGGTGGGTAAAACGATAATTTTCGCTAGAAGTTTAATTTCGTTGAATGTCGCCATCCTTCGTTCTAACAGAGGAAGAGCATATCTCCAAGGCAAGTTAATGCTGACTTCACGCTTCTACACATTTTAAGTGAGTTAGTAAACCCTCAGGAACATTTCAGGAGTTTCCATAAATATATTTGTACAGTATGGTACTATACACCATTTGAAATCTATTTTCCAAATGAAAACCTCTGAATTAACATGACGGCCGCCGGTGCATCGAGCTAGCCAGTGACGTCAGGAGCGTCACGTGACTCGAATGGAGCGTTTTAGGGGGTTTTCGAAGTATTTGAATTCCACTTCCGTTATTATAAATACTGAAATTCGAGAGGAAAGTAAGCATGGTGGGAGCGTAAAAAAACAAGCATTTAACGCAGTTTCCAGGAAAAGGTCAAATATCGTATTCCTATGACATTCACTAACAACGATACTACTAGCAATCTTACAAACACATCGACACTGAAGCGCGTGCCCGCCTTTGCAAATACTGGCAACCTGACACGTTTCGTATATCAGTCGAAACGGGTTGCCGACTTCCAAGGTTTCTGGGATTTTATTTACAGTTGTTCTGACATCCAACAAAAATTGAGAGGGTACGCGTTAAAAACAAGTGACAATTTCTTCGGACAGTCACAGCAAAGTCTACAACCGTCCGCCCATCCATGCTGCCGCGTTACAATCCGCTAATTGTCATGTGAATACTACAGTACGCTGAAGGTGTCGCTCAGACGACTGGTTAAATTAATAACACATTGCGCAGATACTACATAGAATCTCAGTACCAATCTCAGCTGTGTGAACCAGTTATTTCGAGTTCTGTCGTAAGCGTAGGCCTACTTCAAGTTGAAAAGCTCTTCAAAACAGGCGCTTTTCGCTTTTGACAGAGCATAAAACATGCTAATATTGTAATTTTAAGTATATGTTTTCGTTCTTTCAGTTATTTCTGGACGGAATGACATTTGCTTCAGAACGACGTATTCCAGATGTTTGTCAATGTGTTCCTTGTTCTACGTTCTGGGGACAACTGCTTCTCTTTTCACTTTAGTAGATTCATTTTTCCTCCACTCATTTTGGAGGTCGTTTTGTCCTGCAATCTGTTCTGTCATCTTTTCATTTGTGTTCCTCTGTTTTGGAGATAGTGCCAATGACAGTTCTAAAAAAATATTTGAACGTGTGTAATGACCAAGACGTATTGTCTATTCATAAAACTTACGGAAAAGCCACTGGAACGCTCCCAAAACGTGATCTTGTCCGCTGAATGATCTTTCAGTATTCAGTGCTCTTAAGACAAAAAAGTAACTGTTACACTTCTTTGCTTATTGCATTTAATTCGCAGTTGGTGCACCTAAATATTCTAAGTAAATACGCCCTGGTTACTAAAGCAACTGGCATTTAAAGCAAGTGGCATTTAAACTCAGCGATACATACTTTCAGTATTACGACTCTCAGCAGAGTCTTTGAGACGCAGGCTATCACCACTTCTGAGGCCCCTCTAGGCACACATCGGCTGGTATAATTCCTGCTGCAAGTATAATTGAATCTTGGCAACAACATAGAATACGTTTGGCAACTGTGGCCGACAAGTTACTTTATGGCTGTCGCACAACTATACTGGTAAATTCACTTGGTCTCACGTGTCTTACCACTGAATAATCTGTGATTTTTCACTTAAAGTGAGGTTATCCATTCCACGTGGAAATAGCATCTAATCTCATCTTTCACATCGCAATTTACCTGTCCTAGCCATCACTGGGACAATGAGAGACTAAAAATGCAGCTTTTCAGTAGCTCAGGAATGACGTCATCGCCTGTCAAGTGAAGGTCGTGTTGACTTGTAGTTCCAGTCTTGCTGAAGACCATGTTTCTAGCTGCTCTGTTACACAGAAGCAAGGAGCCGAATCGAAAATCAGTAAGTATATCTTAAGAAAACTTCAAATATTTTCGCCCTACTTCCAGTATCTGACTGGCTTAGGAGCACAACCGATAATACCTAATTCTGGTTCTGTCGACATCGCTTTGATTTTTGTGAATACACAGTTTTATTTACAAAATTCCACATTTCCATGCCACAGAGGGTGACAACAGTACACACACTGTTTCGAGGTCCAAAGTGAATAATATCTTACTAATTCTTGTTGATATACGTACGGCTGTGTTACAGATACTTTATATTTCATTAAAAAATACTTTCGTCATAATGTTATTGTAGCAAGTTTTATTTCATTTGTACTAGGACAATGCATATTTTAACAGCAATTCCCATTAATTTACTGTACACAAAAAACATCACTCACCAAAAATCTATTGTCATTACCTCAAACAGTCTGACAATGCTCAAATAGTTCATCTACTCCATACCTGTAGGAATCTACTAGCTCTACGTTAAAGATGTCAAACCAGGTCTGAAGTGCATTTTAGTCCGGAAAGGAATTTTCTTAGGGGTTGTTTGGTAAGGAGTGGGGAAGGTAAACATCTGAGAGCATAAAACCAGAATATTAAGTTTGAGAGATATGATATCCCAAATAACCTGCTGGATAGTTTTTGTTTTGAAATTAGTGTCTCTTATCGTGTAGAAACAAGTGATGCAATGTTGTCTGGTTTGTCTTGTACTCCTACCAAAAGAGGAGTCAGTTGTTGGCATACACACTGCAGTGGACACGCCTCTAGGAGAGGAGCTCCTAGTGCACAGCACTGACGCCGAGTACGTTCACACTAAGCTTTGTTCGAGCATTTCGGCTCTCACATTAATTTCTTGTTAAGAAGTTAACGCAACGGAATTATAACTTGCGTAGAAGTAATACTGCAGTAGTAATCACAGTTTGATTTTTGTTGCTTTCAATTTGAGCATGGAGTAATCCTATTCCCGACTCGAACCTGTGGAAAAATCATGCCAATACGATCGTTCTTAAGAAATAAAACCTTTTCTGGAATGTTTTGCCAAAAGGCACTCGCCCCACACACGACAGAAATATTCAGAGCTGCCTCTGCTGCCTTCATCCCCTTTATTAAAACCAAAGCGAATAGTGTGTCGAAAATGTTAGTCCTTTTTCCACTTGCGAGTATTTTACAGCTGTAACAACGTTAATCCACTGTTTATCATTGTCCCTTTTTTAGGACATATTGCATTTATTTCTACATTAGATTTTAGGTAAAGGATTAATTTTCCTATTCTCCAGCTTCGCACTTGGCTGCGTTGTACGCCTGCTGGTGGTTTCTGCGTAACAATGAATTGTTATTTAGTCGCCTGGGCGATGTCCTTTTAACATTCAGTATATTTAAAATTTTCTGAAGTTGCTGCAATATCAGTTCATCTTACACACTTATGTACAAAAATTACTATTTACATTGAGATATGCTGCGTTTACATTGTATGGTATTTTCCCCACAGCTAGATGGTGTAGTGAAATGTCTTTCCATTTTACCATTCAAGTAAGAAACGTATCACATGGACTTACAGTTGGATTAAGTTCTAGCAGAACCATAGTATGAAGTTAATGGAGATGAAGCTAATGACTGGTAATTATTCCACCCAATCCAGATGCAGTAATAGATGAGGAAAACGTTGCAGAAAATATTCTGAACAAAGACTGTCGTACCAGGTGTAACACGTATTTTGGAAGATATAACGAACAGGGATGAAGCTATTTTATCTATTTACCTGAAGAAGCTTAGTAAATCAGTAGGACATGAACTGCGAAGTAGCGCATTAGGTCTACCCACAAAGAGATGTGAACCGAAGCATGCCCTGAAGCTGATACGAAAAATGAAGGGTGGAAAACTTAAAGCGTCCAACGACTACATTTCTGACAAAGAGAATGAACTTCTGGTTGAGAAACAACTGTGGCTACACAAACTGGTTTGTTATCGGTCAAATTACAGTTCTTCTTGAACATACTCACAGGCACATTAAAAGGAAACCTCTGTTTCCATGCTACATACCTTTGAAGAATACAGCGCACTCATGGGTGGCGTTTATCTGATGGACCAGCAGATATCACTTTATAGGACAGTAAAATCAAAACATTGAGGGTCCATAATTCACTAAGGTGTCATTTGAATGGTAAACATACCAAATTTCTAACCCAAACGAGAAGCTGTCACTGAAAGAGAATAGTGATGTTGCACATTTAAAGGTAACAGGATAAACACCGAAATGCAAGGTGACCACAAGGACGAAAATTGACGAGAGGACAGGTGACCACAGATTTAGAACTAGATACAGGGAATCGCTTTAGCTGCAAAGTAAAACAGCAAAGATGTGCATACGGCAATAATGCTCTGCATTTTGATAGCTGATTTTGCCAATGTCTTAAGAATGGAACTGCCTACAGTTTTTGTTCTAATCTAAAATTTTTCAGAACAGTTTTTCATTTCATTCAAAAATTGAAAAGTAATGTTCTGGCAAATAATGGATTAAGTTTCAAGCCTGCAAAATTCAATACGTAACTTCAAGATAAATACTAGAACTCCAAGTAAGAAAGCCAGTTGACAAGCACCTGGTGTACGGCGAGGAACTCTCTAGCGTCATCTGTTGTGACCTTGACTTTCTGGAAGTTTGTTACTGGCAGGCTAGACAGTGAAGCGAATTATATCGGATTCCATCAGACGTAACTTAAGCAGACTTCAGAAATAGGATTTCAAAATGATTCAAATGGCTCCGAGCACTATGGGATTTAACTTCTGAGGTCATCAGTTCCCTAGAACTGAGAACTACTTAAACCTAACTAACCTCAGTACATCACACACATCCACGCCCGAGGCAGTATTCGAACCTGCGACCGTAGTGGTCGCGCGGTTCCAGACTGTAGCGCCTAGAATCGTTCGGCCAGCCGGCCGGACAGAAATAGGATTTCGGAAGTAAAACATCGAGGCGTCTCGGTCTCGTGGCTTTGTATCAGCACTGCTCGACGTTTACCACTAGATCACGAGCACATACAGTTCTATAACGGCCAGTGAAGAACGATAGCACTTGCTCCGCACGCTTCCGCATAACGTAGCGTTGCCAGATGATGCACACGGCCGGATTTACAATTATGAGGTGCAGCCAGTTGTATTGGCCGCCTTCAACAAGCGATGTGACAGTCTGCGAGGGCCGCCAGGTTTTATGTCAGACTTTACAATTTCACACTCAAAACCCATTCCACTTTTGACGAGAATGTGACATGTGACACCATGTAAGAATTTTAATAACTTGAATGGCAGTAAAATTATGAACGTGTCATTTCTACAACATTTCCAGTTTCTCTTCGTTGCCATGGCCATAAATTCTTTGTACATCCATAGTGTAAGTGGAGAGCAGTGGGACGTCAGCTGGTATAAATTTATATTAAAAATGAAGAAATTCCTCCAGCTGTATTTAACAGTGGCGTAGCCTGAGGGGAGACTTTGAGACTTAGTCTCTCCTGTATTCGTGCTTAAAAAATGCAATAGTTATTTATAACAAAAATATAAACAACTTTCTACTAAGAGCACTAAATGTGCTAAGACATCAGCTTTGTAACCCCCGCCGCCGTACCCTGAGTATTGGTGCATCTGCCTGCTTGAGACTCGACTGCTCTCAGCCTCTGCCTCCCTCCCCTTACCAGGCTGTGTGCGCCTGAGCGTTCTCGGCTCCCCTCCGCTTTCCCTCTTCCACGAAGGCCGGTGCGCTGCACTTGCTACCAGGTATGGAGACTAGTCTCTGCCGCTTCCATGCTGGCTTTTAACACGGAAGTGAAATCGCGCGGTTTGTGTTCATAGTCATTCTTGTGTGATTTTAGTGCATATTTTCGTTGTGTCGCCAACATGAGTGAGCCAGCAACTGAACCCTTAATAGAATTTATTAAAAACTCTTTTCTACATTAACATACGAAGAAAAGACCTACTCCTATACTCAGTGTAGTTTTAAGGGAAGCCAAACAAAAACGCACTTTTCAGACAGCCTGGTACGAAAAGTATGCTTGGCTGACTGCGAATGCGGTTATTAACAGATTATATTGTTGTATACGTCTTCTGTTTGGTGGTGAAAACTGATGCAATGAGGGCATTTGTACAATAAAGAAATTTGACAGGAAAGCACAAAAGCATCAGATATCAAAACGTCACCTGCAGAACAAACAATCATTTCAGTTAATAGGCAAAAGTAGAATGAGCACGCCCTTTCTGAAGCCTGTCGCCTGACAACAATAAAATACAACAAACAAGCTGCATCTAGCAGGAGAGTATTGGCCCGTCTTATTCAGGCAATTTTTTTCTTTGTAAACAAGAACTAGCCTTTCGCAGCCATCGAGAAGATCAATCCTCCAGCAACAATCTGGAATTGTTGGATTTACTAGCTCAAGGAGAGCAGTTAATCCGAGACCATCTGTCATCTTCAGCCTTTAAAGCAACTTCTCCAGATATACAGAATGATGTAATAGAAATGATAACTCTAGCAGTTAATGAGAAAATAAAATCTGAAATTCATTTCAATTCAGGCTGATGAAACAGATGTGTCATGCAAGCGGCAAAAGAGTATAATATTCAGGTATTGTATTGCAGACAAAATTGAGGAAAGATTCGTTGGATTTTACAATGTTACTGGAAAGAAACTGCTGAAGGATTGTCAAACATTATTCATACAATACTGAAAGAATGGAATGTGGAAGGAAAAGTGGTTGGTTAAACATATGATGGCGCTTCAGTAATGGCGGGCAGAGAAAGAGGGCTGCAAGTATTGGTGAAGCAGTTCTGCCCCTATGCGCTGTTTATTCATTGTTATGCACACCAGCTGAATTTGGTTCTGTTACATGCCTCCAAAATCATACGACAAGTGCGCATGTTTGTAAGTGAGCTTACTGTATTCCATTAGTTTTTCAGCAAATCATCTAAACGAACTGTATTGCTAACTGAGAAAGGATTTAAACTGCCACATGCAAGCAACACTCGCTGGAATTTTCGTTCCAGGCAGTTTCAACAACATCTAGTCATTTCTCAGGGCTATATAGTGGTTTTAATAAAATATTTGATGATACAGACTCTCAGTGGGACCCAGAATCTTTGAGCTGTGCTTTGGGAAGCAAACGACGGATGGATGATATTACGTTTGTCTACTTGCTTTGCTTCTACCGAGGGTGCTTTGTTTATGTTGATCATCTCTTTAATGTTCTTCAGTCAAAATCTGTCAGTATAACTGCTTGCCACAACGAAATAAGAACTGTTTTGAGAAACGTACGACAGTTAAGAACGGAAACATTCGTTGATGAATGCATTAAGTGTCGCTTGTGTTTGAATGCAACTTATCATTCTGTGGCAGTCAAAAGACATCTCTCAGGGCACTAACTTACGATATACTGGATTTGCAAATTGGTCAGATGGAAATAAGGTTTCAAGACTTTCCCCAAATTTAGTTTGTTGAACTTTTGAACGAAAAATGTTTCCCGAACTATCAAATAGAATTCCCAAAGTTGAAACTGCTTCAATTATTAGAACAGTACCCTTTTTTTTAACAAGAACAACTTGACAATGAACTGTGTAGTATATACGCTGACGAGAAAAAACACTTATCTCCAAGAATCCTCTTAAAGTACATTGTCAACAACAATTTAGACTTCGTTTATGAAGAAACAATGAAGTTCCAGCGTTTGGTTTTGACCCTACCCGCAACTACAGCAAGCTGTGAACGAAGCATGAGTATTCTTAAAACGAGTGAAGAATTAATGGAATTCAATGTCCAACATCCGGCTGTCGTGTTTGAGCACGTTAGCAATAGAAAAGACACTACTTGGAGAGCCATCCAGTGATAAGATCTTTGTACACCGAGTTATAGACTTATTCGTGGGAAGAAAAGACAGGCGCATTGCACTTGTGCACAAGAAAAAAATATAAGTGCTGCTTCTCTTGCTGCTGGAGTTCTACAAATTTGTCATCGTTTCTTGAACTAGTTATTATTATTATTATTATCTTCACTTTCTCAGACGTTAAGTCCGGTTAAAAATGGAGTGACTAGGACGTTGATCAAGCGTCACTTCCTTTTAACTGTACGGTATGTGTTATATTGCATTTAGGAACTTTTGGGTAATTGAACATGTATCAATAATTACGGATTTCTGAAGTTGTATATATAAGTTTGGATGTAGCTGTATTGCATTGATGTACTGGTGGATATTGCGTGGTATGACTCCTGTAGTTGAAAGTATAATTGGTATAATGTCAACTTTATCCTGATGCCACATGTCCTCGACTTCCTCATCCAGTTGGATGTATTTTTCAATTTTTTCTCCTGTTTTCTTCTGTATATTTGCTGTATTAGGTATGGATATTTCAATTAGTTGTGTTAATTTCTTCTTTTTATTGGTGAGTATGATGTCAGGTTTGTTATGTGGTGTTGTTTTATCTGTTATAATGGTTCTGTTCCAGTATAATTTGTATTCATCATTCTCCAGTACATTTTGTGGTGTATACTTGTATGTAGGAATGTGTTGTTTTAAAAGTTTATGTTGTAAGGCAAGCTGTTGATGTATTATTTTTGCGACATTGTCATGTCTTATGGGGTATTCTGTATTTGCTAGTATTGTACATCCGCTTGTAATGTGATCTACTGTTTCTATTTGTTGTTTGCAAAGTCTGCATTTATCTGTTGTGGTATTGGGATCTTTAATAATATGCTTGCTGTAATATCTGGTGTTTATTGTTTGATCCTGTATTGCAATCATGAATCCTTCTGTCTCACTGTATATATTGCCTCTTCTTGGCCATGTGTTGGATGCGTCTTGATCGATGTGTGGCTGTGTTAGATGATACGGGTGCTTGCCATGTAGTGTTTTCTTTTTCCAATTTACTTTCTTTGTGTCTGTTGATGTTATGTGATCTAAAGGGTTGTAGAGGTGGTTATGAAATTGTAGTGGTGTAGCCGATGTATTTATGTGGGTGATTGCTTTGTGTATTTTGCTAGTTTCTGCTCGTTCTAGAAAGAATTTTCTTAAATTGCCTACCTGTCCATAATGTAGGTTTTTTATGTCGATAAATCCCCTTCCTCCTCCCTTTCTGCTTAATGTGAATCTTTCTGCTGCTGAATGTATGTGATGTATTCTATATTTGTGGCATTGTGATCGTGTAAGTGTATTGAGTGCTTCTAGGTCTGTGTTACTCCATTTCACTACTCCAAATGAGTAGGTCAATATTGGTATAGCATAGGTATTTATAGCTTTTGTCTTGTTTCTTGCTATCAATTCTGTTTTCAGTATTTTTGTTAGTCTTTGTCTATATTTTTCTTTTAGCTCTTCCTTAATATTTCTATCATCTATTCCTATTTTTTGTCTGTATCCTAGATATTTATAGGCATCTGTTTTTTCCATCGCTTCTATGCAGTCGCTGTGGTTATCCAATATGTAATCTTCTTGTTTAGTGTGTTTTCCCTTGACTATGCTATTTTTCTTACATTTGTCTGTTCCAAAAGCCATATTTATATCATTGCTAAATACTTCTGTTATCTTTAGTAATTGGTTGAGTTGTTGATTTGTTGCTGCCAGTAGTTTTAGATCATCCATGTATAGCAAATGTGTAATTTTGTGTGGGTATGTTCCAGTAATATTGTATCCATAATTTGTATTATTTAGCATGTTGGATAGTGGGTTCAGAGCAAGGCAGAACCAGAAAGGACTTAATGAATCTCCTTGGTATATTCCACGCTTAATCTGTATTGGCTGTGATGTGATATTATTTGAATTTGTTTGGATATTAAGCGTGGTTTTCCAGTTTTTCATTACTATGTTTAGGAACTGTATCAATTTAGGATCTACTTTATATATTTCCAATATTTGTAGTAACCATGAGTGGGGTACACTATCGAAAGCTTTTTGGTAATCGACGTATGCGTAGTGTAGCGACCTTTGTTTAGTTTTAACTTGATATGTCACCTCTGCATCTATTATCAGTTGCTCTTTACATCCTCGTGCACCTTTGCAACAGCCTTTTTGTTCTTCATTTATAATTTTGTTCTGTGTTGTATGTGTCACTAGTTTCTGTTTAATGACTGAAGTTAATATTTTGTATATTGTTGGTAGGCATGTTATGGGGCGATATTTAGCTGGGTTCGCTGTGTCTGTTTGATCTTTAGGTTTCAGATAAGTTATTCCATGTGTAAGTGTATCAGGGAATGTGTATGGCTCTGCAATGTAACTGTTAAGTAATTTAGTTAGATGTGAATGTGTTGAGGTGAACTTCTTTAACCAGAAACTTGCTATTTTATAATTTCCAGGGGCTTTCCAATTGTGAGAAGAATTAATTGCTTGGGTGACTTCATGTTGCAAAATTATCACTTCAGGCATTTGTGGTATCATCTTGTATGTGTCTGTTTCTGCTTGTATCCACCGTGCATGCCTGTTATGTTGTACCGGGTTTGACCATATGTTGCTCCAGAAGTGTTCCATGTCTGTTATGTTTGGTGGATTGTTTATTTCAATGTGTGTGTTATCTATTGTCTGGTAAAATTTCTTTTGGTTTGTGTTGAATGTTTGGTTTTGTTTCCTTCTATTTTCACTTTTTCTGTATCTTCCGAGTCGTTTGGCGAATGCTTGTAATTTCTGCTTCTTTTCGTCTAATTGCTCTGTCGCTTCTTGTTGTGAGATTTTACCTAACCTTTTTTGTTTTTTTTCCGAGATTTCATTTCTTATAAATTGTGTTAGCTGTCCGATGTCTTTTCTCAGTTTTTCTATTTTGATCTGTAGCCTGTGTTGCCATGCTGGTTTTGTGGGTTTCTTCTGTGTGTTGGTTGGTTCTGATCTCTGCCTAGTGTGTATATTTAGTGTAGTGAGTCCTATATAAACCAGTAGTTGTAACTCTTCCATAGTTGTATTTTCATTCATTTTGTTGTGTATGACTGTGTTGATAGTTTTTATTGTTGTTTCGACTTGTAGGTTATTTGGTGGTCTACGCAAGAATGGTCTAATGTCTGTATTTGTGTCTTTGTATTCTATATATGTTAGCTGAAATTTTTCTTCTATATCTAACATCTGTGTCACTTTGTGTTCTATTTGTGCTTGTTCTGGTGGCTGCCTGAAGATTTCGTTTTCCTCTGATTGTTTAATTGGTGCGTGTTGTTCTTTGTTTGTTTGCTCTGGGATGTTTGAGTCCATTACTGTATTTTCTTCTTCTTCTGATTGCACATTATTTTGTTCCAGTATTTGTTGTACTTGATGTTTGATGTTTTCTAATTCTGACTGGGGTATCCTGTTATTTTTTATTATTACATGGATCTGATCAGCTAATCGTTGTTCTGTTAAAAATTTTAATTCTGGGTATCTGGTAATAAATGTTGTGTATACTTGTGATCTGTATCCAGTTGTGTTGGTTCCTAAGTTTGTTGCTTGGTAATAACAGAACATGAGGTGTCGATTAACTTCATCTGACCATCTCATCCTCTGTCTGTTTTCCTTCTAGGGTGGTTGTAGGAAGCATATCCTGCAAAACACCTCTATTTGGATTTAAATCATTTTCTAGTTGGCTAGCAGTGTCGTTACCATTGTGGGCGGGCATAGGGTTCAAACGTCGTCCCCGACCATGACGGCGCTTGTCCGAGGCTTCATTAGTTCTGTCCTGAACCAACTAATCACACTAAAAGGGGGGTTAGCCCTATTAGTGGTTTGTTCTTTTCGTCGCCTTTTACGACTGGCAGAACATACCGGAGGCCTATTCTTTTCCCGGGCCTCCACGGGATTTATTATTATTATTATTATTATTATTATTATTATTATTGGCGGTGGTGGTGGTAGTAGTAGTAGTTTTATCTGATGAATTTTGTTTCATTTGTTTAAATTATTATTGTACTATTTTGTCTCCCTATAATAACTGCAGTCTCCCCAACGTTTACAACCACACTACGCCACTGGTATTTAAGGTGTCGATTTTATTTTGGCAAATAGTTTCAACTTAACACCGCCATCTTCAGGCCCTATAAAATATATCATACCTACAACAACCAATGTGACATCAGTAATCTACAAGTTATTTTGTAAGAAAATCATTATGAACATATTTCATAATGGACGAATTCAATAAAATTACATTTTGGCCATTTTCATTAAATACAATCATTCATGAAATTAACAATTTATGTGGTTCCACCAAGCACAAATTATAAGATCGCTTTTATTACAGATCAATGTCAAGCATTAAACGAAATGGGAGTATACATAAAATTAGGTGACAAGCCATAATGCTTACGGATAATCAACAGTGCTGAAAAGAAAATGCGTTGCTAATCAGACATATGAAGAGTAAGATTCATTATTAAACAACAGTAAAGGGAGGGAAAGGTAGAAATAGAGTTAAGTTTGCATAACACTGCATTTTTATCATACTAAAGTGACAGTGATACAATTTACTTAAACAACGTCAATCATAACGTCGCAAAACGAATAATAAGAAATCGGAAAACGAGTGTGGAACCTAGTTAATAAAAGGTAGTCTTTGGTATAAAATACATACGAATCAATCCAAAATCTACTCATTCAAACAAAAAATTTAAGTTATCATGCCGCTGAAAAACCTTATTTCAACGTCTTTGTCTCATCGACGTCAGTAATCTTTGTCACAAGTAGTGTAATTCTAGTATTCTTGCATGACCAATAGAACGATAAATTTCGTAGCAATACTCCAAAAGTAGTAACTAGGTACTAACAGTCTTAAAAATTCGTCACACCTGTAAAGTATTTGCTGTTCCTCTAATAAACAATTACCAGAATGAAGATACAGTAAAGTATACAGCGTATAACACTCGTATTGTGAATGTGATCTAGTCAAAAGTTGATTACGGTTATTACACTCAGTCACATGTGTAACCACTACTTATTAGGACAGCGGAAAGTCTAACAACCAATATCACCATTACACCATGGGCACTCATTCGTTTCGCTTATCCATATACAGCAGTTCTTGTATAAAATTACTAGTTAAAATATAAGCTATCCACTGATTAGGAGGACAAGCATGAGAGTGGGAAGTAAAATTATTCTGGACACAAGGACTCTTAGCGATTAGGATGAAACTGACTTAACAGCGAACTACGATAATGTGTCCTGTATGGAGTCTGACAAGGGAAAGTAGGTATAATCGAGCACAAACACATGAACTACTATCTTATAATCAATATCAAGGGACAAGTATCCATATATAGGGGTGTCAATCCAAGTACATGAATTCACATAATGTAGAGGCCAATCCTCAATCACAATATGGAAAACCATGATAACCTGCACGAATGATCTCTTTTGAAGTCGCTATACCTGGTATAAATTTTTTTATTAGATGTGGTTTATTCGCCAACTGCATTTGTAAACCATTCGTAACATTGTTTGGGCCTTCATAGAGATTTCAAAAAGTAAAAAAAAAATTATAACCTCAAAATGTTCTGGAGGCACATTCGTATTCCGGTGAACAGAATAATCTTTTAATGACCATTAACAACTTATTAGGGGAAATCGCACAAACTACATGACAATCCACTAGCAATCTAGAGGCCAATTGTCAACCACAACATGGAAAACCATGTGAATCTGTATTGATGACTGGCATCCGCTAATCGTTACCAGGCCGATGTGTCTCGCGATAACGTGTCATGTAATCAATGGAATAGTAACTGCCCTACTTACACAACTTTTGTAAATATTTATGACTTTATCTGCACTACCGAAAAAATACTGTTAACTTCAATGCGAGTGGTTATTTCCTGTTCATACATAAGTCAGTACTGCTATATACTGTATGTCAAAGGAAACCGAAAGTAGTATTTAAAACTGTATCGATGTCTACTCATCACGCTATAAATCTCTAAACTTCCACCACCACCACCACCACCACCACCACCACCACCACACTTAACCCTACCACAAAAAAACTAGAAAACCGAAGTTGGAATCTAACACTTCCCTTTACCTATATAGGTCAATAGCAACTAACGATATCAAACCAGCCATAGTCACAATCACACCTTGCTATCAAACACTTCGCTAAAGTCATCTACATCCATACTCTGCAAGCCACCTGACGGTGTGTGGCAGAGGGTGCCTTGAGTACCTCTATCGGTTCTCCCTTCTATTCCAGTCTCTTATTGTTCGTGGAAAGAAGGATTGTCGGTATGCCTGTGTGGGCTCTAATCTGATTTTATCCTTATAGTCTCTTCGCGAGATATACATAGGAGGGAGCAATATACTGCTTGACTCCTCGGTGAAGGTATGTTCTCGAAACTTTAACAAAAGCCCGTACCGAGCTACTGAACGTGTCTCCTGCAGAGTCTTCCACTGGAGTTTATCTATCATCTCCGTAACGCTTTCCCGATTACTAAATGATCCTGTAACGAAGCGCGCTGCTCTCCGTTGGATCTTCTCTCTGTCTTCTATCAGCCCTATCTGGTACGGATCGTACACTGCTGAGCAGTATTCAAGCAGTGGGCGAACAAGCGTACTGTAACCTACTTCCTTTGTTTTCGAATTGCATTTCCTTAGGATTCTTCCAATGAATCACAGTCTGGCATCTGCTTTACCGACGATCAACTTTATATGATCATTTTAAATCACTCCTAATGCGTACTCCCAGATAATTTATGGAATTAACTGCTTCCAGTTGCTGACCTGTTGAATTGTAGCTAAATGAGGGATCTTTCTTTCTATGTATTCGCGGCACATTACACTTCTCTACATTGAGATTCAATTGCCATTCCCTGCACCATCCGTCAATTCGCTGCAGATCCTCATGCATTTCAGTACAATTTTCCATTGTTACAACCTCTAGATATACCACAGCCATCATCCGCAAAAAGCCTCAGTGAACTTCCGATGTCATCCACAAGGTCATTTATGTATATTGGGACTAGCAACGGTCCTACGACACTCCCCTGCGGCACACCTGAAATCACTCTTACTTCGGAAGACTTCTCTCCATTCAGAATGACATGCTGCGTTCTGTTATCTAGGAACTCTTCAATCCAATCACACAACTGGTCTGATAGTCCATATGCTCTTACTTTGTTCATAAGTCAACAGCAAAGCAAAATACCAAATCAATACAAACCAACAAAAAAAACCACAACCAAATAAAACTCCCACCCAGCCCACAATCCAACTCCCCACCTCAAAAAAATGAAAGGCGCATAAACAAAGAAAAACAAAAACACTTTAGAAATCAACAACCGTACCAAACAAATCGTCTACACAAAATAAAAAACCACCACATCCCTCTACAAACAACTAACGACACCCCCCCCACCCCAAGCCACAGCCACCAAACCCCCAGCCAACACCTAATCCACAACCTTTGGCCTATACATCCTACTAACCACCCTTAAAAAACCCTGAAACTACGATAGCCCTCATGGATGCTCTTCCACCAACAGCACTCACCCAGGTGAGACTGAAGGTTAGAAGAGCGCCTCTTCCCCTACCAATCACCGGCTTAACTGCTGCCCAAAACCCCTCCATAGTATTCGTACAGGCCTCTATCTCATCATTCTATAACTCAACACTGTGGTTCAGTACTATATGATTGTACCCGTAATGACGCAACCACCTATAAGAAGAAAACGCGTCAAACTATAGTGGTACCCTCTTCAATTAAATCCTCAATCAGTCCCACTAATTCCCTCTTTGTCCAGAACACCCCCCCCCCCCACACACACACACACACACACACAAAAAAAAGAATGAATCAACCAAAGACTTACCCCTCTTATACATTCTCTTCCCATACTGCGACTCATCAATCTTCACAACACCACCCAGACCATCCAACCTACCCCCGTACTCAATATATTCAGAACACACCTCACAACAATAATACCAATTAAGCACCGTTATCTCACTCATACCCACCTCAAGCGCACAGAAACTGTGAGCGAATTTATAACAAAAATGATACGTCGTCAACACTATTTCTCGCATGCCCAACCTAGACTTCTCGAACCAGGAACCTCGCCTAACGGAGCGCCATAAGTTATCCTTACGAAATCTCCACATATAGCCGTCCCTGGTCCGAGACGCCGGAAGTTTAGTAAGCCTCATTTCTTCACGACACACTGAACACTTCACGACTTCAGCCAAGAGGCCGAATAGCTGAAGAAATTTTATTAGAGACAACGCACTGTCCCTCATCATATCCATAACTAACAAACGCATGAACAAAGCAATTTACCAAAATTCACACACGACGAACAGAGAAAATCTACAATGACGTAGACATAACAAAACCAAAATAGTTAACGCACTAAAAATATTACGCTGAAAGCAGTCACCACCGATACCACACACGTGCAATGCTACCACGCAAAAGAACATCATACGCCACGTAACACGCGGAAATACGGAAGCGTCCGATCCCACCCGTCTGCTTTGCCCCATGACGTCACAAATATGGCGGAAACAAAAACACACACACACACAGTTTCCACAAGAAGCCTAATGACACTAACGGGACAAGCGAGGGAAATGGGGTGTTTTGGGTGGGGGGCAAACTAAATATAAACAAATTTAGACGCCTTGCGTAGCTACAACGTGTAAGTGAAGACAGCCATGCATGAATACCCACCCACCTCCCCAGGGGTCGTAACCCCCGCAACCCACAGAAGATAAAGATGCTTCAGTAGCTGATTAGTGTTTTTTGCCTTTTAAAAAAAATCTCACGGGATAGAACGAACAGATCAGAAAGATAAATATAATAAACTAAAACAGAAATTCGAGGAAACATAATTAAAATAAGTAATAAGTGTTTTTAAATTAAAAAAATCTCACGAGATAGAAGGAACAGATCAGAAAAGTAAATAAAATAAGATAAAACAGAACTGGAGACAGCCACACTCAAACCAAACTCCGCGCCGTCATGACGTCACACACAACACCCTTACGTCACGGGTCAAAGCCGACACGTTGGATCGGACGCTTCTGTCGACCCCAAAATATTTGCAATGAGCGTGCTATTATGCACGTTGTCTCAGAGGAAACTTTTAAAGAGTTTATGCATCAAATGTTTAAAAGAAATAATGTGGACACTGTCATTTCCAGTGAAGCTAAGAAGTTGCCTTATTTGATTAACTTAACAGCACCGCAAAATACAATATACAGGAAATATAAACGACTTCACTTACTGTGGTTGTTGACTGGAAAACTTGGATACAACTGACTGGAAAACTTGGATAGGACTGGAAAACTTGGAAAGATCTCGAAGAACTACCGCAACAGGAAGATTTAAAAAACTACTGAAACTACTGGAATTATCAAAAACTACTGGAATTATCAAAAACTACTGGAATTATCAAAAACTACTGGAATTATCAAAAACTACTGGAATTATCAAAAACTACTGGAATTATCAAAAACTACTGGAATTATCAAAAACTACTGGAATTATCAAAAACTACTGGAATTATCAAAAACTACTGGAATTATCAAAAACTACTGGAATTATCAAAAACTACTGGAATTATCAAAAACTACTGGAATTATCAAAAACTACTGGAATTATCAAAAACTACTGGAATTATCAAAAACTACTGGAATTATCAAAAACTACTGGAATTATCAAAAACTACTGGAATTATCAAAATTACTGAAAATATCAAAAATTACTGAAATAACAGAAAATTTCAAAAACTACTGAAATAACAAGAAAACCTCAAACACCAGTGAAACAACAGGAAAACTACAGGAACAACAAATGGAAAAACAGGAAAAACTTGAAACACAGAAATAATCTCGAGCAATACGTAGAGCACTCCAACGGCAAGCGTAGCAGGCAGCGGAATAACCTACAGCCGTTCGTTTCGTCCGTCACAGCAGTCAGCAACATCACGTGACTCGCCAATAGCGCCTCTCGTGGTGCCTCACTAAGTCTAACATACACCAGCCTACTGATCGACCAACCGACAAATTGGACGTGTGTCAGTGCATTGACCGACCGACCGACGAACTTTCATTGTCAAGAAGTCGGGCGTGTCGGACCATCCGACAGCCGACTCCCCCCCGCCACTCGACCCAAAAAACTGTGTTGTGTGTTACTTGATCGTGCGAACCGCCCATTTAAAATTCGTGTTTTGATACTGCTCGTGGGATTAAATACTGTTCTAATATACATGACAAGGCGCAAGACGGACGAAACTTTAAGGACAGAATCTTTAGAGAAATTCACCGACTGCCGATGTTTGTGCAACTTGTCATGCGAGGAGTATAGCAATAGAGATGCAAGAAATGAAGCGCTTCTTTCATTTCTAACGTATCCATAATGGTTTCATGTGGAACGTAGAGAAAGTAAAAGATACACACTTTTTGTATAACTGTTTTTCGGTTTTATTTCCAATACGTATCGGAAATGAAACCTGAAATTCAAATTATAGACACTTGACGGTCGTTTATTCATAAAATACACTTGAGACATTTTAGAAGTGCTAAGAAAATCCTACCTATCGTCACGCCTTCTTCTATGAAGAGCAAAGTAAAGGACTTTTTTTACAGTACTAACAGCTGCTAAGTGCTTCCATCCTTATGAATCTGTTGCTGAACTTGTTACATAATGTGTGCCGCCGCCATTTGCAGTCTTTCTTCTTCTGATTTGAACTGAGTTTCTTGGGCTAACAGGAGATATCTTTTATATTACACACATAAATTATTCATTACGTTTTCACGAACATAATTTATTTTATTTGTTTTGCCTTTGCTTTATCACGGCATATTTCCTTAGGAAACTATGAATCACTTTGCAGGTTTCAAGAAACATTTTAGATAAAATTTGTGGGGATCCATTTCGCCGAATTTGAGTTCTTCACAACATATGCCAATGCCTAGAAATCGTGATGTAGCTAACAGCCTCTCTAGCAGTTTACAGCTAACAGTTCCATGAAAAAGAGTAGCAATTATCCAGAATTCTTAATTTTCTATCATAGATACAAAAAGATCAATAGGAGGGTGCTGATTGCTGCAAAAAATCGTTTAATCACAAAATAATATATAGTGTAGAGAATAAAAGAAAAGCAGTCTGGGATGTTATAAAAAAGGAAACGGGGAGAGACAAACAAACACAGAATAACATATTGCTAAGGGAGGCGGATAAGGTAATAAATGATCCACAACACTTAGAAAACTATGTACACGGGCATTTTTCAAGTATTCCAGAGAAGTTACAGCAAAAATTCCCCAAAACAAATATAATTCCTGTAAATAGTGTTGCACTAAATACAATGATGTTACTTCCAACCACAGAGGAAGAAACCAATAAAAATGTTCAAAAACTAAAAAATAAAAAGTTAGTAGGTTTATATGAAGTACAAATGTGTGTACTGAAAAAATGCATAGGTATTATACAAGGCCCCTTAACAAATATAATAAATGAATACTTCACAAATGGCTCTGGTTCAAATGGCTCTGAGCACTGTGGGACTTAGCATCTGAGGTTATCAGTCCCCTAGACCTTAGAACTACTTAAACCTAGCTAACCTAAGGACATCACACACATCCATGCCCGAGACAGGATTCGAACCTGTGACTGTAGCTGTCGCGCGGTTCCAGACTGAAGCGGCTAGAACCGCTCGGTCACACCGGCCAGCTAATCCTTCGCATTAGACACATTTCCAGAGCAGTTAAAATAGGTTTAAGAAAGGTAACGCAGAAGACATAGAAAATTACCAGCCCATTTCCCTGCTGTCAGCATTCTCAAAAATAATAGAAGCAATTATGAAAGACGAAAGCAAGATTTTATCACTGAGAAAACAAGAGAACTCCTTGCAGAGAAAGCAAATCAAACTCTCAAGAAAGTTTACGATTGGTCAATAAGCAATAAAGTGGCATTGAACAGAAAGAAAATTAATGCCATGAATTCCAGTTTGAAGAGGGAAAAATGGCAATGTAAAATTAAATGTGGGTGGCACCACTATAGACTGTGTAACAAATGCAGAATTTCTAGGAATGAATATTGAGTCTCAGTTGAAGTGGTGTGAACACACAAAGGTACTTGCAAACAGAATGCCATCAGCATGTTATGCACTTAGAATCCTATAATCAGTGTGTAACGTGCAGTGTCTTTTAGCTACACATTGTTCTTATGTACACTCAATTCTTAGCTACTGAGCTGTGGCTGGCTCGTGTTATGCGTTGCATTAAACCTCGGTTGCTATTCTGTGATTAGTCTCCCGCAGTTATCGCGATTATGTTGTTATCCTCTCTCTTCGCGAGTCACAGCAGCAGGGTGCATCAATACTCCACAGGAGGGCTGCTAGAATTTCGCCAACTTGAAAACACACATTGTTGCTTGTGGGGATGTCTCAACAGCCCACAACGAATCGCTTGTACTACCTTTGACCCCGCCCTTGTCGTTTCCGGCTGTGCCGTGTGCGGGAAGTTGCTCAGTTGGTGTGGAGCAGCGAGGAGGCCTCCGTGTCGCTTGTCTGGCCGGGGCCGCTGGCGGCGTCCACGCGCGGTCGGGGTGTGAGGGGCCGTTCCCATTGCTACGAGTCCGTGGCTCACCGACCCCGGACACAAAAGTTGAGTCTTTACTTAGTCTAACAGCCAGCCCCAACCTTTCACATTGTGTCGTTTGAATTTCGTTGTGGGCTGTTGAGACATTCCCACAAGCAACAATGTGTGTTTTCAAGTTGGCGAAATTCTAGCAGCCCTCCTGTGGAGTGTAACTTACATGGATTATTTTTGAATTGAAGTCCCCCAGCAGAATCTTCTGCCTTGTGTCCGTTAACGTTCCAGTTACCTGCCCTGGCCTTGACGTATATTCAGGCAGTATATTTTTCTCGTCGTGTTGTGGCTGTCCAGCACGGTGTGTAGTTTCACAGCTGAATGCGTAATTCGTTGTGAGCGCCGATACCTCCTGCATTGTTCCACTGAACTCCCTACTGTGTGCCGGTCGGGTGGAGCGGAAGTTATCCCGTCTCTCGGTCCGTTGACTGTCTGTCAGATGGGTTGCCGTCGGACTGAGAACTGTTGGGCTGACTGCTTGTCTCACCTACGCGAGCGTTAGTGTTTGAATTCCAGGCCGACCCTTGGAAACTTCTGAGCGCCGTTTGATGTGCTGCCTTTTCTTATCCATGTTGTTTGTTTCTGTATGGCTTCTAATTGATTTTAAATTAAAATTGGTTTGCCCTTAAGGCGTGAGATTGTTTGGGCCTTCAGCCTAATTTAGAGAAATGTTTTAAATGAAGCCTTCTGCCTTTTAAAATTAAAGTTCTTGTTTTTGAGTCTTAAGTGATTGGCCTTCAGCTGGTTTTAAATTAAAGTTGTTTTGCCCTTGAAGGGTGAGATTGAAAGGCGCATTTTGCCAGGAATTCTAAAATTGATGTTTTGCTTACTCTGTTTTTAATGTTTTCTTATTCCTGTAATGTTTGTCAAATGAATAAAGTAGTATGTTCGAGAGTAACTGACAGCCACTCATTTTGGCCCCTTTCCACAAATTAAACTACCTGCCCTGTCCTGCGTGTATAGCAGGGGATCTCACTGTTTGGTCTTGGATTATTCCGGGCACCCCTTTTCCTTTACATTCGCTCCTGAGGAGAAGTTTGGCCTTTGTGAATGCGCTGAACCTATTGTACATCGAGTTGTCGGCGCTTTGGCTGTTGAGGCCGTAGCTAAAGAGTTTGATCTGGCCCATCTATTGCCCCATCAGGCTTTTGCACAGTTCTCCCCAGCTCTTGAGTGGTAACTTGGGTGTTACTAACGTCCTTGACTATCATATCCGTCTGCGCGACAATATGCCTGTCAGGCAGTCCCCACGTCGCCCTTCACCCCCTAAGGTGAAGATACTCGAGTCTAAAACATCTCAGATGCTCCAACAAGGAGTGATTAGGCCCTCTACAATTGCTTATGCTTTCCCTTGTACCTAAAGATCAGGGGAGCGATTTCAGACCTGTAGTTGACTACCGCCGTTTAAACGCTAAGGTTGTCCTTGAATCGATACCCGTACCCCTATCTGATCTGCATAATTCTTTTACTTGGCTAGCGACGCTAAGTCGTTTACGGTCCTTGATTTGAATCAGGCCTGTTATCAGATTCCCTTGGCTGAAGAATGTAAACGTTGTTACTGCATTTTGAACTGATTGGAACTTGTTTGAGTTTAACTGAGCTCCTTTTCGGCTAGCGACTGGTGCGGCTGTGCTTACTCCTTTGATGGACAATATCCATAGCGACTTGAAGTAAGTCTGTGTGTATAATTATTTGGACGACTTAGTTATCTGTAGTCGTTCGTTTCAAGACTATTTGGGACAAATCCAGAAAGTTTTTTTGAGATTACAGGGAGCCGGGCTGACCGTTAAACCTAGTAAGTCGACGCTAGCCAAGCAGCAGGTACCTTTCTTGGGTCATATAGTGTCAGGTCAGAGTATTTGCATTGACCAAGAGCGAACTGAAGCCTTGCGGGCTTTGCCTTCACCTACTGATAAGCGAAGAATTTCTAAATACATACGTTTGGCGAACTACTTTAGGCGCTTCGTTCCCAATTTGGCGGCACCCTTAAATCAGTTGCGGCGGAAGGGCGCGCGTTTTGAATGGGGACCCACCCAGGAGACTGCCTTTGAGCACATTAACGCAGCAATACCAATCCTCCGGTTCTTGGAGTACCCGATTTTAATAAAAGGTAGAGATTTTGAACCCAGATTTTAAATTAAAAAACATGTCTGCGGGCAGGTGTGGATTCAGACCATAATTTACTTGTTATGAATTACAGATTAAAACTGAAGAGATTTGTTGTTCAAACTGAAGCTTTTAATGCTGGTATTTCAGCTGTTCTCCTCCAGGAGTTTGAGAAGCAGAGACAGCCACTAGCCAACGAGTCTCTTCGGTTAACTGATGCCGAACTTAAGTATTCTTGTCTGCGAGTGCGAGGCTTTGGCCGTTTCATTTGTATTAGAGATGTACCGTTTCTACCTTGAACATCGGGTTTTCCAGTTAGAAACGGACAATCAGGCTTTGAGCTGGGTGTTGGCTAGGCCGCGTAAAACTGGCCATATTGCCAGGTGGGCGGTACGTATTTCGGCATTTCAGTTTGAAGTCAAACATGTGAGAGGCTCTGAAAATATCTTTGCGGATGTCCTCAGGCGGATGTTCGCCGAAACTACACCTAGTAAGGGAGACCAGCAGGTAGAGGGAGACTGTCTTAGCTGCAGTGTGTTGGGTGAAATTCCCCTCTTGTCTGAGGATGTTGCTCGGCATCAGGAACAGCACCCTGTTTGGGCCCCGATTAAACAGCATGTGTTGGCAGGAGAGCTGCCGGATGAGTATATTGTTAAGAGTGGAATTCTCTGTAAGAGGGTGGGCGATGCTAAGCAGTGCAAGGTCTGTTTGCCTGTAGCTTTGGTGCGCCCGGTTTTTCGTTATTTAGGACCTGTACCTCGTACTAAGAAGGGTCATCGGTATGTGCTAGTTATTATCGATGCGTTTTCCAGATTTACTTTGCTCCACCCGAGCCATAACGTTACTGCTGCCAACACTATTCCTCATTTAACTAATGTCTCCAGTGTTTTTGGCCCACCTAAGCAGCTTGTTAGCGATAATGCTGCTGCTTTCCTTTCGGCTCCTTTCAAGGTCTGCTGTTTTCAGAACGGTGTCAAGCATATCACAACCACCTCATATTATCCGCAGGGGTCCTTTGCAAAGAGAGTTAACCGAAATCTTAAGTCCGCGTTGATTAATTATCATCAGAAAACGCCTAGTAAATGAGTCTCCAGTCTTCCTTGACTTAGTTTTGCCTTTAATACCGCCATTCATGTTGCTTTGCGAGCTACGCCCGCCTCCTTGATCCTTTCCTATCCCATTAATTCCCCTCTTTCCCCTCTTTCAAACTTATGGGGAATTCAAGATCTTATTCCAGCGGATATTAATCCTCAAGTTATCAAGGAAAACTGTAACTGGGCCAGACGCAATATACTCAGAGCTCATAATAAACAAGCTGAGTGTTATAATCGTAATCGAGAAACCTTTAAGGGGAGGGCAGGGGATCATGTCTCTGTCCGAAATTTCCCGGGGAGCCTGGTGTGTGGCGAGAACCTTTTTTTGTTTTCGTTTTCTGGGGCCTTGCACCATCGTGCATATTTTAGGGACGGTAAATCTGTTGGTCGAGGATAACTGTTCAGGTAAGCAGTATCTGGTTCACCTTAGCCAAGTTAAGTTCAGGTAGCTCAGGGTTTGAGTCACCCCCTCCCTGTGTTGAGTTTAAGGGGGGACGTTTAGCTGTGGCTGGCTCGTGTTGTGCTCTGCATTAAACCTTGGTTGCTGTTCTGTGATTAGTCTCCCACAGTTATCGCGATTATGCTGTTATCCTCTCTCTCCATGAGTCGCAGCTGCAGGATGTATCGATATTCGTACCCTTGTACTATCTTTGGCCTCGCGCTCATCGTGTCTGGCTGTGCTCGATTGGCGTGGAGCAGTGAGGAACTCTCCACGGTGCGGGTCTGGCCGGGGCCGCTGGCGGCATGTAAGCATGGTCGGGGTGTGAGGGACTGTTCCCATAGCTACGAGGCCCGTGGCTCACCGATCCCGGACACGAAAGTTGAGTCTTTACTTAATCTACCAGCCAGCTCCAACTGTTCACATCGTGTCGTTTGAATCTCGTTGTGGGCTGTTGGAACAGGAACATTCCCATGAGCAACAATGTGTGTTTTCAGGTTGGCGAAATTCTAGCTGCGCTCCTGTGGAGTTTAACTTAACTTAATTACTTTTGAATTGAAGTGCACCAGCGGAATCTTCTGCATTGTGACCGTTAATGTTCTGGTTACCTGCCCTGGCGTTGACGTAAATTCAGGCAGTGCATTTTTCTCGTCGTGTTGTGGATGTTCTGCACGGCGTGTAGTTTCACAGCTGATTGTGTAATTCGTTGTGGGCGCCAACACCTTCTGCGTTGTTCCATTTAACTCCCTGATGTTTGCTGGTTGGGTGGAGCGGAAGTTATCCTGTCGCTTTGTCTGTTGACTGTCTGTCAGTTGGGTTGCCGTCGGATTGAGAATTGTTGGGCCGACTGCCTGTCGCACCTTAAGCGAGCAATTGTGTTTGAATTCCAGGCCGACGCTTGGAAACTTCTGAGCACCGTTTGATGTGCTGCCTCTTCTTATTTGTCCTTGTTGTTTGTTTCTGTATGGCTTCTAGCCGAATTTAAAGTAAAGTTGTTTTCCCCTTAACGCGTGAGATTGTTTGGGCCTTCAGCCTAATTTAGAGAAATGTTTTAAGATAAGGCCATCTACCTTCTAAAATTCAAATTCTTGTTTTTGAGTCTTGAGTGATTGGCCTTCAGCTGGTTTTAAATTAAAGTTGTTTTGCCCTCGAGAAGTGAGATTGAAAGGCGCATTTAGCCGGGAATTAAGCTCTAAAATTAATGTCTGGCTTGCTCTGTTTTTAATGTTTTTTGTTATTCTTGTAATGTTTGTCAAATGAACAAAGTAGTATGTTCGAGTGTAACTGACAGCCACTCATTTTGGCCCCTTTTCACAAATTAAACTATCTGTCCTGTCCTGTGGGTATAGTATTGGATCTCAGCTATGTCTGTAAATGTATGTGTATACGAATTAGCTTATTTTAATTTGGTCTTAACTAGTAAATACTTTGACATGACCTATATCCTTGTAAAAACAGATCTACAGATGAATAAAGCTACTTACTACTACTACTACTACTACAACTTCAGGACTGTATCTTTTTCGTCAAATATCGTTTGACAATGTTCAGCAGTTCTGAAAATCTTCGGGTCCCAGCTCCGTGAGTAACACAGTCTAGGTGCATTTCTTCCATTGCATTATCCATTTCTTTGCCTGCAGCTTTATCGCAGCTATTTCTGGCCTTTTCGGTTCGAAAACACCCAAGCCAAATCCCAATTCCGTTTCTGTGTAACACTAAGCGGTATCTCGTAGAACATAATGTCACAACCAGCGAAAGGTGCAGGGCGGCGCTGTAGTCGCAGACTGTAGTCGATCGGGACGTGCGTTGTATGGGCGGCTACGAAATTTGTCGGTCGGTCGATGAATTGTGTGTGTGTGTGTATTTAAAGTCCTTGAGGAATTCAAAACATTTGATTCTAGAGACAGGCGTGTGAAGAACTGTGGCTCAGGTTTAGAAGAAAAGCTGACCATGCGTTTGATGGATATGTACCCAGTGGAGCCGTTGGTGATGGGACAGACTAGTCCTGCATGACCGAGTAATCGAGCACAAAATGCGAGGTGTGCATAACCGGACAGCCTGTCCGTGCTAGTTATGGTGGCCGAGCGTAGAGGCCATGACCGTACCCCAGGTAACGTTTGACTATAAAAACGTTAAAAATGTCTTTATCCCACCGCTACTACATCCAGCACAGGCTTCTCATTCGTGGTGTGTTTATAATCACGCAGAGTGAGGAAGCAAGAGCAGTAATAAGTAAAGCTGTAATCAATGCGTAAATGCAGAAGCAACGATTGGGCCTAAAAAGCGAAAGAATAAATAAATATTTGTTATAAACGAAAACAGAAAGTCTACAGGATTCGTCTCGCGCCTAAACTGTCTATGTTATTGTGTTTCTAGTCGGGAGCAACTGATTTAAAGAAACACAGTTGTAAGATATCCCACACTGGCACACGTCCTTCAGGAATATACGTATTAATAATGAAAAAAAAGGTTCGTTGTAATGGGCTCTAAAGAGATGATACCTTAAGAGCTGTTTCTGGTGAAGGTTTCAACGAAATAGGCCGACAATTAATTCATCTAGGTGCATATTAACGAGAACTCAGCGTTTCAGATGTTATGTCAAACCCCTCTATAAGTAGACATGTCACAAAAGAGGTTGCTGCAGCCCGGAACCAGATAATTATGTAAGTTATTAATAAAACATTGTCCACGACAGTTGCTATGTGAAATGATTAGTGAAAAAGGTGCATTATTTGACACTTGAAGCACATTACAGACACACAGATTGGTGTCTTCATCGTTTTACTTACAATCATATTCCCCGACGTTAAGCCAACGGGAGTAAATATTATCAAAGACGCACAGGAGAGGATGACTGATACGAAAATTTCACCGGACACGTTGCATAATTTTGTTTTTGTCTCCGACCAGGTTTCCAGTACAATAACAGCTTTGGAAAATCGTGAAAGCGTTCCCTGTGGTGTTCCTTGCATAACAGTACTTAGCCACATTTGCGACGTTAAATGACATGAGCAAAAGTGGCTTCTGGCCATGTTTGGAGCCAAAGTTAAGCACTCGTTTGAACAGCTTGTGCACTAAGCGAGAATCCGTACAAGCACTGTATAACGAAGCTGCTGCTTTCGTGAAGGATAAGAATTCAGCTTACAAATTAGAGGGGTATGAGAGTGAACTTGCAGGAAGAATTTTAGGTTTTCCGGAAACCGTTTAAAGAGGACAGACATGAATTAAAATCCACTTAGTTCTTCTTCGGTTTTACAAACTTGAGAAAATCTGTAGCGTCAAAGACAATGATTGTGAGATCAGTTGAATTACCGCAGTTGCAAGTGTTGTTTCATCACGACAATGTGAACGAATAGATTCGTAATTAATTAGTGTAGCTGATGCATTTTGGCAGATATGTATTTTCGACGGAGTTACAATGGATTAAAAACAGAGTCCTGCTTCGTCACTTCCATACATAAAATTGCTGCTTTCGTTAGGCTGCGTTTCCGTTACCTCAATATGTTTAACACAAATGGAAAACACGAATTTCTTACCACTGTGTGGTGAATGTGTACAAGCTGTTCAGTTACAACCTGCAACCATTAACGTAGTTTTTCTATAGTGTAGTGTACAGTGCCTCATAGCGAAACGGAAGTACTGAGTGCAAATTAAAATACAGCTGCCCACAGAGGTCCAGTGCGGACTGTAGTTCTCGTATGGCAGCTAAATTTGGTAAATGTTCTAAAGAGATAATGCGGAATCTACACTACTAAACCATTAAAATCGCTAAACCACGAAGATGACGTGCTACAGACGTGAAATTTAACCGACAGGAAGACGATGCTGTGATATGCAAATGATTAGCTTTTCAGAGCATTCACACAAGGTTGGCGCCGGTGGCGACACCTACAACGTGCTGACATGAGGAAACTTTCCAACCGATTTCTCATACATAAACAGCAGTTGACCAGCGTTGCCTGGTGAAACATTCTTGTGATCCCTCGCGTAAGGAGGAGAAACGCGTACCATCACGTTTCCGACTTTGATAAAGGTCGGACTGTAACCTATTGCGATTGCGGTTTATCGTATCGCTACATTGCTGCTCGCGTTGGTCGAGATCCAATGACTGTTAGCAGAATATGGAATCGGTGGGTTCAGGAGGGTAATACGGAACGCCGTGCTGGATCTCAACGGCCTCGTATCACTACCAGTCGAGATGACAGGCATCTTATCCGCACGGCTGTAACGGATCCTGCAGCCACGTCTCGATCCCTGAGCCAAAAGATGGGGACGTTTGCAAGACGACAACCATCTGCACGAACAGTTCGACGACGTTTGCAGCAGCATGGACTATCAGCTCGGAGACCATGGCTGCGGTTAACCTTGACGCTGCATCACAGACAGGAGCGCCTGCGATGGTGTACTCAACGACGAACCTGGGTGCACGAATGGCAAAACATCATTTTTTCGGATGAATACAGGTTCTGTTTACAGCATCATGATGGTCGCATCCGTGTTTGCCGACATCGCGGTGAACGCACATTGGAAGCGTGTATTCGTCATCGCCATACTGGCGTTTCACCCGTCGTGATGGTATGGGGTGCCATTGGTTACACGTCTCGGTCACCTCTTGTTCACATTGACAGCACTTTGAACAGTGGACGTTACATTTCAGATGTGTTACAACCCGTGGCTCTACCCTTCATTCGATCCCTGCGAAACCCTACATTTCAGCAGGATAATGTCCGACCGCATGTTGCAGGTCCTGTACGGGCCTTTCTGAATACAGAAAATGTGCGACTACTGCCCTGACCAGTACATTTTCCAGATCTCTCACCAATTGAAAACGTATGGTCAATGGTGGCCGAGCAACTGGCTCGTCACAATACGCCAGTCTCTTGATGAACTGTGGTATCGTGTTGAAGGTGCATGGGCAGCTGTACCTGTACACGCCATCCAAGGTCTGTTTGACTCAATGCCCAGGCGTATGAAGGCCATTATTACGGTCAGAGGTGGTTGTTCTGGGTACTGATTCCTCAGGATCTATGCACCCAAACTGCGTAAAAATGTAATCACATGTCAGTTCTAGTATAATATATTTGTCCAATGAATACCTGTCTATCATCTGCATTTCTTCTTGGTGTAGCAATTATAATGGCCAGTAGTGTATTTACGCAGGCAAAAAATACGAGTAGTTCCAGTTCTGGTTACCACGTGCAAATCTGGCTTTGTAAATCCAAGAAAAGGTTATGGAAGTGTTTCTGTAGGTAACAGATTAGGACGAGACATGGGTGGAAAAGTAAGAAAGGCATAGCTTTGATATTATTGTTAACCGCCGCCCACACAATTTGATCAGTATGAGCATCCGTAGAAAGACGTGATCAACAGTTCCTTACAGCAATTCCAGTGGAATCTCAGTAGCGTGTTCCCGTGTACCGGCCTTCAGATCAGGTTGAGGCCGAACGTGTCTCTGATAAGTGCGTTCTCTTAGATATCTCAAAAGCCAAAAGTCACATGGATTCGGATAAGGTGACTTGCAGGCCATAGATAACACCTCGAAACAACACTCTCGTGGAAGGTTGCATAAGCAGATTTTTCATTGGACAAGCGACTTCAGATGTTGCCTCATCTTAGCCGGCCGCGGTGGTCTAGCGGTTCTAGGGGCGCAGTCCGGAACCGCGCGACTGCTACGGTCGCAGGTTCGAATCCTGCCTCGGGCATGGATGTGTGTAATGTCCTTAGGTTAGTTAGGTTTAAGTAGTTCTAAGTTCTAGGGAACTGATGACCACAGATGTTAAGGCCCATAGTGCTCAGAGCCATTTGAACCATTTTTTTTTGCCTCATCTTGCATGAAAACTCTGGTTTACAGACAGTTGCGCTTTTCCGAAGTAGAAATCACCTGCTGTACAAGGAAGTCTCGATAGTGTGCAGGCGCCACGATACATCTGACAGGCTGTCTGACCTTGTCCTCTTCAAAGAAGAACGGACCAACAATAAAGGTGGTTGTGAATCCACACCACACAGTCACATACGGAGAATGCAGTGGCTCTTCGTGTACAACACGGTATTCAACAGTAGGCAAATTCGGCAGTTCTGTGTATTCACTACACCCTGTACTGTAAAATGTCCCTCGTCACCCCACCGAATATTGCCTAGCCACATGTCACAAACTTCTGTCTGTGCCAGAAACTAAATGTAACACTGCACAAAGAGAGAGAGAGAAAGAGAGAGACCTTTGTAGATGACACAACAATATTTATACAATATGCGATATAATTGCACTTTTTATTCCGGGAAATACAGTCAAACTTGAACACAGACTCTAAAAATATCGCAGCAGGTTCTGGCACACCTGTGAAACCTCCAAGTCTTCGTCCATCCTTCCTTCTTGGGACATTTCGTCCACTATTGTGGGAAATACTAGTGCCTACCTCCCTGAGACACTTCGTGAACTGTTTGACCCCTCAATACCCTCTCAAATGCTACTTTACACAATTTGTTTTGAATACACTTGCACACAAAACACTGCACTGTAGATGGAAAGTGTAATATACCTGTGCTGGAAGTTGGGATGCCCCAAGCCACGGCCAGACCTCTCTAGTCTTCAGTTCCAGTACCGACTTCTTGTCACCACTCGCGAGCAGATGAGTCTTCTCCAGTGCATGGGGAATGAGAATATATCACGCAAAATAAATAAATGCAAATACACTTAGAAATATATTGGACGGGAATATTGTTTGTAATCTGAAACTAAATTAGATGAGCGCCAATAAATGACGTCAAAACCTTAAAGACAATTATAATATATGTGGGAGTATTGTTTAAACATTATCGACTAAAATAAATGTATAATAATAAAAATCATGTCAAAACTCTAAAGATGTTCCTACATCATGTAACAATATTGTTAAATACACTAGCACAGCAGTTTGCTATATGAGACACCATCGTAACCTGGCACTGGCGAAGCAATATGTCCATCAGCGACTGCAAGTCGCCAGAGTCAACCAGTGACCAGAAGCGGGCTCTCTGGCCAGATCGTCGAACATGTCCAGCACAAGGAACTGATCAGCGGAACAAGTGAGTATTTTCAGAATGCGCCAAAAGCCACATACAAAAGTGCACAAAATCTGTGGCTAGCAGACCAGTGCCAACTTGTCCTGCATGCTGCGACCATCGTTCATCAGCAGGTGGGGAGGAACATCGCACTCCTGTTGGCTCCCTGGGTGAAATGGTAGGCAGAAGGATAGATGTTATGTAAACCATCATCGTCCCCTCATTCTTCCATCGTAAGTTCACCAGTGCCTTTGCTTGTTTGTGTTTTGTCAGTTCTTTTTTTTTTGAGGGGGGGGGGGAGGGAATGAAGTGCTCAAATTCCATCTACAGCGTCGCCAGTGGTAGGCGCAAGAATGCCATATTCAGGACAGCCTGCCATGTAAGTTAATTGCTTTTTTTCTGTTCATACAATGTACCTGTATGTTCTGTAATTTTAGCATCCTCTTACAGCAAATTTTAGGCCATTGATGGGAAAGGCATTCCTCCATACTATCGAGCTTTGAACAGTTTGCTGATGTAACTTTTTTACTACTTCTCCCCCTCCCAGCAATTGTTTAGCCTGTAGATGGCTAAGCACTCCTTTGTACTATCGAGCTTTGAATGATTTGCTGGCGTAATTTTTTTAGTACTTCCCTCCCCCCCCCCCCCCCCCCCCCCCCCCCCGCCCTGCTAGCAATTGTGTAGGCCAAAGGGGGCAAAGGCTCTCCTCTGTACTATCGAGGCTTGAATGGTTTGCTGACATAATTTTTTTAGTGCCTCTCAGTAATTTTTTACGCTGTAGGTAGGCACTACTCTATACCACCCAGTTTCGAACGGTTTACTGCTGCAATTTTAGTGGGGGACGAATTTTTATTCTGTACTGGGTATTAAAGTCCTTCTTTTTGTTTTTTGTCGTTGCAGCTGTCATCCCCGAGATGCTGGCTGCGTTGGACCGCCAACTGGAGGCAGAGTGAGCACTGCAGCAGCCTCCAGCAATAATATGCAATCCAGATCAGCAAGAACGTAAGTGCATTTTATTTTCGTAACGTGTAGCAGCTAGAGAAGTTTTGTTTGCGTAGTATACCGTGGTTCTAATGATGAGGGCATGTAATGTATATACATTTATTTTTCGTAATACGTCTGTTGGAGAATACGACTTTCTGTTTGTATTTCTGTGAGATAAAGTATACGATTTTCTGTACGATTTTTTCTTTATGTCTGTAACATTTTTAAGAAATAATTACATTCATTATCTTATTGTTGTAGGCAGCGTTAGTGACCTAGATAGATGCCTCCAAGGAGAAGGCGAAATATAGGATTGAATAAATGAGAAGGCGGCTGCTGAGGAACTTGAAAGGCAGCACCATCTCGCCCTTTTGGATGCAGAGGAGGAAATACTGGATTGAGTGGGAGAACTACCATATAGCCCAACTGAACTGCTAAATCCTTGGGCCCAATGTGTAAAATGTGATTATATAATGCAACTGTCGTCGTTACAGCGCATTATTATTATTATTATTATTGAATGCTGCTAGTTATTTTGGGATTTCTTTCTTAACTCTTGAGCATTGCACCTAATTTTTTTGTTATTCGTATGTTACAGATGCACCACAGTCATCACCAGCACCACAACAGCTAGCTGAGGCACAGGTACCTAGATTAGTGGTTGTGGCGCAGGAATCAAAATGCACCTGAGCGGTATGCACAGCTAGCAAAACACCACTTGTGTTTGTGAGAGAGACAACTGTGTTCGCTGTGGCCTCCCCCAACAACAATCCACTGCCGCCGCTGCACTGTCAGCCCCGGCGCCATTGCATACTGCCTGGCGACCGTGGGCAGCTCAGCCCGAGGAAGAAGAACGACAGCTATCTCCCAGCCCCCAGGCTGGTGGCGTTGAAGGCTCCAGCATGCAGCAGCATTGCTGGACACTGTCACCTCAACCGGGGTGCTCCCACTGGACGTCACCACTGCCCCCTCCTGCTACTCCAGCTCTGACTGCTAGCCTTTGCTGGCAACAAAAGGTATGTCTGCCTTGGTTCATACCCCTCACACCAGCAGGTGCCTCCTCTCCAATGCTTTCATCCACCAGGTAGACACAGTTGTTAGCTTCATCTTCCAGAAATAGTATTACTAAGAGTGTTAACGATTATGAACCTGCTGCTAGTGGTAGTACAGTACGACGTCAGATTAGGGGCATCGTCACCACTCTAGAATACTCGGCAGTTGCCAGGGCCTTTGAGGGTCGTATCTCTTTCACTAGAATTGGGAATCCGGCTCTCAGGTATTGAGACCCAGTCAGAGTTCTAGAAGCAGGACTCTGAGTGCTTGCGAATGAGCTCCTGAAAACCACAGATGATCCTAGGTTTAATGACTTTAAATGTAACTCAATACTGTGCTGCGAGTTGACTCACCTTCTCGTACAGCAGGGTGTTGGTCAAGAGAAAAGATTGTACTACGGTATATCTGGGGCATCTGGTGTGATAATGGCATTATATCTTAGAACAAATCAATCGGCGAGTGCTATCGTGAACCCATCTTGGTTGCTATACTGCCCCAGTTTCCCAAAATGGAAGTTAGAGGGTCAGGTAAGGCAGTCAGCCAAATACTACACCTCGACAGTACTGTGCTGCGAGCTGACTCAGCCTCACATGCAGACGAGTCTCGCTGAAGAAAAATCCCACACTATATCTGGGGCATCTGGGGTAATAATGGCATTATATCTCAGAGCATATGAATCGGCGAGTGGTATTGTGAATCCACCTTGGGCGCTTTACTGCCACAGTTTCCCGAGATGGAAGTTAGGGGGTCAGGTACGGCATCCAGCCAAATACCACACCTCAACATCCATATTCATGTCTATGATCCACTAAATGGAAGATCTAGTTATATCGAGCTCCCTAATGATGTAGCTGATAAGAAGGCTTCCAAAATGAAACGATCTGGCTTGTTTTGCAAGGTCAGTCCTGACTCTCCAGAGAAATTAAAAGAAACATGAATAGCGCACATCTCGATATGGAATAGGTCTTGACATTCGTGGATGTTATAACTTTGCTGGCACTGAGTTCCTCATAAAGATTCAGGACATACCTAAACATGAGGCAGAAAATTGAGGAATATTGGTTCACATTTCTGGCCTGAAGACTCAGAAAAGCAAACCAGATGAAGCTGATGACAATGATGACAGTGGAATTTGATTGTTCGTCACTGTATGCTCAATGTCAGGACAATCACCGCTGCTGCTGCTGTTAGTTTTATATTACTTGTTGCTCTACCTTTGAGAAGATCTCATGTACATGAGTCAAATTCAGTATTCCATGGTACATTACCCTATCATTAATTGAATAATTTAGGGTTTTTTTCGTGGGTCTTATGAAAATAAGGTTCATTAAGCCAGGTGTTCACTTAAACTGCCTATCACCAATCTGTACTTTCCTATCAGTCACATTTATACACTGCATTTATGGCCTTCCCATGCTGACGCCGAGTGTTCTATCTATCTGGCCAGGGCCATGATGGTTAATGAATGGCAGCACCATCGTTATTGCGTGGTTTTGTTTTTGCTGAGAGCTTCCTGAGAGATGCATAACCGGCTTAAAGGTCTCTCTTAGTGTTTGCTGTCGATCCATACCGGTATGCCCTAACCTTAGCAACTGTAATATCTCTAGAACAGCTTTCCATGCCTGAATGACTTTCTGCTTCATTGACATCAGACCTCTCTGCAGCGTGGGGTTTTATATATAGCCATTCATCATCTCATTATTATGTGGCTGCTCCCCCTTTTCAATAACTAGGGCCTCTACATGTATTTCCGCCTCATTAGTGCCAATCTTTTCACTCAAGTCACTTACTTTCTTACCAGTTTCATTATCTAATTCATTTAATGTTTTGATCATTCTCAGAAGAGTCTGGTAATATGTCTCTAGCTCCAAGTTTATGCATGTTAGTCTGAATTTTTGTATCCATGTACAATCGAATATTATGTCTATGTACAATCATTCTCTTGTGTTGAGAGCCCGACATTCATGCAAATTTGTCCTTGGTACAGCATATACTGATGTACTCTCTCCTCTTATCAGGATACATATACACAAACTCTTCAAAGTTTCGCCTAACCTACCATAATTCCGTATTCTTGTTGTTTCAGTAACGAGAAACTCATACTGTGAATGATTGCAAACAATCGGCACATACCTTTATAAATTATTCAACAACCTGTCATTTCCTACATGTGCTTGGTAAATGTATTTTAAATTCAGATTGTCTTGTTTCAAGGCTATAAAGAGGTTTGCATTATCCCTAATCAATTGTTTTGGGATCGTGGAATATAAAAACAGTGTTTGGCTTTAATTATTCAGGTCGTGAGCTACCACTGCTTTCACTGAATGTTGTGTATGTAACGTCTTTTACACCATGCATTATGTTCTGTAATAACTGATACTTAGATTAAAACAGTGTTTTTGCAAATACATAAACATGTTCAAATTGGACTCTGTCTACATGTGTTAACAGTATCATGAGAACATTTGTCTTGCCGCAATTGGATGGACCTACAATGTTTGTTCATATATTACAGTAAGGAGTATTCTATTCTTCTTCTTCTTCTTCTTCTTCTTCGGGACTTCTTTTTCACCTTCACAAGACCAGTTACTTACAACAAAGTCCTTGTGACGAAGATGTTTCGCCCACCCAGCCATGATACCAACAATGTGAGATACCAACAAGTAGTGAGTGCATATAGAAAGGTACACACACACTTGTAAGGATGGTCATACAGTAATATGTGTGGCCATTGTTGCTCACTTGTGGCTACACAGAGAATTCAACAACATATATGTACCTATGAAAAGAAACTTCATCATTCAATTTGACAATGACTGGTGAGGAGGTGTTTGAGCAACTATTTGCAGCTGCATGAAATAGGCACAGCCTTGAATATAATGATATTACCAAGTGTAATACTATGACTATAATGAGAGAGGTATGGATTAAAATACACACAGTTTGAGATTATGTCTACACATGATTTATTTAAATATTGTACACTGGATGCAGCATTTCAAAAAAATCAGCAAACTCCTTAATAAATCTTTTTGATTTGCAACACATTCTGAACAGATCTCCTTCAAACCAATGGCCACCTCACAATACTCAGGTTTTTCACACATACATTTAACTCATTTCTCGTTTGACTCTGGGTTGATGCACAAACAAAGGTGCTGTTCCAAATCATCATGTTCACTATGCACACATAGAAAGTTTACAACATTATTGCATGTGGATTCTATGGTTGGCAACCACCGACTCAATCCCTCCAGTGCAGCGTGTTGCAGCGTGTAGCACAGTATCCATGTTGTATATGTTCATAACTATAGTGTACTGCATATAAACACAAATGTCACCTGATTTCGCACATGGTGCAGAGTCATCATACACTGTTATAACAGGTAGTGTCACACCAGTAAGGTGTATGTCCGGTATGGTAGGAGTTGGATAATACTTTGTGGTCATCTGCTGACTGACATAAGTGACAAATTTAATCCTAGTTGAACTTAGAAATAGCAGTTTAACACCCTGCGATGTATTTTCAATTTTTATCCTCACATGCAAGTTCCAATCATGATGTGCTTCTGTATCAACAGTTGCACATTTCGTTCCACTAGGAGTTGTATGTAGCACACTTGGTATCTTCTTATACACAGTATCTGCACTCCGTCCCTGCAGTACCACAGGGAAATTCTGCTGGAATGGCTCATATGTCAGTGACCAGTACTACATTCCATCTTGTTGGTCAGGACCAGTAACAGCACTTGAGGCATTGGGAACAGACCATACATCCTCACCACAAAAATCAATGAGCAGCAGAGACAATTACAGCAGCTCCTTGTCCTGCTCCAGCAAGTGGGCTATGTGTAGCACTTCCTTATCCACAGCATCTGCACTCTGCCCCTGTGCTACCACACGCATGTACTGGTGGGATAAGCTGTATGTCGGTTTCCATCTTGCTGTTTAGAATCAGCAGTAGCATTTGAGGCGTCAGGAACAGGCCGACCATCCTCATCACTCTAATCAGTGAGTGGGGCAGACAATAACAGCTTCTTGTCTTGCTCCAGAATGTGGGCAATGTGTACTACAGGATCCCTTGTGATCACCACTGGGTTTGACATGTTGGAGGTTTTTGCTGCAACAGGTCCAGATGTTGGTACAGGTCTCAACAACATGGTGGCTGAGGTTGGTGAGAGAGCAGATTCAGCAGAGGTCGAGGTGCTGGTGGTCACTCCTGCAGGTTCCGTCAGGCCGAAGGCAACTGCTGAGCAACGAGATGGAAGTGCCACATTCAGACAAAGCCACAAAACAACAAATAACGATGCTATCTACAGACAAAGATGTAACATGCGATATTTACTTTTCCACTTCTTCCTGCTTGCAGGGCTGTGCTCGGTCTTGGCAGCTTCTGCTGATGTTTCACGGCTCTTCTGCTTCTGCTGGCAGGCTGAGTCAGACGGAGCCTGCAGAGCTGCTGAGACCGCCTTACATCTCCTCTGATGATGTCGCCAGATATTGCGATTCTCGCACCACTGCGGAAATGAGTGATATAGATTCCATAGTCAGTGGTGTCGGGAAACAGTTGAAACTGCAACTATTAAAGCGGCCTCTTCACTTTCTACGGTCAGCGAGCTTCCCTTCGGCCACCTGCAATCGAAACTCCAACGAAACGTTCAACCAAATACAAACTCAGTACCCTCACCAGAAATTACTCGGTGCGATTAAACTGAGCAACATAATTAAAGAGTTACTTTTTTCTAAACCCCATAATTTTCTCCCACTGCGGCTCCTAAGTTTTAAGTTACGCTCAAAGATGCCTAAAATCTCCCTCTGTAATGTTCCGAAAGCTCGGCGTTCTGCAACGCTACCCTCGGTCCCGGCGATGCTTCAGACAGCGAGGTGTCGACACCTGCGAAGATAAGGTCACAGCTCAGCTCATGTGAGCTGTAAGGAGGGTCTGTTTTGTCACATCAGCACCAAATTTCACCGCAATTCTGCCCAACGCCACCGCGGACGTATCGCACGACGAGAAGGTCGTTAAGCCCCACCTTTACCCTCATTCCACCCCTTCTTTTGGCGCCTCTGCAAATGGAGGTCGGAAACGCTGCACCTCATGTTGAAATCAGCGATTCTGGGTGGGCGACGATAACATAACACTGCCACTCCGAATCGACATGAAAATACGTCAGCAAGTGAGAAAGGGCGGCAAGGAGACATATCGTTCCCTAGCGTGTCGATTGTCACACATTTCGTGGTCGGAAACGTCAGTTCGCAGTGTAGTGGGCATTAGCACTCCCTCGGACAATTCGACCTTCTCTAAGGCCATTGTGGGGCTGCATCACCACTGAATGTGATCGCATCCCTTCGGAGTGCAGCGCGGCCGCAATTTTTGGTTTTTGTTCTCGTGTACCGGTTTGAACCACAAGCGACCGTTCAAAACCACCTGACGTAATCTGATCGTGATTCGAAGCAGTAAAGCAAACATATACTTTTATAATCCTCCATAGGATGCGATAGAGATTCCTTCAGGCCCTGGAGCTATGTTCAGTTTTAGCAGAACAATCTAGAAAGTATACTGCTTTCATCTTTGCTGGCAGGTCTTACAAATTTAGGGTTTTGCCCTTCGACCTGCGTAGTGTTTAGCTCCGCCCTGGACACGGTCCTGGGGCAGGAATTGCAGGATCGAGTAACATTGTACGTGGACGATCTGCTAGTCGCAACGCCCACGTGGGAAGAACACCTGGATGTACTAGATGGGGTGTTCAAGAAGTTCTCTGAGTTTGGTGTAACAGCCAGCTTAGAGAAATCGAAGTTTGCTAGAGATAAATTAAAATTTATGGGCTACATTGTTTCTCCCACATGTATATTACTTGATCCAGGAGGAGAACACAGAAGGCAAGATAACGAACGAAGTCATCAGTTTTGCAAGTAGAGTCCTGACTGAATGTGAAAGATCTTATACCACTACAGAGTTAGAGGCATTAGGCGCTGTGTGGTCTCTTAGGAAACTTAATTATTAGATCCATGGTAAATATATCAAAGTTTTTTTGTGACCACCAGGGGCTTAGTTTTCTCTGAACGTGCAAATTGTTGCACAAGCGCCTAGAGCGGTGGACGGTGGTACTCCAGGATTATGATTACGATATTATGCATATAAATGGTACGGAGAACGCCGTAGCAGACGCTCTCTCTCGTTTACCACAAGGTATACTTGAATTTTCGGACCTAGCGGAACAAGTGTCCAATTTCAAAATTATGTTGATGAAAGACTCACCAGTACTATTTAGAAATGTGTAGGAACGTGGCTAATTTCCAGGATGCAGATGACACGTTGCCACCAATTGTCACAATACTTTACGATCCATAATGATGTTGTTTTCTACCACCAACGCAGACAACCAGGGTCACGGTTTGTTTGATTACCGGACAGGCATAATGAACGTGTGATATGCTACGCCCATATCGCATGTGGACACTTTGGGGTGGAGAAGAATTGAGCAGTACTGTTACAGACCGAACCTGCACCGATGTGTGCATAATCACTTCGCATCTGTAAAGTTTGTCAACGAAGTAAGCCTCCTAATCTTTCCAATAAAATAGCACTGCATGCGATTGTCACTAATAAACCAGGAGAGGTGGTGCCATTGACGTTTCCGGCCCACACCCCCAGGCGAGAGTAGGTATCAAATACATTGTCGCCTTGTACGGCCTCTTCTCGAAATGCCACTAAGTCAGCAACAGCAGCACCCATCAGTAAACGAACCCGGGAAGATTTCTTTCGCAGGTATGGGAAGCCAGATGCTATTCTATCCGATAATGCACCAAATTCCACTGGCAAGTGGCAAGAGATGGACAAACTTCTTAAAGGAAAATGGTATCCGCAAGATATTAATAAGCAATTTCCATCCTGAATCAAATCGCAAGGCTACGATTTTCCAGAAATTCAATAGGCTCATTCGGACATATATATCGAATAAACAAACCAAATGGGTGGTACTTGTTTCACAATTCGAGCAGTTGGTAAACAGTCTTCCCTACACAACGAGGCAGCTTACGACAGCGTCTATTACGTTAGATACTAAAGACAGGAATGAATTGGTCAATCTTCTGCCGAAATATTCTGATAATGAATTGTCCAGAGAGGAACGAATCAGACGAGTGCTTATCGCTTTTAATGCCATTGCACAGACTAGTAAGCGTCCTTATGATAAGAAGCTTGGCAAAGTGCAAGAGTATAAAGTCAGAGATCGTATCCTCCTGAGATACACCAAAAACCTTCATTACTTCTAAATCAGAACAAGAAATGACAAACTTTGTACACCGGCCCATACGAAATTGTACGTTTTCCTCACGAAAGCAGCTATTTGCCTGCCTACCCGACATATCGGAAGATTAAATGTTCTCAAGAAATATGGACAATAATAAACAGAATTCATATTTATCTATGTACACAAGGGCATACAGCATTTCGTATTATTTTCCTTATTATTATTATTATCATCTATATTATATCTATATTGTCTAAAGAATTTTGTATTCATTTATTTGTTAAGATAGTCAGAATACAGACTATAAAAGGAACAAAGAGAGACTATAAAGTCGCTTATAAACAAATAAACCGCATTTGATTAATTAATGAGGAAGCACTGTACATACTAGTCTAATGCACAGATTACTACTAGTTTTGATATTCATTTCCTGTGTTTAGCTGTTAAGTACTTCTTATGTTTTATCTTTGTTTGCTTTTTTATGTTTATTCCTAGATTAATAAGCGGTTCAAATGGCTCTACGCACTATGGGATTTAATATCTGAGGTCATCAGTCCGCTAGACTTAGAACTACTTAAATCTAACTAACCTGAGGACATCACACACATCCATGGCCTAGGCAGGATTCGAACCTGCGCCCGTACCAGCAACGCGGTTCCGGACTGAAGCGCCTAGAACCGCTCGGCGACAACGGCCGGCCTTCCCCCTTCCATGAGAGCCGGTTACAGGTCTGTGATAGTTACAATGGTTAACCCTAGTCACTCTTAACGACCAATTCAAAACGCAGAAAGTTTTTTATTTGACGAACATGGAAGGCGACCGACATTTAGTGTTTTTTATTTAAAAAGGGGTCTTAAAATTAATGGAAGGTGTCTTCCCATTTTAAAAAATTGATCGTGGAATATACAATAGCGGCAGGGGGAACAAAGAATGTTTTTACTATACAATATCATTATCACAGAATGGATCTGTAAGAGGTGTAATTTGCAATTGAAGAAACCAAGTATCAAACATTTTCATTACAAATAGCTAGTTTGTTTTTACTCCTGTCATCCGAAAACTACTTTCCCGTATCCAGAATGAGATGTTCACTCTGCAGCGGAGCGTGTGCTGATATGAAACTTCCTAGCAGATAAAAAGTGTGTGCCGGGTCGAGACTCGAAGTCGGATTTTACTTTCCCGTACATTGTTTTTCACAAATTTCCTTAAAACGTGAGTGGTCAGTTGTACAGAACTCTACAGCTTAGCCTATTGGGAGGGCTATGCCTCTAAATTAATGTGACTCATCAGAAGTTACTCACGATATTCGCCGTCTGGTTTGGTATCTGGTACAACCTGTGGTGGTGACTCGCGGGATTTACAGTAGTCATATCTATACCAGATCCATGCAATAGTGGGAATGAACAGTAGAGCTACAGGCAGAGACGTAACGCTCGAAATGACCACTCGACTGGAATAATTCCGAGTGTGCCGTTCAGCAATGTGCATGGCAGCAAGTGGAGTGACGAAGGAACACTGTTTCGTGACAACCGACAAGCAGTGAAGTTATTTGTCTATCCCTTAAAATTAGGTATGCGTTACAAAAGTTGAAGCGTTCAACATCTTTGTAAGACTTTGCTTTTATTAGGACACTGTTGATGCCTTAGAGCAAGAACTGGAAAATTGAGACTGATCACTGCAACGAGAGGGGAGCGATAATTCAGTATAAATGAGGCTGGAAAAGAACGTCACAGTCTTTGTACTGTCAGAGGACATAGTCCCGATCAATTCTGCTAGCTCCTCACCGACAGAAAAAAGAAATACAGACTAGGGCTGACAACACAGCAAGAGGGTAAGTAATGAAAGTGGAAGGGTCAAAAAATTGACTGCAGCAGAGTGCCGTCATGGGCGCCCACTGACCATTCCAGCATAATGGATGCACGTGCACTGTGCCCCGCCAGTAGCGAAAATAACCGCAGCATCAGAAGAGATACTCGGTCTACCGCAGAAATCGATAGGTGTCTAGTCTCACGTCAATCGATAGATTACGCCTTTCGGTGTATCCGTTTACTTAAGACTGTAGTGGCGTGGCCACTAAGCTATTGTTTCCCAAGTCAGTGTGCCTTATTTTGGCATACGTGATAGAGCTTTGGCATCACAGTCAGTGACAATACTTCTGAATGTGTGTCAGCTCAGGCAACTACTACCACTTTCATCAGATAATATTTTCCTCCCTCCTGTTACACTGGGGATTGGTACTGTAGCTAAATTATTAAAGTAACATGTGTCAAGGGTCACACACTGTGCTCGTATTCAGCACGAAATGTATACATCGGGTAGAGTGCACTGCGTGCGCATCTCTCAGTGACAGTAAACAATTATTTACTGTTCGGGCGTAACGTCGAGCGCCGGCACACCAGGTGCGAACGTTAGAGCAGAGAGGGCTGTGAGATGGCGTCAGCCAATGGCGCGTTGACCGACCCCTCTCCAGGTCGACAACACGACAGTAGCACCATCTACACAAAAAGGTCATAAGCGCGGCGCCGCGTGGTCGTGGCCCAGTTAAAGACTATCAGTTGGCCGACTTCCACAGTGGCATCGAGCATAGGCGCTTGTATAGCAGCGACTTAGAGAAACAAGAAATCTCTACAGCTTATACAATCCGAAATACAAGCGAAGTAATGCAGTTCCTGTCACCCTTTCCTTGCGACACATCTGTATCTCACACACTTTAGTATTGTAATCATCTCCTTTTGTAATAAACTTCATTAATACGATTTGCTTGAATTGTCTAGCGATCCGAGAAAGCGGGTTTCCTGGGCAACCCATATTTGACGAGTAGACAAGACGTGACATTGGTGGAGAGTTGGTCAACGGATCCCATGGCGGCAGCCACCACAGCTTCTCTGCTTTCCTTCTTTGTGGGTTTTTGTGTTTTACTGGCGCCTAAATTCTCTCTTGTCTTTTCTTTGCAGGGGTGTGTTTGTTGATTGAACAGTATCTCTTAGAGAGTTTTTTGCTAATCTGTGTTTTCAGGTGGGCATTGCAGAAATATTCTTTGCTTTTATTCTTATTTTTATTGCTTGTCATGTTCGTTTATTGCATTTCACTCTTGCAATATGAGCAACCTACCTATCCCCCCCCCCCCCCCCCCACCTACACACACACACACACACACACACACACACACACACACACACACACACACACACACACAGGCGCCGCAGACGAAAGCGATAGATGCAACACAGCTAGTACAGATGTTTCAGTTGCAGAGCCAACAAATATCAACTGCATTAAACACGGTACAGCACTTACTGGCCAACGCTGCGTGCCCAATAGAACAAAAATCTACAGTTACTGTAGCTCCGAATGCCATACTGTCTTATCGACAGTTTGACGAATAAGAGGAACAGCTCGAGTGGTTGCAACAGTCTGAAGCCCACATAATTGCTCACAACGTAGCAGGTACCGTGAAAGTCTATTATTTTTTGTCTGTGGTAGGAAGTGCAGTGCTTCTACTCATTCAGAAATTATTCCGTAACGCCACTCCGCCTGAACACTTTCTAGATTTGCTAACTATTCTGTAATTGCAAAAAATTCGCCACTGTCATGTGCACGGGGATTCTTGTGTATCTCTTCCCCCAGATCATGGAACCCCAGGACAGCGCAGCCACAGCAGCCGCTGAATTGTTGTCTAGTGATCCGAGGAAGCAAGTTTCCTAGGCACCCCGTATAATTAGATAAGGAGGTACGTCTTAGTTTTTGGAATGTTTTCGCCGGGCGGTGTGGCCGAGCGGTTCTAGACGCTTCAGTCTGGAACCGCGCGACCGTTTCGGTCGCAGGTTCGAATCCTGCATCGGGCATGGATGTGTGTGGTGTCCTTGGTTAGGTTTAAATAGTTCTAAGTCTAGGGTACTGATGACCTCAGATGTTAAGCCCCATAGTGCTCAGAGCCATTTGAACCATTTTTTGTAAGATCCTATGAATTGCTACGCTGCATCGAAGATTCTCGCAGGGGGCGACAGTCGATTTTCAAGTGACGAACTGACCTCGAAATCTGAAAACCGCAAGTCAGCTTTGTAAATCATAAAAAGTAGCTTGGAGTGTGTTTCTTTGCTTTTTGTGTATTTTGTGAGGACACATGTAATTGTCCTCGGTAAAAACAATATGTTATTTTGATATGCGAAGGGAAGATTGTGGCTGTATTCCAAAGTTGTCTAACTGCTGGACGCTGTAGCCGAGCGAGGCTCGGCGCAGTCGCTGTGGCGTTACACCAGGTGGCACGTGCTGTGGTCGGCAGGAGCCGGCGTCGCGTCGGCGGCGGGCGAACCTCTGGGGCGCGACCCGCTCGCCTGGTGTCTCTAGGACGAAGCAATATTCACGCGGATGTGAAACGTTAGAAAATCTATCTGGCTCGTTGGCGCAGTGGTAAAATCAATATCGATATGTGACACTCGATTGATTTCTGTTGTTGTTACGTGTGCAAAGCTCGTAACTCACTTTGACTACATTTTGTGACGTAAGGATACGACTGGAAATACTGCAGACTGACAAGCTGGTTACAGATAGTCACTGTCAGAGGCTCGTCCTCATACAGTGATTGCAGCTACAAAATAAATGGCAGTAGCCGCCCTAATTTGAGTGAAGCATTATTGTACACGATCGTAATTGGTATTATTTACGAAAGTACCGCTATGGTGTCCTAAGTAGAACTTCGCGGTATTTGTATTTCGGTATGCAATTTGTGCTTAGTACGAAATCTCAATTAGGAGTACGTTTACTCGGGCAGGATTCGACTATACTGGTGTATTATATTGTCTCTCTCTTTCTCACGTAGCAAGGATTTCCACGAAAATGCATACCGTAGCAGGGGCCCTTACTAAAATATGGATCTCCGTTAATTACTCGTGCTACAGTGACAGATAAGACGGCCAAATCTGCCGGGAAGTGTTAACAAATTCTAATGGGGTTGGTAGATTTGGCTTTACTCAAAACTACGTCCATGTTGGTTCTGCTTCTTCAATCACACAACGGAGTCAGGTTGCGTGAGAAACTAGAAATATTTTCTTTTATCCAATGAAAGCTATTAGCGTTAGCCTGCGTGCTAAGATTGATATGGTAGATTGTGCAGAACGGTTTCAGGTGAGCACTGAGCTCTCCAACATTGGACTTAAATTAGTGCGTAACTGTTCATTTGAAAATGGATATACTGTTGTATCTTTAGATTTCAATAATTCTTTGCCAAGTTTGGGTATAATGAGTGTTTTATAAAGGGGACTTTCGGTATACTCCGGTTAGTACAGAAACGCACTGTGCGGGTCATAAACAACAACCGTACGTGGCCGGACAGCTGAGCGCCGTATCACGTCAGAAGGGGTGGGGATGCCGGCGCGCATTCGAACCTCCGCGCGTGGGCGACAATGCGACGTCGCTCGCCGTAACGGCCAAGTTTTTCCGAAGTAACTTCGCTAATACTTCCGATGAAGAGTGACTGGAAACTTCCAATTATATGTTTCATATTCTCCACTACGGCAACCCGCGAAGCACGCGCAACGACACGAGCTGCTTACGGATGGAAAATCGCATCTGCGAGTGCGGCCGACAACGACACGCCTACCTCCGGGAACTTCAAGATGACGTCAGAAGCTGTACGGAAGGTAGGAAATAACTGACTTGGGTTACTACGTCTCGGACATGTATGTGTAAAGACATTTTATTATTGGCTCAACAGTACCTCAGTGTGCTTCCTTTTAATTTTAGTTGTGTGGATAAATGAGGCAAGTCCGTGACACAGAAACTGTACAACTAGTTAGTTACATTTTATTGATTGTGAATTTTTATTTTGGTGTTACTCTGAGAGTGCATATGGATAGCAATGAAACGGGGTACCGTTTAAGTCTAGGGACTTTGGGGAGAGAAGATAGGAGAGAGGATGTAAACCATGGGGAAAATTTAAATGTTAATTGGATAGAGTAGAACTAGTTTGGTGAGGAGTAATGACCATGCCAAAAGTGACGAGGCTGAAACTATAGGTACCTTTGCGAAAAGTAATCCTACCAGTCTGGTCAATATGCCATCTGCAGATGTTAGTATCAATAAGCTTGTGCTTATCACATAGGGTAAGTTGAGAGATAACACACAAAGTATTCAGCACACATTTATTAATAACTCGTATATAACAAATATGAAAGTTGAACATGTTACGCGCCGCAAGTTAACACTGGAAGTAAACAGTCCAAAGAAACAAAGTCACAAAGACAGGGCGCTCTGCGCCAGAGACGCCACAACGTTCTCCGCTCTGTGGATAATGCACGTATGCACGTGTCGGACGAGTGCTGACAGATGTAGTCCGTATGGCGGAAACACCTCGGCAGAAGGTCCTTAGCCAGATTACGAACAGCATCGACGAGTCGCTTGTTATCTGTATAGATCGTGAAAGGTCACCCCTCGAAGTCAATACAGTAATGTTTAATCACCTCACACACAGCGAGTAGGTCATGGTCGAAAGCCGACCAACTGCACTGGCTCTTAATCAGTTTCTTGGAAAAGACGTGGAGGGGTTGGGTGGAGTCGGCAGTGTGCTGTTGTAAAACACCGCCCACAGCTAAGTCACTGGCATCAGTCGTGATCGCGACATGGGCCTCGGGTTCAGGGTGGGCAAGTGTTACAGCTTTGGCGAGGACAGCCTTACGGTTACCAAAAGCGTCGAGCATGGGTTCGGTTCACTCCAACTTCCGTTTCCCAGTGGTGTTTTTGCCAGAGAGAGTGTCGATGAGGGCTATTTGATGGAGGCAGCTTGAGGAATATGGTGGCAGTAAAAGTTTGCCACACCCAGAAAATGACGGAGCTGAGCATAAATCTCGGGAAGAGGAAGATCAAGTACGGTTTCGACATGAGAACTTGTTGGTTGGCAGAAAAATTAGGGCCTACAAAGGTAACTGATGTGGAAGACCGATGAGATTTATCTCGTTTAATCACCACGCCATTGGCAGCGAGGGCCGAATGGACTGCATCGAGGTGAACGTGATGCTTGTCAGCGGAGGAGGAAAAGATCAGTACATCATCTAAGTAAGCATAAGCAAATGACACAGGGATCAAAATGGTTCAGATGGGTCTGAGAACTATGGGACTTAACATCTGAGGTCATCAGTCCCCTAGACTTAGACCTACTTACACCTAATTAACCTAAGGACACCACACACATCCACGCCCAAGGCAGGACTCGAACCTGCGACCGTAACAGCAGTGCGGTTCTGTACTGAAGCGCCTAGAACCGCTTGGCCGTAACAGCTGGCGGAGCAAAGTGGAATCAACGAACCGCTGCCACGTCTGAGCAGCATTGTTCAATCCATGAGGCATGTAACAGTATTTGAAGAGGTCAAAGGATGTGATGATGGCCATCTCCAGAATATACGGTGGATGCATAGGGATCTGATGATACATCTTGAAACAATCTAAAAACGGAGAAAACATTAGAACCATGGAGTAATTGCATGAAATCGCGAGCATCAATGGGCCTGTCGTCCCCGCACATGTGTAAGATGCCGTCCTTTTTGGGAACAAGGTGAATAGGTGAAGACCAGTTGCTATCAGAGGGGCAGAGGACGCTCGAAGCCAGCAGATCCTGAATGAGCTCCTTTGCGTGCAGAAGTTTAGATGTGTTAAGGCGCCTGGCCTTATAACGAACAGTTGGGCCATCGGTGGTGTGAATCCTATGACAAGTGCCGTTACTGGTGGCTTAAACTCGTATAGGGCGGTGAAAAATCTATCTGGAGTCAACGTCGGTTCACTGACGTGGGTGAGGCGTAGGTGGGGCGTCAGCTGAAGTCGATGATGGAAGACGCGATGCAGGAGTGAATCATGCAGATGCGTCTTGTAGAATCGTCCGTGATGGTGAGAAAACAACAGCAGGCTGTGGAATGCTTGACACAGGAGCAAATTGGTGAGACGAAACTGTAGAGGCGTGTGACGGACCAGCTCTCTGCGAGTATGAAGATAGGTTATGTATGGTATGCCATGCATGTGACAATTCAGTGGAGGCAGAGATGATGCGTTTGCATAAGGCATCAGTCTGGGTGTGGAATTCGTCGATTTGCGCACGTGCAACAGATCAGAGAGCCATGTAACAATGCGCTCGACCTGGGACGCAAAGCATAGCCGAGGAGGCAGAGACTGAAGTCATGCCGAAATCGTGTGAGCACGGAACTGTAGAGCCAGACGTGTAGTGGAGCACGGCGGCCTGCAGGTCTGGTGAAACTGCGTAGTAGTGTAGGAAATCCAACTCGATCACAGGTTCATCCACATCGACAACATCGAAGGTCCAAGGGTAGCTGTGAAGCAATGATAGAAGCAACATGTTGATAGAGCCATGGACCGCAATAGGAGAACGATTGGCAGCGATCGAGGCGAGGGTAGAAGGTGATAGTGGGTCGGCAGCGCACCTGGCTGGCAGTGTCGACGAGAAAGCTGATGCCTGTTGACACGTCTATGGCATAGATGCGTCGCATCGCTGAAGCGAGTGGTGCAGTGCCAAACGATAGGCGCCGTGCAGGAATGTGGTGGGATGTGGCGCCTAAACATGTCTCGTTTGGGTAGGCGCTAGGCGTATGGCAGTTGTGGGTGGCATCCGTGAAACCAGCACAGCAGGAATGCTGGTTGGTGGGGTGGTGCGGTGTGAGATAGGCCCCAGCTAACTGCGTTGGACCCGGTAGCCGACCGGGTTGCTGCTCGGGCGAGGTCAGTGGCTATCAGGATCCCGCTTTCAGTACCTCCTGTAGGCTTCTAGGTGGCAGCTCCTGACTGGCAGCTGAGGCACAAAGGTGAGCGTGCTGGACTCTGCCTGGAGGACGCAGAACCAGAGGTGCAGGCGTACCGAGCGAGGGTGATGGAATGTCGTTCGTGACATGTGGTGTCGGTGACGAATGATAGCATAAACCTGATCCACCATGCATAAACGAAACTTTAACGGGTCGGCGACACGAGACAGTAGATGAAGTTGCAGATACGAAGGCATGTTGACCATTCACAACGTCCAAAGCACAGTGTCAGGCAATACTCGACTGTCGATTAATGCACGTAGGTGCCGCCAAAGCTGCGAAGGGGTACTGTCGTCCAGGTGCTCACCGTGAACAATGTGGTGGATAACCTCCGTCGGGCGGAGAGAAAGGCTCTCGATAAGCATTCCTTTCGCTGTAGAACATTTGTATGAGGCAGGTGGTGAGAGAAGCGAGTCACTGGTGAGGTCCGTGTGAGTGTGGAGGTAGCTCCACAGGCAGACAAAACGGGTGTCGTCGTCTGAAATGCTGTGGATGTCCAGTAGGTGATCCACCAAGGCGAAAAAAGTCTTTGGGTTTACTTTTTGTAAAAGATAGTAGTTTAGGAAACCTGCAGGTAACACATGTTGAGGCAGCACCAGCAGACGGAGATCGGTGCGAGCAGAGTGGGACGCCTCCGACGCCAGAATTGCGGTAGCAGTGAACGGTGCATCGCCCGAGGTCTGTGTGGCACGGTGGCCACGTGCAGCACACGGTGCGTACGGAGTGGACGTATCAGTCGGCACAGTGTGTCAAATCTGCAAGCCCGACGAAGGACGCGGCGCAGGTGTAACGGCCGGTGCCGTTGCAGCAGCGGGCGAGAGGCGGCCGCAGTGAAGCCGTGGTGGGGTGATCCGTTAATCGGCGCAGGTGGAGCGGCCGACGCCATTCAGTCGTGGTGCAAGCACAGTGCGACGGTTGCAGGAGTCGGCGGGGTCGAGGTGATCGGCGTCGCCGAGACTGCGTGCCGGAGGGAGGAGGAGGGGGGTGGGGGGGTGCTGTGACATTTTGCATATTAGAATGTGCTATCCCATGCATACGATTGTTCGATTCACAGTTCTGGAACTTTGTCGGCACGTCAAACCATCCCAAAGGTAATGACGTACATGAAGGATAAACCACAATGTCTTTAACTAGAAGGTCGTCCACATTGTCGTTAGGCGGCGTGCACTGTCCGTGTTGTGGCTGCTGTTGTACTGCCACGCTAGGTGGCGGCCATATTGTGTCGGGTAAGGTTAGGTAGCCGCCGGTGTGGCTGGGCGTAAATAAATGTTCACTCTTAACCAAATTCAAAGTAGGTACACTTGTCCACTAGTGGTCGCAAGCATAGTTAATGGGGCCTGTTAGACTTACACCGAAAGACACTGGCAGATCCATTGTGGCGGAAACAATGTCGGCTGGCACTAGAAATTCGTAAATGACGAAAACAAGCACAAAATAACACGCGATGAGACGACAGTGTGTGTTATCTCTCAACTAATACTACGTGATAAGCACAGTGGTGATCCAGACACCAAGTATTCAGTACAAATTTATTAATAACCTATATACACGGCGAGTCAAAAGTCCTTGGACACCTTCATAAGTTGGAAGATTAAAGGGAAAATTGAAATGTGATGATGGGAACAAAGGTTTGACATGGAGCCACAACTTTTGGAGTGAACGTCATTCATGGCCGCCATCTTGATATCCCCCATTTTGGATCAAGTCATTTTTTTTAATGGGAAGGGAGGTGTATAACACATCAGATAACACTCGCTTGAGCTCTGGAATTGATTGGTGTAATTTGTTTTTGTCTATCTTTGAACTTTAATAACTTCTAAAATGTACAAAACAGACAAAAACAAATTACACCACTAAATTCCAGAGCTCAGGCGAGTGTTATTTGATGTGTAATACACCCTCCTTTCCATTAAAAAAAAAAGGACTTGAATCCCAAATGGCGGATTTCAAGATGGCGGCCATGAATGACATTCACTCCAAAAGTTGTGGCCCCATGTCAAACCTTTGTTCCCATCATCACATTTCAATTTTCCCTTTTATCTTCCAACTTATGAAGGTGTCCAAGGACTTTGGACTCACCTTGTATAACAAATATGGCAGTTGCACATATTACTCGCCGAAAGTTAACACTGGAACTAAAGCCAAGTCCCAAAGATAGAGCGCTCTACGCCAGAGTCGCCACAAGCACTTTGATTTCTAGTGAAATCAAATCAGGAACAAATAGAGCTAAATAAACAACATGATCTTAGAGATAAAGCCTTCAGAGAGGAAATTTTGGAACAAGAGAAATGACGCGAACTTGCGGAAAAAGCTTTTCGGGAAGACATGTTTGAATTACTCTTACAGAAACAACGAGATCATCAAGACCAAGTAAGAGGTATTAAAGATGTTTCTTGCTTTGTACCTGTGGTAAAGTTTCTAAAGTTCTCTTTTGGAATATTATTAATAGTGAAAAATGCTGTCAATTACATTTATAAAGGTTTATGTTATTTACGATAACGATATAACATCTATAGAGAGGGGACAGCGATAGTGATATCGAGAGTTGAAAGGTTGTTGCGTAGTAGAGGGGATGGTGGATGGCGTGTATGTGAAGCGTGCGCGGGAAAAATAGTACTGTGTTCCATGAAAAGCATATGTAATTGTATGGACAGTGATACCGAACTATCAGATTGTTAATTCTCTTTACCATTGCGGTGTGTAATGCCATCGCCAGCGAACTTTAAGAGCAAATAAACCGGACTGTGAAAGTGAAGCTAACATTACTTTGTTGTGGCCGACACGAACTGTGCCTTTATTCGAATGAACTTTGCTGGTATTGGTTTTGGGTGGTGGAACTGTTGTATATCACATTCTATCAAGCCATGAAAGTGAAGACTAATTAACTGCGCGATATAAATGGCTTTCAGTGACGTTGTCGAAGTTTGAAATGCGAGAACAGAGTGGACATTATTTACGGTGTACTTCACATACATGAACAATTCTATGAACTGTGTATTTGTGGCTAAGACTATATGAATGTGACGAACCTGTGTAATTATGGACGATAGCGTCACGGACAGTGCATAAAGTGTAAAAACGAGCGATGTCTACGTCATGTACTTTGAAAGAGAGGACATGTCAACAACGTTCGTATACTGGCGTCTTGTGGTTTGTTAATCACCACGGGGTTAATGATACAGCTGTGCCGGAACTTTATTTGCGTTTCGCCGGAGAAGATTAACCAGCGGAACTGTCTGTATCCTGCTCTCATCATCGTAACCCGCCGACATCGTGCTGCCTAACGCAACGCTTCGTATGCAACAAAAAGTTAAGGGATTTCGCTGAACGCTATCCCCTGATCTAGAAACTTTCTTTCTCTATTAAAGTATAAGAATTACAGACTCTGTTTAATTAAATTCTTTGTTTAGTTTGTTTGCTCTCTGCAAACGAAAATAAAATTACAATCAGTGAATTAAAAGGTGCCTGGTAGCCATTGTTGAAACACCAGTAAATACAAACTTCTTCCTCTCATTAGGACTAATTCTCCTTGCATGTCAAAATTATTGTAGTTATTTTATGTAGTTTTATGTATTGTTATGAGACTAGATATATGACAGTAACTAATAAGAGTATTTTGTCGCGAAATGTGGCTTCGCGCGAAAATTACGGCGACTGCCATAATTGCTTGCGTTCTGACCAATAATGTAAAAGCTGCTATTCCCGTATTGGTGCTTTTCCTGACGTGGGTGGGAATTATAAATGTCAACTGTCAAATCACGTAGTGACTCTTTACCCAGTAATAAAAGTTTTTTGATATTGTATTGCTACGAGTCGTAGTATTAAGAGACACTGGTTGTACTCAAAAGTGGGTAGATGTATGGTGAAACCCCCCAGTGTTCATGCGATTGTTAACAGTATTGTGTGTGATTCACTAAATTTAGTCACTTTTTCTAATTCCTTTGAAGTTTCAGAGAATATATACACAATTTTGTCGGTTCAGGATAATTTCAGAGCAGTTTCTCGTGAATATTAGAGTTTTCAGTTAATAAACAAAGTGGGATCGTGACCAATTGAGAAGTACAACAAAGAGTGTGGTTTTACAACTAGAATTTTGGATGACTTCACAGTTCAGATTTTGATAATTATTTTTCCTGTGGGTTGAGGTCATCACAAGGACACTTCTCTTGTAACTGTAACGGTTTACGCCTCCGCTCCAGGAAATTTCAGCTGTTTATGAGAATTCTATATGATTATTGAGTTGCCTGTCAGACAAGAAGAATCAGCTCTAGTAGTTCGTGAAAGTTTCATTCCAGATTTCTTGAAAGGTTCTGACATGAAAATGAATTGGATTCGTTATTTGGCTGTTTCAGTCTGATTTCAGTTGTGAATTTTCCAACTCTCATGTAGCAATATAGCACAACCCTGGTAACATTTTTTACGGGCAGTGCTCAGACTGAAATAATTTATGTGTATCATTTTCTTAATAGGCTATCTGATCATGGTAATGGAATGGAAATAACGTAACACCTTAAAGTTTATACGAAGCAGTGAGGCTTATTAGCGAGAAGAGCGTACAATCCTTTAAGAATAAGTTAAAAGAGGTGGTATATGATGAGGCATACATAATTACAGAAGAAGATGCTTATATGAAATTCAGCACATTCCACAGTAAATTTCTGCCAATATTTGAAAGTAGCGTTCCTAAAAAGTTATCCTTTCTAAAAGTACAAAAAAAAGAACGAAAAGAAAACTATTTGAGAGTCGTTAGATAGCCTAGAATTTCGTCCAATTCAAAAGAAACCTAAGGGTTTTTTTTTTTTTTGTAATTTGGCTTGGATGAACAACCACAATAAAGGACCTATTTAATAATCCCCTGGGAAATTATGTTAACCGGTGTAAAAATCATAACTCGAGTCCTAGAATAGGGACCGCATCAAAAACGATCCGCCGCTAACAAAACAATTAATTTAAAAGTAAATCCATGTAATAAATTTTCATCATAACTTCACACAGTGCTTTAAAAACCTGCAAACTACATAAACCGAAAGCAAATAAAATAAGTACAATTCAATATCGTTTCCCTGTGTGAAAAAAAAAACACCAATCACTCGAAGAAAAGTATGATACATTCTTGCAGCTGTATTATTGACACTGCACTTCTTAGACCTAACTTTTGTTATCACCTTCAACGTGCACTCCCATGACGTCCTTGTAAGACTTCATTGTAGGATAGAACAATTTTTTCCACGTGCCGGCCGCCACTTATCCCTGGACCGATCCCCAGTACTTATTTTGAGTGCAGGCTGAGTAGACCTCGTGCTGTCCTGCAAGGACTGGAACGAGGAAGAATCCCCGCGAACCGTGGACCTCCAGGGACGGAATCAAGTGCTCTACCCGCTATATGACAAAGCTCTTTCAAATTAATACTTTATGGGAAGTAAAAATGAATGTAACTGGTTTGTCACAAGCTGTAGTGCCGACACTGGAGAAACACGTATACATTCTTACACACAGCTGTTGTCTCTTAGCTGTATCGTCCCGTCTGGCTCACTGGTGTGTTCCTGGTGCTGTAGCGTTCTTTAGTCGCTTCTGCCAAGACCTACAGTCGTGTACAAATCTTGCATAATCAATTTTGTTTATACCTTGTGTTAACTTTTTTCTGTAAAGTCAAGTAAATTACAACACTAAATCTAACATGTCAAGTGTCTCTGTACAGAAGATATTTTACTAAGTTAGGAGACATAGTTCTCACTCTCTATCAGTGTTGTATGATAAGCGTATGTGTTTTATTTTCCTTTAACATTTATAAGTCCATACTTTTATTACTTTGTTATATAATGGTGTAAACTTAAATCGTGGAACATGTCGTCAGCTGTCTTAAAAGATGATCATTAGTCCGTTAGTGGATGATAATATGGTTGTATTAAGCGGTATACACTGAAGAGCCAAAGAAATAGGTATACCTGCCTAATATCGTGTAGGGCCCCCACGAGCACGCAGCAGTGTCGCAACACGCAGTGGCATGGACTCCACTAATGTCTGAAGTAGTGCTGGACGGAATTGACACCATGAATCGTGCAGGACTGTCCTTAAATCCGTAAGAGTACGAGGGGGCGGAGATCTCTTCTGAACAGCACGTTGCAAATCATCCCAGATATGGTCAATAATGTTCATGTCTGGGTAGTTTGATGGCCAGCGGAAGCGTTTAAACACGGAAGAATATTCCTGGAACCAATCTGTAGAAATTCTGGACGCGTGGGATGTCGCATTGTGCTGTTGGAGTTGCCCAAGTTCGTCAGAATGCACTACGGACATGAATGGATGCAGGTGGTCAAACAGGATGCTTACGTACGTGTCACCTGTCAGATTCGTATGTAGACGTATCAGGGGTCCTATACCATTTCATCTGCACACGCCCCACACCGTTACAGAGCCTTCAAAAGCTCGAGCAGTCCCCAGCTGACATGTCACATGTCATAGTTGCCTCCATACCAGTACACGTCCATCCGCTCGATACAATTTGAAACGAGGCTCGTCCGACTAGGCAACATGTTTCGAATCATCAACAGTCCAATGTCGGTGTTGACGGGCCCATGCGAGGCGTAAAGCTTTGTGCCGTGCAGTCAAGGACACACGAGTGGGTCTTCGGCTCCGAAAGCCCATATCGATGATGTTTCGTTGATGGCCCAGCATTGAAATCTGTGGAAGGGTTGCACTTCTGTCACGTTGAACGATTCTCTTCAGTCGTTGGTCTCGTTCTTTCAGGATCTTTTTCCAGCTGCAGAGGTATCGAAGATTTGATGTTTTTCCGGACTCCTGATATTTACAGTACAGTCGTGAAATGGTCGTACAGGAAAATCCCTACTTCATCGCTACCTCGGAGAAGCTGTGTGCCATCGCTCGTGCGCCGCCTATAACATCACGTTCAAACTCACTAAGTTCTTGATAACCTGCCATTGTAGCAGCAGTAACCGATCTGACAACTGCACCAGACACTTGTCGTACATAGGCGTTTCCGACCGCAGCGCCGTATTCTGCATGTTTACATACCTCTGTGTTTGAATACGCATGCCTTTACCAGTTTCTTTGGCACTTAGGTGTATAAAGTTAAGTGATCATTTATAGATAAATAGTATCACAATGAACTTAAAATGTATAACTGCTGAAAGTTTAAGCTGTTTCCGTGGTCAGCGAGCCTGGACTTGCATTATGTTATGACGTTGCTATAAAGCGTTATTGCTTTTACACTTCTGAATACTGATAGGTCATTACCAAAATAGTTATGAAACAACACAAAGCAAACTTACAATTGTAGGGGAAGGCGATGCAGGTCCCTCTGCAATAAATAGAGTTATAAGCAAAGAAGATGAGCGAGTGCAATGCGCGTTACCTTCACTGAGTAATAAGAGAATGATCGTTCAGTTTGGCTACTGTGCACAACAATAGCACCATGAAAAGTGAGAACAACAAGCTTAGGTGTGCGACATGTTATGTTTATTATCAGTGGATCGCCTGACAATGGCTGAGTTGTAGGGAATTATAAAGGCCTTGTAATCTAAATCAAGTCTGAGTATAACAGATTTTTATTTGCTCTAATTATTTGACGCAATACACAAGCCGTTAACACAGAGCAACATTTTCTAAAGATCTAGGTTGAATTCACAAAAAAATGTTGTGAATACTGTGGGGAGGTACCAAATAATACGCAAGACTTCATGGAGAGAACGCAACAAGTTATCCTTATCTGGGAAGCTCGCGAATTCAACGTTAATGAGACAAAATCACAAATTATAAGCAAATCGGCAACTCAAGTTGCGCGCCAGAACAAGTTAGTAGAAAACTGCTCAGAGTATGATATGCATTACCACAGTTTACATTTCCCCAAAATCAGCGAAAATGCACCCATCAGCACCTGACAGTGGCCGAGAGATGAAAATGGCACGGCAGCCGGAACATGAATACCACAAAATATACGTCTCCATACGCAGCACTTTACTTTCAAAAACTCTACGTGGAGGAGACAACTCAGTGCTATTGCCAATGTGATGAACGAAAATCTCGCTTACTACATGAAAAAACAGGGGAATAAAGCAAAAACTTCCCACACTTGGCCAACAAAATGTACATTAACAAACTCGAAGTTGCTACTGGTTTACAGCAGTGTCTCCTGGATTGGTTGGCTGCTTTATGCCAAGCATAGTAGCAGGGCGACTTAATTGGCTAGGCTGACCAAAATTTTGGAGCGGAGGCAACCCTGTTCATCACATTGGCTGAGCGGCGCCGAGGTGTCTCAACCTTCGTTGTCCGTGCAGAAAAGTCAATAATGCCGTACTTAATGATTCTCTTAGGACAGCTGTGGTAGCAAGGTGTCCACTACACTGAACTAGGCCAGGCACTGGCTCTGCCTGCAAAAGCACAAAGCAGCGTAGTCCCCCCTCCTCAGAAGCCCGCCGTCTCCCTGGGGAGGCCCACGTCTCCTAGTGAGATTCACTGATTGCCTTCCGGCCCCAACAACACGACCCTGAGCGCACACCAGGAGTGCACCTTCCCAATGTGAAAAACAGAAAGCCTTCTTCCCAAGCCCTCTCAACAAAATAACAACCAAGTAGTGGCAGAAATTCAAACAATATCAGCGATATGTGACAGTAATGACCCCTCACTCTCTTTCAAAAAGAATACAAGTTCACAAAATTGAAGGACTCGTTCACCACCTGGCTTACGCATCCCAGAGATTAACTAACTCAGATAACCACCAGAACCTGAAAATGTCTGCTGACAGTCTTCTATCAGGATAAAGAAAATGGTAGGGCACGATGTTGCCTGTTTGATTTACGATAAAAAAACTTGAAGTGAAGTGAGGATGAATATGGTACCTCTGTTTTGTACATGGGTAACATGTTAGCAAGATTAATGCGTAGTACAGGAAAAAAAATTTGTTCCTCATGAGTAACTATAAAATTAATCTTTTAGCCTGGCTTGACAGTGCAGGCCTCATACTAGGAGCGTAGGCCTGATCAACGTAATGATCAAATTTTCAAATTACATTATTATGATGTTTTCCGACATAGGGGCGCCCTGATTATAGTAGCAATGCCTCTCACGCTAGCAGGAGGTTGCTATCGACACCTGTACGTGCTGGCAGACACGCCGTTGACAAGAGGTAGCTTAACGCGTGGGGCAGTTGCTGACCTGTTTAGTCACAGGCATGGAGAGGGGGGAGAAAGGGGGGGGGGAGTCCTCCGCCCTGCCTGCCGCCCGAACCTCTCCTCACGTCTGGCCGCAGTCCGTCTAACTTCTGAAACAGTCGTAAGATTCAGTCAGCAAGCGTTGCGAGTGTACACAACATTACTCTGTCAATGTTAATCCTGACCAGAAATTATGATATGGGTGAATCTTAGAATGAACGTCAATGTGCAACTGTGGAAAATTTAATGTAAAAGTACTGTAACTTGATGTCTCTTTTTAATTTTCCTCATCGAAAATCAAGGCAAATGAAAATATGGTTTCCACAGCAAAAGTTAACTTCAGATCCTGCCTCAGACGCTCCTGATGAACATATGTTACACGAAGGTCATTGCCCCCAAAAATCTTAAGTATGACAAACTACTGTTGCACTACCACCCATGTCATGGTTTAAGTAAGATGTGCTCAATCCATAGCAAGATAAGAGAAGGCGAAAAAATCCAAATTAGATAAGATACTCCAGCAGTACAGGCTAGCGTACGTTCGAAAATGACAGAGAGGACGACACAATTTCTAACATAAACATCATCAGGATCGCTCAGCGTTCTGTTGGCAAAAGCTGGCACCTGACAAACCCTCAAAAAATCTCGGAGAATACTCCAGGGCATGATTCGCAGCTAATTACAGGCCAAAAAATTCATAGTAGGATCTGCAGTGCGTTCTCCAGAGTCCAATATAAGTGGTAGAAACTAATGGTTACCCCAAAGAAAGATCTACCATCTCACAACAAAACTTGTTTAGTAGAATAACGCACATGACGTCAAAAGGAAATGAGGTCAAGCACTATTAAAACATACGAGTATCATTTCAGAGGAACGATACATCACGTTTTGCTACCTTACACGTCCTTGATGCTTCTGAAAGAGAACAAATACAGTAATACGTTTTGGCGGTACCCTTCGACGATTCTCGCTGATCATAGCTGCCTTTCACTGTCCAAAACATTTGCAATACAGGCATTACACGCATGCAACATGCGATTATCACGCCATGTGATCGAAAGACTGGCAAACGTGTGCATATACACACTCTCGTTCAACGGAAAAAATATGATTTGTGTGGCGCGGCTGTATCCAGTGCCCAACGCATCATTCTACCCCTGACTTATCCCCAGAGGTATAAACATATTCAACTGCAGTAACCACAAGTGTCGCAAAAAAAAAAGCTCTTAACACTGCCACACTGTTATTTTCCTGTAGCCCATCTCAGCCAACAGGTCATTTCTGGCTTCATCATACCTTAGCGTAGAGTGTAGGCTTGGTTCCCGGCTGGGCTCTGAGCACTATGGGACTTAACGTCTGAGGTCATCAGTCCCCTAGACTTAGAACAACCTAAGGACATCACACACATCCATGCCCGAGGCAGGATTCGAACCTGCGACCGTAGCAGCAGGGCGGTTCCGGACTGAAGCGCCTAGAACCGCTCAGCCACAAAGGCCGCCGCTTGGTTCCTGTCTCCACTCGTTTTCTGCTCATTCTTTCGTCAAGATTGTCGACTACAGTCAGCAGCTGGGTTCTATATTTCAGCTACTTCCACAGCACAGTTTTAAGTTTTCCCACTCACTTGGCTGCACTTGCACAACATTCTCCAGATGGGATTTCTCCTGATAATAGCTGTGTCTCTGAGTTCTCTAATTATTCCCCTGATTTTGAGTCCACCTGTTGTTGCTGCTCCCTCTTGCACTGGCACTAGTACACTCACTCTGCTGTGAGTATCTGATCTTGTATCTTTCCTTTGCAGTAGTTACTCTTATGTCTTCCCATACACACTCATCGAGACCTGTTAACATTAATTTCGGTGCCTCCAGACCAATCTTTTCAAAACAGAGCAATGATCTCTTGTGCTCTGTTGGCATCGTGTTTATGGACAATTGAATCAGCTCCCCACTGCTGCATCGGTGGTCAAGATGCTGAATCAGTTTTAGGATCTAGTCAAAATACTATGAATAAGACTGAAACTGTGTTACTTTTATGATGCTCATGCGCAACCTACTTTGCTCCACAGCAGACTAATATAACTTCATAATTTCGAGTTCAAATTAAGCAAAGTTTGTACAATGTCTTGTGACTGGTAAAGCTTCTTCGATTACATCTCCAATCATGTGGCTACTTATGAACTCCAGCTTCCTCCGACTCGGCCGGGAGTTCAACAGACTCTTCTTCAACTGACCGATCCACAACTTAGTATGCAGCTCTGCATCTGCGGTAGAAGCGAAAAATTTGTCATCAAAGTCCTGTCCGTTGACGGACATAGACGCTGATGCCGCATATGACTCGCTCGCGATGGCCCTATCTTGCTTGCATTGCTGAAGACACACCACTGCGCCTTCGAACTCTCACAAATATGCCGTTCATTATTGTCTCCCAGCCTACTTTCTTTTAAAGGTATTAATGCTCTCGCGACTTGCAGTCGCACATTCTCTCTACTTAGTTTCTCTAGACGTCTTTCGGGAGAGGCAAGTTTCTCGTTTGCAAATTTCTCATGTACCTTCAGATTCAGCGCACTCCCCCAGAGCCCGGATTCTCTAAGATACTAAGGCACTGCAATCCGCTTCTTTCAGAAAGTGAGGCCGGCCGCGGTGGTCTAGCGGTTCTAGGCGCTCAGTCCGGAGCCGCGCGACTGCTACGTCGCAGGTTCGAATCCTGCCTCGGGCATGGATGTGTGTGATGTCCTTAGGTTAGTTAGGTTTAAGTAGTTCTAAGTTCTAGGGGACTGATGACCATAGATGTTAAGTCCCATAGTGCTCAGAGCCATTTTCAGAAAGTGAGGTGTTAGTTTCCTCTCTTTTCTTAAAATTCGGATCAGCCTGGGCCTGCCTGGTCACTTTGCTTTATACTGCTTTTGAAACCTTTTCGAGCACAAATTTTAATCTGATGCAAATTTTTTGCGGAGTGCTGTCTTCTCTTCCCTAAATAGCTTTTTCTGTATGCTTCGGCTTTCCCATCTCACTCCTCTGCTTGTTTCCTATCTGTTTCGTCTTTTCTGTCTCTGTCCTGCGCTTGTTTGCTATCTGCCTCGGCTTTCCTATCCATCTCTCTCACACAGTTCTCTCCTGTCAGGATCTGCTTGTTTTCTGTCTGCTTCAGCTTTTTCAGCTATCTGTTTGGTCCAGAATGGAATATCTCCGTGATTCCATAATTCGAGCTGGTCCATACCACGGTCGACATCGTTACGCAAGTCGTGCTACTTTCACTCTGTTCGTTTATCTCTGTGGTTTTCTGGGTTGAGTGACGAAATTGCTGTGGATGCAATTTCGTCGAAATTGCTGTGGATGCCTCCCCCTTACAGAAGTCCGACACAATTTCCTGCATTCCACTGAATGCTCCTGGCTAAAAACTCTCCTTCCATCTGTAGATCACACAGGACAGCCCTACCCATGTACAAAAAAATGAAATCAAAATCTTCTACATAGCGAAAAATCACTATCACAAATTTAACGTGACTGAACGATCTTTCACCCATAAAACTAAAATATACAATGCAAACTTAGCCAATAAAGTCCCCCAAAGTAGAAGTACGCATACAAGAAACAAATTATAAGTTACACGTAGTTCTAATGAATCACGCTAACATAAGATTAAATTTACAAGCTACCAAATGGGGCAGAAATGGTTGCTACAACTTTTTGCACCTCAAGAAATGTGTTACTGCGGCGTCCTAGCTACACAATATAAAAAGAAACGAAAAATGAAATCCTGGTTAAGGGTCAGTAAGAAAGTTTAAGCAATTTCTGTGGGCCTGACACAGGACCTACGCTATGGAATGACGTTGCTATAAAATATTGTTGCTTTTTACGTCTGAGCACTGCAAGGTCATTAGCCATATAGACATAGTCATGAAATACCACATGCAAACTCATAATCGTCTGGCAGATTGACAAAGCTCTCCCTAGCAATAAACAGAGTGATAATCAAACAAAACCAGCAGCACAACAATAACACCATCACAGTGAGAACAATAGTCTTAGTTTTTGCAACATGTTATATTTATTATTGGTGGGTCGCCCAACAGAGGCTAGGTTGGAGGGAATTATAAAGATCTGAGTATAACAGATTTTTATTTGCTCTAATTATTGGACACAACACACAAGCAGTCAAGAGAGAGCAAAGTTTCCAAATATGTCTGGATTAAAGTCACACAAAATGACGCTAATGCTGTGGGGAGGTACCAAATTATGAAGACTGCCTGGAGAGAACGCAACAAGTCATCTTCATCTGGGTAGCTTGAATTTTCAACGTTAATGAGACAAATCACGAACTTCACTGGTGTCCTAAACGATAGCAACAAACCGCTATTTCTACTTCCTGTTCCTAATTCACGATATAATCATACAACTTGTCAACAGATGTCCGTGCGATCGTGTCCTGCACGGAAGATGGCATTTCGGTCAAAGGGCAATCCCGGCAACAATGATGTCAGGGCACTTATCAAGCGGGGTAGCGTTTGCCGCGGAGTCCCACATCCACAATCGCTGTGTACACGGTCAGAGACTGTGCACTATGGCACAGAGAAGATGCCTGCCAGACTCTCTGCGGTGGAAGGCCATAGGAAGAATGAAAGTAGGACAGTTGCAAATTGTTGTGGCTCGATGGCTTGATGTGAATCGTTTTGTTATTTCTCGGCTATTGCGACTGTTTACAGAGACCGAAACTGTATCCCTGCCCACTACGTTTGATATCAGAAAGAGAAGACCGTTACTTGACTGTAAGGGCACGAGGATACCGCCTTAAGTACTGCACGGTACTTGGGATCTGACCTGGACGAGTTGTATCGACGCAAAAGGTATGCAGAGTGGCCTTTATTGTCGGGTACCTGTTGTACGTGTGTCTCTGACGCGTCTTCCCGGAAGGGAACGTCTAGAGTGGAGTCGTCAACATGCCACCTGGACGGTTGAACAATGGGCCAATGTTCTTTTCACAAATGAGTCCCGATTTAGTCTGGAGAGTGATTCTCGACAGATTCGCATCTGGAGAGAAAGTGGAACACGATTTTCGGACGCAAACATTGTGGAAAGAGACCGGTATCGAGGAGGGATTATGTTGACTACTTGAACACCTCTTCATGAAATTGTACAGGTGAATAAGCAAGGCTTAACTGCTGTCATGGAACGTGACGGGATCTTGGGATATCATGCGTGGTTGTTCTGAGATGCTGTGGGCCCAGACTTCGCAATGATGGACGATAATTCTCGACCTCATAGAGCATGGGTATTTGATGTTTTCTTGGAAACGGAAGATATCGCACGCATTGTGGGGCCCACTCGCCCACCCAATTTGAATGCCACAGAGCACGTCTGGGATGCACTAGGGAGGCGAGTTGCATCACGTTAGCATGCATGGACCACTCTCCAATACCTGCGAGCAGCTCTTCAGGAAGAGTAGACACTGTTGGCTCAGCATGAAATAGATGACATCATGCACATGAAGCCTGTTTTGCTGCCAGAAGTGGTCGCGTCCCATGCTGAGCACATTAACCGGTTGTCAGCATGTGTGTGCAAATCCATTAAGGTGGAACAAAAACGAAGAACATGTTTGTCTACCTTTATGCATATTGTAGTTGATTACGTTCTATATTCTTTACATTGTTTCTAATTTACTATCACCTGTTGACACTGTTTTGTAGCAAAATAAACGCAACCTTGCAAAATTTCCATTTGTTGCTTTAATTTTGGACACCAGTGTATAATCAAATGGGCAACTCAATTTGCATGCCAGAACAAGTATGTAGCCAACTGCTCAGAGTATGGAACACGTTACGACAGTTTGCAAAACTTACATTTCTCCAAAATCAGCAAAGCATGTGCCCATCTGCACCAGACGGCGGCTTGTAGACCAAAATGACACGGTAGCTGGAACACGAATACCACGAAACTTAACATCTCCCTCCCCAACTCTCTACTTTCAAAATCTCTACATGGCCGCTCGGTGTAGCCGCGCCATGTCACGGTACGCCCGGCTCCACCCTTCGGAGGTTCGAGTCCTCCCTCGGGCACGGTTGTGTGTCTTGTCCTCAGTGTAAGTTATTTTAAGTTAAATTAAGTAGTGTGTAAGCCTAGGAACCGATGACCTCAGCAGTTTGGTCCCATAAGAACTTACCACAAATTTCCAATTTCCAAACTCTACATGGAGGGGACAACTCAGTGCTGCTGCCAATGTGATGAACGAGAATTTAGCTCATTTGATGAAAACACAGGGGAATACAACATGAACTTCCCATCTTTGGCGTACAGAATGCACATTAACAAACACTAGGTTGCTCCTGGCCTATAACAGCGTCTCTTTGATTGGTCGGCTTTTTCGCACTAAGCATGGTGGCAGGGCGACTCCATTCAATTGGATGACCAAATTTTATGACAAAGGCAATTGTCTTTCTTACCCATCCGAGCGGTGCCGCGTCGTCTCGACCTTTTATGTTCGTGCAGAAAATTATTCTCTGGGGATGGCAGTGGCGGCATGGCGCCCGTTGCCTTGCACTAAGTGAGAAATCATGTTTGCCCATAAAAAACGAAGCAGGCCGCAGCCTGATTTCTGAGGAAGCTGTCCATCTCTGTGGGGAGGCTCGCCTGTCCTAATGGGGTCCATAGACTGCCTTCTGCCGTCCACACGACCCTGAGAACACACTGGGAGTGCACCTGCCCAACGTCAAAAGTGCATAGCCTTCCTCCTAAGCCCAAATGTCCACTGCTCTTAATAAAATAACCACCAAATAGAGGCAGACAATGAAACACTATTGCATGGCGATATGTGGCATTTATGCCATACCACTTACATTTGAATAAATAAAGGTGTTAACTTTTGACAATATTTTAGGGTTCATTACATTCACTAATTTCATTCAAAATGAGCTCATGATACTTGAATTCCTGTGTTCAATATCCGTTCTCTTGACTTATTTATATCTTATTCTACTTTGTACGTGATCTGGATAATATGCCAACAGCGAAAACTAACCTAATTTAATGTTCATCCATCTTTGACATTCCAAACACCCTAATCCTCCCAGAGACTGAGACATATATCCTGAGCACTGGACAAAGGGTTGTATACTACTCCTTCCAAAAATGGTTCAAATGGCTCTGAGCACTATGGGACTTAACTTCTGAGGTCATCAGTCCCCTAGAACTTAGAACTACTTAAAACTAACTAACCTAAGGACATCCCACACATCCATGCCCGAGGCAGGATTCGAACCTGCGACCGTATCGGCCGCGCGGTTCCAGACTGTAGCGCCTAGAACCGTTCGGCCACCCCGGCCGGCCTACTCCTTGCAGCGAAACAGTCTGCGAGATATTTGGAGAAGGTAAGGGATACGTAATTGCTTCATACTATTCAAAATCAGTATTAGTGAATGGTGAAAAGCCATTACTTCATCCTCATAGTTATCAAATTAGTCTTGGACATTTCCAGTAGTGTAAGTGGGGAGAGTTCCCAACTGGAAAGGGTACTTACACAATTAAATACCCGCTACACTCTCGCTACGGTAGTTAATAAAAAAAACACTGTGGCCCTATCGAAGAAATGGGATACTCCATGCGCCAGGCGAGCGCGATCTGCCCGCGACCATACGATATGCTCACAATCAAATGCGATAATATCGGTGTTTTGCCCGTCCTGCGGTCGTCTGTCACACTGGCCTGAGAACATTTTCCGTCGCGACATCAGTGCTCTCTGCATAATGCAGCAGGTATGACTTTCTCAGTTACTCGTGAATGTGTTGAGACAGGCAGGATTTCGAAATGATCTTATTAGGCTGAAGAGCAGGTCATGCCGTGAATGCGAAAATGTATGTGTGTAATCTTATGGTACTTAACTGCTAAGGTCATCAGTGCCTAAGGTTACACACTACTTAACCTAAATTATCGTAAGGACAAACACACACACCCATGTTCGAGGGAGGACTCGAACCTCCGCCGGGACCAGCCGCACAGTCCATGACTGCAGCGCCTCCGACCGCTCGGCTAATCCCGCGCGGCTGTCGTGAATGCAGTTCTTGGCTTAAATGCTTTGTAAGCCTGGAACATTCTAAATGTTTATTGAATAGCAGTTCAAAGAACCTGCCGTTATGCCCAAAAATAATTTTTGGCGTGACTTTTAACATTTTACATTCACTATAGTTTAATGCAAATCTTTCCCACGTTGCCGAGTAGAAGTATACTGTATGTTACTGCCTAGCTGTAATCATGATATAGTCATGTGAAAAAGTAATACAAATAACATAATGATGATGAGACGAGGTTTGAAACTCGTAACAGAGGTTTCAGTGAGGTTATAAAATTATGGCATAACATTTACACGTCTTGCCATTGGTATTAACGGTAAAAAACCGAAGTTCTCTGCAGTTTTTTTGTTGCCTTATCTTCCGTATCGAAAGTTTGGTCACACCGCGGTCTGTAGTGAATGAATGTAACGAGCTGACAAGCAGTAATCAACTCTTGTGAATAGAGCAGCTGACAGTGCCGTGTTGATTTCACACCGAACCGTTCTCACAGTACCCTTCAATATACCCTTCAATACTTGTAGTTCATAGACTGGAAAAAAAAGACCAAAGTTGTGAATCATGATACTAATTGTGCAACAGGAGGGCATATTAATAACAAGGGCGACAACATGCTTAACACTATACTTGATTAATCTCGTCTTGCAAATGTCGTACTGCTGATTTGGCTCACTTAGTATGCTTCGCTTATGTTCAAGCTAGCACATATGACTGGCCTGGCACTAGAGCTGTTCATGTTATTTATACTGAGATGACAAAATTCATGGGATACCTCCTAATATCGAGTCGGATCTCATTTTGTCCGGCGTAGTACAGCAACTAGACGTGGCATGGACTCAACAAGTCGCTGAAAGTCCCCTGCAGAAATATTGAGCCTGCTGCCTCTATAGCCATCCATTACTGGAGACAGTTGCCAGTGCAAAATTTTGTGCACGAACTGACCTCTCCATGATGTCCCATAAACGATCGATGGGTTTCATGTCAGGCGATTTGGGTGGCCGAATCATTGGCTCAAATTGTCCAGAAAGTTCTTCAAACCAATCTCGAACAATTGTGGCCCAGTGACATGGCACATTGTCATCCATAAAAATTGCATCGTCGTTTGGGAACATTAAGTCCATGAATGGCTGCAAATAGTCTCCAAGTAGCCGAACATAACCATTTCCAGTCAATGATTGGGTCACGGTTGGACCAGACGACCCAGTCCATTCCATATAAACACAGCATATACCATTATGGAGCCACCAACAGCTTGAACAGTGCTTGTTGATAACTTGGACCCCTTCCATGAGCTCTTACCAACTGAATTGGTTTCCCACTCGTCTAGGGTGCAATCGATATGGTCACTAGCCTAATTTCGCCACACTGTCTAACGGATACGTTCGTCTGTCCCACATTGATTTCTGCGGTTATTTCATTCAGAGTTATTTGTCTGTTAAGCGCTGACAACTTTATACAATCGCCGCTGCTCTCGGTCGTTATCCATGGCGAGAGTATATTGGCTGAAACTTGGCATTCTAGTCACATTCTTGACACTGTGGATCTCGGAATATTGAATTCCCTAACGACTTTCGAAATGGAATGCCCCAGCGTCTAGCTCGAACTACCATTCCGCGTTCAAAGTCTGTTAGTTCCGATTGTGCGGCCGTAATTACTTCGGAAACCTTCTCACATAAATCACTTGAGTACAAATGAGAGCTCCGCGAATGCCTGCCCTTTTATACCTTATGTACACGATACTACCGCCACCTGTATACGTGCATTTCGCTTCCCATGACTTACGCCACCTCAGTGTATGGGAATAAGATATGTGTCGATTCCAACATGATGTTTCCAAATTATAGACACCTATGAAGGAAATTCACGTAAACCATTTAAGATTGTATGGACTGCATGGATTATGTTTAAAAGTAGCTGGATTATGTCAGAAACGATAAGGATACCATTTAGTCCCAGACTATCCATGTCAGCTTTTCATGAATTTTGGCAAAGCGTTCAGAATGCAATTAAGTAGAAACAGAGGATTCCGAAGATATATCTAATTTGTGAGTGGAGTGAGGATTCCTTCGCATGGAGGATGTAACATGTTACTTCGGTTTGCTAACCATCGACAGAAATAGAAGGAACTTCAGGTACACCCCAGGGAAGTGTGTAGGGACTCTTGCTATTCATGCACATTAATAACAGGCGGACAATTTTAATAGTGACCTCAAGACTTTCTATTACTGATTCAGCCCTCTACATCGAACTACTGCCTGGAAAAAACTGTATAGATATTCAGGTAGATCTTTATAAGATTTTACAGCGGTAGAAAGATTGGCAACTTGCTTTATATTATTTTGTGTACTTTATAAAACGAAAAAACCGACTGTGCTTTGAGTACAGTATCAATGTTAGTAAATTAGTTAGTTAGTTCATTGCTCCATGGAGCACTTGCACGATAAATCATAATGATGTGGAACGAGTAATTTTACGCATACCTCACAACTTAATTTTTGGACAAGGCTACATGCTGAACATTTACAAAATTGTTTTTCTTTTCTTTTTTTTAATCTGCTGATTTGAATGTGTAATTCCTGTCCACCATCTTTTACACATTACAGTAACAGAAATTCTTCTACAGTATAGAAGGAGTTGTCAAGGAGAAACGTTGATAGTTTCCAAATTTTACTTTGCTGTCTGTCAGACGTTTTATATCACTCGGTAAGTTATAAAAAAAATTTGTAGCAGCATTTTGCACCCCTTTTCTTGCTAAAGACAATCTTAATGTGGAGTAATGAATAGCATTTATTCCTCCTGGTATTGTAATTAGATACATCAATGTCCCTTTTGAACTGCAGTGGATTATTTACAACAAACTTGATGAGAGACTAAACATAATGTGAAGCAGTAGTCAGAATGCCCAACTCCTTAAATAGATACCCACAAGGTGATTGTGGGTGTGCACCAAAAATTACTCTCACAGCAAGTTTTTGAGTAACGAGGATTTTCTTTGTTAGAGATGAGTTACCCCAGAACATTATTCAATATGACATTATTGACTGAAAATCTGCGAAATAGGTCAGCTTACTGATTTGTCTCTCCCCAAGATTTGCAGTGATTTTAAGTGCAAATCTGGCTGAAGTAAGTTGTTGTAGCAGTTCCAAAATGTGTGTTTTCGTTTAAATTCTCATCAATAAGAAACCCAAGAATGATTCACGATTGGAATCAGACAAATCATACAAATACCTGATTTTAACGATTTGTGGGAACACAAAAAGCAGTGTTCGCATAGGCTGAATCATAGGTAAGACAGGTGGCAGGTTTCGGTTCATTGGCAGGATACTGTGAGACCGCAGTCAGTCTAGAAAAGATTCTGCGTACAAACTACTCACGTGACTTGATCTAAAGTATTCCCCGCGATTGTAGGGTCTGTGTCAAACAGGACAAATAGGCAATATTGAACATACAGGAAAAAGCACTCGTGGTGACAAGTTTCACTGAGCCAAGGGAAGGTGACGAGGAAAAACTGACAAGCATGAATTTTCAGGCGCTTGAAAATAGGCACCAACTATCCCACGAAAGCCTGCTTACAAGAACCACAATTAAATACCTAGGAATATACCGTACTTCAGTCCCCTTTTTTCGTTCCTGTAAAGTGTGCGAAAACAAGACTAGACTAATTACAGCGCTAGCAGAAGCATAGCATTCATTCTTTCCGTGTACACGAATTTAGCAAGACAAAACCATCACACACTTACATAAATACAAAGCGTTACACCATGAAATACCAGTCCGATATTTATTATACTTCGAGGGGCAGTTCATCAAACAAGGGGATTAAATGACTAAATCATCTTTTCATTCGGAACTGATTTCTGTCGTCAACGTTAGTAATAGATGTGATCCCCACGGTCAGGAATACACTCTTGTGTTCGTTGTGCCGCGGACGCGAACAGCTCTGAATGTCTACGAGAGGAATTTCTTGCTTTGCTTGAAACAAATGCTATGTTAGTGCATGAAAATTGCTGGTTTTAATGAAAATATCCGTTCCGTCGCGTCCCAGACGTGCTTTATGGATGACGAAGCGAGAAACTGAACTCGTTAGTCAACGACCTGTACATTGCTCAGGGCGTTTGTGATGTGGGTGCGATGTCTTGAGTTATTTTTCTGGATATGCCATACCATTTCATACCCTGATCATAAACAGTATGGCAGCAGGGCTTAGCATTATTACTATACTACTGGTCATTAAAATTGCTACACCAAGAAGAAATGCAGATGATAAACGGGTATTCATTGGACAAACGTATTATACTAGAACTGATATGTGATTACATTTTCACGCGGTTTGGGTGCATAGATCCTGAGAAATCAGTACCCAGAACGACCACCTCTGGCCTTGATACGCCTGGGCATTGAGTCAAACAGAGCTTGGAAGGCGTGTACAGGTACAGTTGCCTATGCAGCTTCAACACGATACCACAGTTCATCAAAGTGACTGGCGTATTGTGACGAGCCAGTTCCTCGGCCACCATTGACCAAACGTTTTCAATTGGTGAGAGATCTGGAGAATGTGCTGGCAAAGGTAGCAGTCGAACATTTTCTGGATCGGATGGGATTGTTCGGGGGAAGAGACCAAACAGCGAGGTCATCGGTCTCATCGGATTAGGGAAGGACAGGGAAGAAAATCGGCCGTGCCCTTTCAAAGGAACCACCCCGGCATTTGCCTGGAATGATTTAGGGAAATCACGGAAAACCCAAATCAGGATGGCCGGACGCGGGATTGAACCGTCGTCCTCCTGAATGCGAGTCCAGTGTCGAACATTTGCTGTATCCAGAAAGGCCCGTACAGGACCTGCAATATGTGGTCGTGCATTATCCTGCTGAAATGTAGGGTTTCGCAAGGATTGAATGAAGGGTAGAGCCACGGGTGGTAACAAATGTGAAATGTAACGTCCACTGTTCACAGTGCCGTCAATGCGAACAAGAGGTGACCGAGACGTGTAAACAATGGCACCCCATACCATCACGCCGGGTGATACGCCAGTATGGCGATGACGAATACACGCTTCCAATGTGCGTTCACTGCGATGTCGCCAAACACGGATACGACCATCTTGATGCTGTAAAAAGAACCTGGATTCATCCGAAAAAATGACTTTTGCCATTCGTGCACCCAGGTTCGACGTTGAGTACACCATCGCAGGCGCTCCTGTCTGTGATGCAGCGTCAAGGGTAACCGCAGCCATGGTTACGAGCTGATAGTCCATGCTGCTGCAAACGTCGTCGAACTGTTCGTGCAGATGGTTGTCGTCTTGCAAACGTCCCCATCTGTTGGTTCAGGGATCGAGACGTGGCTGCAGGATCCGTTACAGCCATGCGGATAAGATGCCTGTCATCTCGACTGCTAGTGATACGAGGCCGTTGGGATCCAGCACGGCGTTCCGTATTACCCTCCTGAACCCACCGATTCCATATTCTGCTAACAGCCATTGGATCTCGACCAACGCGAGCAGCAGTGTCGCGATACGATAAACCGCAATCGCGATAGGCTACAATCCAACATTTATTAAAGTCGGAAACGTGATGGTAAGCAATTCTCCTCCTTACACGACGCATCACAACAACGATTCACCAGGCATCGCTGGTCAACTGGTTTGTGCATGAGAAATCGATTGGAAACTTTCCTCATGTCAGCACGTTGTAGGTGTCGCCACTGGCGCCAACGTTGTGTGAATGCTCTGAAAAGCTAATCATTTGCATATCACAGAATCTTCTTCCTGTTGGTTAAATTTCGCGTCTGTAGCACGTCATCTTCGAGGTGTAGCAATTTTAATGGTCAGTAGTGTATATAGAGGCGATTACTCAGCCTCCCTTCAGCAATTCCCTTATCAGTCCTCTTACCATATCCAGTGCCTACCCATTTCATGATTCTGAGGGTTGCAGGTGTATGGGCCTTGAGAATCGCTGCATCCTGTGAACTTTCACAAGACCATCTATGGGCACGTTGGCGCCGAAATGGTCACCACAAACAGCAGCGATTCTCATTACTGAACTCCACAGAATGCCACTCAGTGTCCCATTTGACTGTGATATGGTGTTTTCTGTGATAATGTGTCAGTGGTAAAAAAACTCCTGGCAAATCGATATCCCAATCCAGCTTCATGTAATCTGTTCCTGACGATTTGTGGTGACCTGTAACCTCTGTCGGACTTTCAGCTGTTGTTATCCGTCTATTAATCAGAGCCACTCACAATGATCTCCCTTAGCGTAGTTCCTCTGGAAGGAAATGTGCCTGCTCTTCCTGTCACAGTGTTATCTTGAATCCACTCTCGTCATCACGCTGCAGTCATTGCAGTACGGCCAACTGTCAGTGCGATCTGTCCGTTTGAAACTTCCATGTCCCTCACGCCAATGATTCAACGTTTCTCAAATACGCTCTAAGAAAAAGAAGAATAAAAAACAACGATTCCCCATGAAGGAATTGTTCGAATGGGATGGAAATTGGTAGATGTGATGTAAACCGCATGTACAGACAAACAAATGACTACAATCTCAGAAAAGTTAGATGATTTATTGAAGAGAAAGAGCATCACAAATTGAGAAGATTAGTAACTCGTTGGTCCGCCTCTGGCCCTCGGGTTGGTACTGATTGACAGTGTTGTTGAATGTTCTCCCGAAAGATATCGTACCAAACTCAATCCAACTGGCGTGTTAGATCGTCAAAATGCTGAGCTGGTTGGAGGGCTCTGCCCATAATGATCCAAACCTTATCAATGGGAGAGAGATCCGGCGACCTTACTGACCGAGGTAGGGTTTAGCAAGCACGAAGACAAACAGTACAAACTCTAACCGTGTGCAGGTGGGCATTATCTAACTGAAATGTAAGCCCAGGATGGCTTGCCATGAAGGGCAACAAAACGAGGTGTGTAGTATCATCGACGTAACGTTGTGTTGTAAGGTTGCCGCGGATGACAACCAAAAGGGGTCCTCGTACGAAAAGAAATGGCACCCAGACCATCACTCCAGGCTCTCGGACAGTATGGTGGGCAACAGCCAGGTTGGTATCCCACCGCTGTCCGTAGCTTCTCCAGACATGTCTTCGGTCTGGAATCTCATTGACTGGAGTAGTAGAGTAGAATTGAGCCCCAACGACCAGCGAAGACGTGTCTGATAATTCCTTCGTGGTGCACCATATTTTTTTTTAGTGTACTTTAAGATGGCGATAAGGAATACATGTACATCCTCTGCACACACTGTGTAGAGATCTCCAACTGGAAAGTTCCAGAAACGGTAGACACACCCAACAGCTACCTTGTATTCACACCATTATTTGTTGAAATGACTTGGTCTGTACTGAAAATAAGCTAGCATAAGGATTGAATTTTAATTAGCGTGGATATGCTGGAGTATCCGTTTGGTAGATTTCAGGTGAGGTGATTATATGCCGCAGTTTTCATTTCAATTAGTATATACGTATACATCCATGCTCTGCATACCATTGTGAAGTGCATAGCAGAAGGTACTTCCCATTGTACCAGTTACTAGGTCTCTTCATGTTCCATTTACAAATTGAGCGCGTGAAAATGAAAAGAATACATTAACGCAAATTTCCAGAGATAGGAGCTCAGGCTGTCACAATTTGGTTCGCCATAAATTGGTAGCAAACACATTTACAAGTAAATTAGACAGCTATGATTTATCATTTCATACAAGAACTGAAATTTCATCGCAAGCAAGACATAAAAATTATAAACACCTACCATTAAAACCTATAGATTTTTCGCAATATTCCTCGGGAAATTAGCAGTCACTTTACAAAGGCGGGCAACGGCCTTGCCGCAGTGGATACAAAGGTTCCCGTCAGTTCACCGGAGTTAAGCGCTGTGGGGCTTGGCCGGCACTTGGGTGGGTTACTATCCGGGCCGTCAAGCTCTTGCCGTTTTGTGGGGTGAACTCACCCTCGTGATGCCAATTGAGGAGCTATTAGACTAAATAGTAGCGGTGTGCTGGCCCCACGCCCCTCCTCTCTGCATCCTCCGCTGAGGATGACACGGCGGTCGGATGGTCCCGGTGGGCCACTTGTGGCCTGAAGACGGAGTGCTTTTTATGCAGGCGAATGTCTTTTGTAAACAAAAGAGAGAAGCTGATTGACGGAGAAGGTATTCCATACTCAACAATATCTTCTAGAACTCCAACTTTCCACAGTCAAATTGGGGACAAGAAAACAAGATGTGGTTCACATCAGCTTCCGATTCAGAATCACACTAGCATGTATGGGAACTATAAATAATGAATGATTCGATGTAGATGGAGACAAAAGGAGGCGTGGTCGGAGAGGAGTTGAATGATGATGAAAATTGTTGATCGACCTAAATGCGTCCTTGTTAAGTACGGCCTTGTAGGAATTCGAAGTTGTAACAGTGCATGATGAACAACTTTCGCTTGTTGGGACAAATGGTTCAAATTGCTCTGAGCACTATGGGACTCAACTGCTGTGGTCATCAGTCCCCTAGAACTTAGAACTACTTAAACCTAACCAACCTAAGGACATCACACACATCCATGCCCGAGGCAGGATTCGAACCTGCGACCGTAGCAGTCACACGGTTCCGGACTGCGTGCCTAGAACCGCGAGACCACCGCGGCCGGCTGTTGTTGGGACAAGTTCCGTATCTCTGTCCTCGGAGTATTTCGCGGCAGCATGACTGAATAAAATCTTCTCGGTTTTCAAGCCGCGTCAATTCCAATAACCCAGCCCCAGTAGTCAGAAGTTTTATTCCTGACGACGATGGCAGAGCTAGCCATCGAAAACTCGAGAATTTTATTGAAACTGACACGGCTTGAAAACCGAGAATATTTTATTCACATTCCATATCTCTTGACACTGATGTTTTCCGAGCTCTTTACCTCACTTAAGTAGTATGTATTGACAATTTCAGATCAAGATAGTTCCTCTAGATAGAGCTAACTTCGCTAATAAGCCAACTTCCTCATTATAGCCAATGCCAGTGTGGAAATGCACCCACAGCAAAAGGATGGTCTGCCCCCTTCGTATACTCCTGACATAGCCCAAAACCAAATTCAATATGTAAATGTTGTTTTATTCCATGTCTAATGCTGAATATTTTAAGGACCCTCTGAGAGTCAGAACGATTAATAAATAGTCTTGGAAACGGAGCTAAAGATACAAACTTCCAAAAGTGCCACCGTCTTCGCCGTAAGAATAGAAGTGCTTTTAGACTGTTTGAAGCCTTTCCGGATTTCGAGCTGAGGGTCTAAAAATGCGCTTCCAGTATACTCCTCTTGCGGAATTTTGGAGCCATCAGTATAAATACGCAGATAACTAGGCCACAGAGGACGACTAAAGTTGCAGTTGACATCAACACTACTTGAGCTGGTCGTATGAAAATAGTACACTGTAATCTGGTTGCCTAAGGCCGGTATTACACTATCAAATTTCTTTGTCCAATATCTTTGTCCAATATCTTTGTCAAAGATTTTTGATAGTGTAATAGGGATCTTTGACAAATGTCGTCCAATATTTGATCAAATCTAGGCCGAGGCCGTATATTTGATCAAAGAAATCGCTTGTCTTCTGTTCACTGCAATGCGATATGTTACCACGCGGAGCGCTAGTATCGCTGCAGCGTTCTGTCGTCTGTAGTGTTTTTATAACCATTGCCGGTAAATACAATTGGTGTGTGCCGACAACTACAGAATTAATAGAGATGTCTGAAGCTTATGAGGCGCTTTACAACGTGAGGCACCCTGAATACAAAAATAGATTAAGAAGATTGGAGACCTAACCTGACCTAACCTAACCTAACCTAACATAACATAACCCTCTCCTGTAGCAAGGAATCGGAGTGTTATAGTGAGCCTGTCTTCTGAAGATGTAGCAGTTCTTAAGTGAAAATTGTGCTTTGTGATATGAGGACACACTTCATTGAGCACATACAGAAATGTATGCACATCCATTCTTAAGTAATTGATGTACGACTTGACGTCTTCCACTGTAAGCTCACATAACAAGTTTTGTTGAATGCTTTTATCATGTCGTCGTAAAACCCACGGCTTCACCCAGATTAGATTAGTTTTTCGTTCCATAGATCCGTGCTGAGGAGATCCTCGTGGATGTGGAACATGTCGATTTTTTTTAAGCTGAAATAAAAATACTAATAGTATGAATAAATACAATACATCATTTGTTTCTATTAAAAATTTCGCCAAGGGAGTAGAAGGAGTTGGCCAGTAGTAAGTCTTTCAGGCTCCTTTTAAACTGATCTTTATTTCTAACTAAATTTTTTATGTTTCCTGGCAAATTATTGAAGATGAGTGTTCCTGAGTAGTGGACCCCTTTTTGAACTAAAGTAAGTGTTTTTAAGTCCTTGTGCAGATCATTTTTGTTCCTGGTATTGTATGTATGAACTGAGTTGTTTGTTAGAAAAAGAGATATATTAATTACGACAAATTTTATTAAGAAGTAAATATACTGAGAGGCAGTAGTTAACCTGCGAGCCGGAAGTATAGTGAGACTCTTGTCATTTGGGCCTACGAGAGTTATAGTTTTTTTTGTTTGTTTCTCATGCCTCGATAACTGTACAAACATATCGTTGCATGTATTGTAATAATCATTACATATAATGATCCACATGCAACAATATCTCTACGGAAGTATCTAGGCATGAAATACAAAACAAAAAAGGCTAACCTGCAAATCTCGTACGTCCAAACGACAGTCTCACTGTACTTCTGGCCCGCCAACAGTTTCATTTTCTTTCTTATTTTCCCCCAGTACCAATGCAAGAATCTGAAGTACCCAGTTCTTTGAAGAGGTTTCTGCAGGAGGTCCGTGAATTTACTCCACAAATAATACGTATTACACGCTTTTGGACCGTGAAAACTTGTTTGACTTCAAGATTTACCCCAAAATATTATCCCATATGACATTATGGAATGAAAGTATGCAAGCTTTTTCATTTTTATGTTGCCTATGTCTGCTAACACTCGAATTGCAAATACAGATTTGTTAAGGCGTTTCTGCAGTTCTGTGGTGTGCTCCTCCCAACTGAATTTATTATCAAGTTGTAATCCCAGGACTTTTAAGGCTGTCAACCTCGTATGTATGGTTCCATTTTTTCCCCCACTTCTTTTCCGCATGTGCACACAATGCAATTGGAGTACGTAGAACTGCTGCAGTTAATAACAAGTTGTTGTCAGCCATCTTGAACTTTGACGAAAAATTTGATGACAGTGTAATACCCCCTCTAACGCTACGTCAAAGATCTTTGTCAAGTATATTGGACGGAATATTGGATCACATCTTTGATCAAATCTTTGACAAAGAAATTTGATAGTGTAATACCGGCCTAAGGTGCGCGTCATATATCTTGGCGGCCGAGTTTAGGTTCGTTCTGCGCATTTGACGTCACAAATCACAGTCAGCCAATGAACAGAGAACGACGTTGCCAGATCTCGACTGCAGTGCAGAGCACGGACGAGTGTCTTCAATTTTAGAAACGTTCAGTCATAAATGAAGTAATTGAACAAAAGCAATGTCTTGATAGCAGACTTTCTTTTATAGAAAGTTTGGAAAAAGCATTCTTTACACCAGTTGCTTCATATTCTATTAATTAATTAAACCGAACAAACAATAAGCCTCCTAATTCAGGCGATAGCAAGGAAAGGTGTTTGTATCAGTCTCACGAACCGCTTTTTCGCAATAAAGAACAACGGTATTTGTTTATTTCCTATTGTACTTCGACGCAACGTGAGTTATTCATAGTCATCCCAACAGTGTTTGTCGGTATTTTGCAGACGTTTAGAGTGCTCCAGGAGATGCCAGAAATGAGTAGCTGCGTTGGCGTAATGGTTAAGGTGTTGGGCTGCTAATCGGAAGATTTTGAGTTCAGGGCTTGTTGCATACTAAATATTTTATTTATTTAAAAACAATAGCGAAGTGTCTTACTTAATGAATTTTATTCGTTTGAATGTAATGTTTTGAAATTTCCTGTGCTTCATTATAATCATAATAAGTTTTCAGTTTTTGTAATTTTCTCCTCCAATATTTCTTTTCACAGCAATTAAAAACAACGAAAAGGCACACATACAATATTCATGTTATCCGTTTTGTTTGTATATCGCCTCTTCCGCAGTCGCTGTTTTACTATTCATATTGAGATATATTCTTTTGCGGCAGTATTAAAAGTATTATTTAGAGCAGAATTTCGGCTCGTACGTTGCCGAGCTATTTGATTGTCTGACGGAATTCTTTGCTTCGCTGCTTTGGCAACATCATATTCAATGGTTTCGTCGACTGATCTATGTTTTGGCAAGTATTTGCTGTCCGTTTTGACAAAAACAAAATGTTTGCGCACTGTGCCTCACTGGCAATATATCTTAGTTTTATGTTTTATTACGTCCAAAATTCAGTTTTGTGTACTTCGCCAACTTCGTTTTAATCAGAACGTTTTAGAAAAAAGCGAAAGTTTTGTTACAGTTGCTAAAAATAGAATATTTCCCAATTTATAGACACTGTTTATGTTAAAAAGGGTGTTCATTTTATGGGGACATTGAAATCTCTTGAAAACGACACACAGAGCCAAAAGAAATCCTAATGAAAATTAGTTCCTCCCGGAAGGGGACATCCAATTATAACAAATTTGACTACAAATTCGTCGAATTTGGTATCATTGGATGCCCCCCTCTGAGACAAAAAAAAATTTAGTTATAAATTTGTTTGATCCGATGTGTAGATTTGCGGATATTTCAATGTCTCCAATTAAAATGAACACTCTGTATAGTTGGAACCATGAACGACTGCGGTCGATTTAAGGCTCGTTCTACGCACCTGACGTCACGCATCCGCTGACAGCCAATGAGTGTTCAGTAGTTTTCTGAACGGTCTGCTGGGAATGTCTTGGCGAGTGCGAGTGTTAAATGTGATTGTAGTTATTCTTTGGTGAATTTTTATCGCATTTGTTGCAAGTTGTCATGGCTGATAATGGTGGTAAGCGACAAACTCTCCATAAACAGGCGAGGGACATAATTTACCGGATTCACGCTTTTTTCAAGCGCGAAGCAGAAAACGGTGGACCTATCACGGATGTCGCCAGATCTCAGGAACGCACTGCAGAAGCGACAGGCGTTAGCTTGAGAACCGTTCAGCGGATTGCCAATGAAGGAAAGTTATCTACGGAGACCTGTGGAAGCCCACTTTTCAGATCGCCAGGGAAATATCGCACTCGTGAGAGGACTGTAACTAATTTAGATAATTTCGACAAAGATGTTCTAAGACGAGAAGTGCTCAACATGTACAACACAGGCGAATTTCCTACTGTAAAAAAAATCACTGTGAATGACTTCAATGAATAGAATACTTAAAAACATTGGATTCAAATATGTACATACAAATGACGGAAGAAAGTTTTTAATGGAACGTAGTGATATCGCTGCTTCAAGGGCACAGTTTTTAAGACGTATTATTGAAGTAAGAAAATCCGGGAATAAGAACATTTTTTTCTTGGACGAAACATGGGTGAACCAAAATCACACAAGGAAAGCGTGTTGGAAAATGAGTGATGGTTCGGGTGGGTTTAAAGTACCAGTTGGTAAAGGTGGACGAATAATTGTGCTTCACGCTGGTTCTGCTTCTGGATTCATTCCAGAAAGCAAATTAGTGTTCCGGGCAAAAAAGAGAAATTCAGGGGATTATCATTCCGAAATGAACTCTGAGACATTTAAATTGTGGTTTAGGAATCAGTTTCTGCCTTACTTGCCTGCAAACTCGGTGATTGTAATGGACAATGCGAGTTATCACTCTGTTGTTGTTGACAAGACACCCACAACAAGTACAAAAAAAGCCGATATCATGTTATGGCTTGCAAGTAAAAATATTCCACATACTGCCAACCAAACTCGTGCTGAAATGTTGAATCTTGTAGTGCTTCATAAGCCTCGCACAAAAGTTTATGAAATCGATTGTATTGCACAGGAACATGGACACACAGTTTTGCGTTTGCCACCGTACCATTGCCAATACAATCCGATAGAGTTAGTTTGGGCACAAGTGAAAGGGTATGTCGCAGAACGAAACGTGACATTTAAAATTGCCGATACAGAAAGGCTTCTGCACGAAGCACTTGACAGAATTACTTCTTCAGCATGGGCTGAATGTGTTCGGCATGCACAAAGGCTACAGGAGGAGGACATGGACAGGGAAATTGTAATTGACAATCTGCTTGAACCCATCGTCATAACTCTAAGACCTGATGATTCGGACTGCGACACTGACTACAGCGATGCAGAAGACTATCGCAGCGATTGACAACAATGAAGGGTAAGGCACATACACAATAATACTCATGTTCTCTTTCTTGTTTTTGTTCCACAGTTGCAATTTCACCAATGGTATTGAAATATATTCCTCTTCTGCAACTGTAATAAGCGTCTTATTTAGACCAGACGTGTTTTTCTCTTTTGAAGCATCTTCATTGGACAGCATTTTGTCTCCTCCATTGCCAAGTCACCTTTCGTAGTTTTGTGCTGAGGTAACACAATATTCAACGTTTGTGTCGGCCGATCAGTGTTTTAGCAAATAAATGCTTTTTGTGTGTGCCACACACAAAAATTATATTTGAAATAGCTCAGAGCACTGATACACAGTATATTCAAGTCCTAATGTTTTTGTAAGTCCACAGTTTTGTTTAACGTATTTTGTGTACTTCCTTTTGATTGATTGAAGTGCTTTAAAATAAAGTCAAACGCGCCCGGTGTAAATAAAACTTTTATTACAGTCGCGAAAGACGGAATATTTCTCAATATTACATACGACACCAATCTGGTACTTAAATTAAATGAGATGTTGTTATACAGTAAATTTTATATGAAATTTAGGTATCTTGTCCACATTTCATTCTCAACATTGTGGTAACTACAATCGAACATACGGAAAGTATACGCTATGAACTTTACCTCTGCAAACTCTTCAAAATTTCGTGCAATGGTTTACTACATTTAATGCTGCAATATAACTGCGTTGAAAATCGAAACAAAATTAAGTCATTTATGGGGGGAAGGTATCAGTCAAGAAGATGTGTCAAAATCAAATTTTTGGGCCAAATAGTTTTTGTGAAATCGAATGATAAGTGTGTCAAAGCAGTCGGAACACTATGTGTCTGCACAGGCGAGCAGTGCAGTGGTTACAAAATCGCGCACGGCGTGGAATGCGGGGAGCGCGTCTCTGTAGCAGCGAAAGGTTTAATGCGGCCGTGGTGGCTTTACTTCATAAACTGTGCGCTCCCCCCTAAACGTAAGTTTGAGAACTACACTGCTACGGCGCTGCTTCTCTTGGCGCCTACAACTGGCAACGCTGCAATCTCCCGCGTCTGGGCGGGCATGCGCGAGCCGCCAAGATAAATGAATTGAACTATAGTGTGTCAAGATCATATTTAAATAAAGGTTAATGGGAAGGACATCGAATGAAATCCATAATAGAAGACCAGTGTCAATGTCAAAGTTTACGTCTGTTGTAGGAGGCACCGGAACTAATGATTAGGACCACGCCTAGTGCATTGGAACAAAGATACTTGGCTTCTAGCTGAAGATGCATTTTTTGACGGCAGCTGCATTACTCACTTGGGGAGAAGTCAGAATGTATCGATTAGTATTTAAGAGCGACGCAATTTCGCTGTTAATTAGTCTTTGTGAGGGTTACACTAAACTACCACTGATGCATCATAAGGAAGATACTGTACTTCCGGTAGAAGTTACATAATTTGACCGCCGCCATATTACTCACTTTGGGAGAGAGTTCAGCATGTATCATTAATATCTTTAGCGATATTATTAAAACGTTTATTAGATAATGTTAGGGTGTGAGGGTTACAGTGAACTTTCACGCGCGCATAGGTAGGAAGACACAGTACTCCCAGGAGAAGATACATACTTTGACCGCATCCTCATTACCCACTTGTTGAGAGGTCAGCATGTATACATTAGTATTAAATAGCGACGAAAATTCCGTGTTAAGTCGCCAATGTGTGGGTGTGGGTGTGAGGATTACAGTAAATTACTACTGGCCTATCGGAAGAGTGATACTTGACTCCCAGGATACGATACATTTTTTGACCGCAGCAGCATTACCCACTTGGGGAAAAGTCAACGTATATACTTCAGTATTTAATAGCGACGCAAAATTTTGTGTTAATTCGTCAATGCGAGGTTTCCTGTAAACTATCACTGGTGCATCGGAAGAAAGATATTTGACTCCCATAGAAGATACATATTTTGACCACAGCCGCCATACTCACTTTTGGAGAAATCAGTATGTGTCCATTATTATTTATTGGCGACGAAATTTCAGCGTCAATTCGTCAATCTGAGGGTATCAGGGTTACAGTAAACTATCACTGGCGCATCTGAAGAAAGATATATGACTCCCAGGAGAAGATACACACTTTGTCCTCAGCCACATTACTCATATGGGGAGCAGTAATCATGTATCCAGTAGTATATAACAGCAACACAATTTATGTGTGAATTCGTCTATGTGAGGGTTACAGTAAACTACCAGTGGTGCATCTGAAGAAAGAGTGGGAAAGGAGGAGTTCTTTTCGTGAATCGCTACTGAGAAAATTTAGAGAAGCACCATTTGAGGCTGACTGCAGTGCAATTCTACTGCGGCCAGCATATATTTCGCAGAAAGACCACAAAGATAAGATAAAAGAGATTAGGGTTCGTACAGAGGCATATAGGCAGTCATTTTTCCCTCGTTCTGTTTGGGAGTGGAACAGGGTGAGAAGATGGAAGTTGTGGTGCGAGGAACCCTCCGCCACGCACCGTATGGTTGATTGCGCACTATGTATGTAGAAACTTGACTCGTAAGAGAAGATACAGACTTTGACAGCAGCAGCATTACAAACTTGGGAACAAGTGAGCATGTATCATTAGTATTTAATAGCGACGAAATTTCTGTGTTAAATGGTCATTGTGATGGTTACACTAAACTACCACTGGTGAATCGGGAGAAAAATACTTGACTCCCAGGATAAGATACATACTTTCACTATAGCAGCATTACTTACTTTTGAAGAAGTCAGCATGTATCCACTAGTATTTAATAGCGACGCAATTTCTGCATTAATTCGTCAGTGTGGGTGTGTGATGATAACAGTAAACGATCAATGGTGCATGGGAAGAATGACAGTTGACTGCCAGGAGAAGATACATGCTTTGAACGCAGCCCCATTACTCACTTGTGGAGAAATCTGTCTGTATCGATTAGTATTTAATAGCGATGGAATTTCAATGTTGTTTCGCCACTGTGAGGGTGTTAGGGTTTGTCCCGTGCCCCCTGACTCCAACCGCGTGCCGATGTAGTCGACGCCGTAGAGCTGCTACTGCCACAGCTCTCGCGGCAGAGCAGAGACACGATGCGATATAACATCAGTCCCCGCAGACTAACGGGAGAAAAAACCTGAAAAACTTACGACATGGCGTTCCTCGCGTAGTCGTTGTATCACAATTACAAGTCCGCAGGGTTTCTACTTATGGAAACTCGTATAACTAATGATTTTTATGATTAATATTGTACTGTTAATTGCCCGGATTTGCCGTAGTTATTAATTCTTATCTCGTTCGCATAACACACACCACTAATTGCGAGGAAATATTTTAGTTAACAGTTTTTCCTTGCGCTGTTGTCTCGTTCCTATGGAATTGTTGGCCGGCCGGGTGGCCGTGCGGTTCTAGGCGCTTCAGTCCGGAGCCGCATGACTGCTGCAATCGCAGGTTCAAATCCTGCCTCGGGCATGGATGTGTGTGATGTGCTTAACTTAGTTAGGTGTAAGTAGTTCTAAGTTCTAGAGGATTGATGACCTCAGATGTTAAGTCCCATAGTGCTCAGAGCCATTTGAACCTTTTTTCTTTGGAATTGTTGTGCAGGTATGCAGCGAGATCCAGAGATAGTCTTTGATTCAGTCTTTGTAAGATTGCGTCGTAATACGAAAATATTTTAAAGTTCACTTCGCAACTAATGACGTGAATATTTGCACTTCAATGAAATAGTCTTTCATGAGTAGTCTTTGATTTAGTCATTTATCTAACTATTTAATGATGTAGTCTACACCGGGTCTTTAACTGGTAACGAACAGTTTATTGTTATTTTGTCACTAAATACTTAAAACTCCCGCACCACACGCACACGGAATAGTTCAGTTAAGTCAGTCCGATTGAGTTATAGATTCTTGGCAATTACCACATCTCAACACTTAACCTTAATTGTTTTATATGCATGATGTCGTGTACTTGGGTCCTATTCAAGACTAATTGTGTGTATTCTTTCATAGAATGTTCACTTCTCCTTAAGTCAAGCCCAATGTTCACTTATTCCGTTATTAGATTTAAATTAATTCGTAGTGCACGGTTAAATGAGTCTATCTGTTCCTGTCTCAGTTCATAAAATCAGTTTCTTCAGCCGTGAATCCCGTCACGCAACAAACACTTCTAAACTCGAAAACAATCTCGTCACAATTCGCAATCTCAATAAATCAGATCAGAACTGCTCTCGTACATCTGCACTGAATAAGTTCTAGCAAGCGACTTCTTCTGTGGAAGAGCATTGCAGGCGCATTGAATTCCTTCGTTGCGCTTACAACTCTCTTCCACATAAAAGTTATCTCTGAAGACATTACTTTGGACTTAACTTTTGAGATATTAATTTCATATTTGTCACAGGGATATTTGTCCAATGCTGAAATACGACGTTTCTTCTTTCTCTCTCGCAAACAAATATGCTCATTGGTGTACAATGTAGTTGTTGACAAAACTCGTTCATGCTAGCTCATCGGCAAAGATGTTGTAACTGCCAAGATAACTTTCCCTACTTCATGTTCTTTATTTATTGACTTTAAGGTGGTCTTTGGGGCTTTACAGGTTATAGCAACCGACATTGGTGCATCGATAAATGCACACTTGCCTCCCAGGACGAGATACATACTTTGACTCCAGCCGTGTTACTCACTTGGGGAGAAATCAGCATGTATCCACTAGCTTTTTATAGCGACGAATTTAGTTGGTAATTCGTCAATGTGAGACGGGCAGGGTTAAACTACCACTGGTGCATCGAAGAAAGATACTAGGCTCCGAGGAGAAGATACATACTTTGAACACACCCGCATTTCTCCCTTGGGGAGAAGTAAGCATGTATCAATTAGTATTTAATGGCGACGCTTTTTCTGTGTTAATTCATCAATGTGTCCGTGTGAGGGTTATAATTCAGTAACACTGGGGCATCGCAAGAAGATAGTTTACTCCCAGGAGGAGATACATACATTACTCACTTGGCGTGAAGACGGTGTGAATCCATTAGTATTTAATAGCGACGCAATTTCAGTGTTATTTCGCCAATATGAGGGTGTGATGCTTACAGCAAACCACCACTGGTGCATCGAAAAATGCACACTTCTCTCCCACGACGAGATATATAATTTGACCACAGCCGTGTTACCCACTTGGGGAGAAGTCAGCATGTATCCAATAATATTAATAGCGACTCTATTTCACTGTTAACTCCCAGGAGGACATAAGAGTCTTAGCCCACAGCTGCGTTAATAACTTGCAGTTAAGTCAGCATGTATCCAACAGCAACGCACATTCTGTGTTAAAGCGTCAGTGTGAGAGTGTGCGGGTTACTGTAACCTACTACTGGTGCATGGGAAGGAATTGAGTCCAAGGAGAAGATACATACTTTGACCATAGCCGCAATACCTACTTCGGAAGAAAGATACATGACTACCAAGAGAAGATACATACTTTGACTGCAGCTGCTTTACACACTTGGGGAGAAGTCAGCATGTATGCATTAGTACTTAATAGCGACGCAATTTCAGTGTTAATTCGTCAATGTGAGGGTTACAGTAAGCAATACTGGTGCATCACAAGAAAGACACTTGACCTCCAGGAGTAGATACATACTTAGACTGCAGCAACATTACTCACTTTGGTCAAGTCAGTATGTATCCATTAGTATTTAATAGCGATGTGAATCTGTGTTAACTCGTCAATGTTAAGGTGTGAGGGTTACAGTGAACCATCTCTGGTAAACTGGAAGACGCCCAGGAAAAGATCCATATGTTGACTGTAGCCGCATAGCTCACTTGGATAAAAGTCGTCATGGAGCATTTATTGCCTCATAACGCCGCAATTTTGTGTTAAACCGTCAATGAGAGTGGTACATAAACTAGCAGTTACGTAACTGACAAAAGAAACATGACGCAGACGAGAAGGTCTACACGTTGACAATAACAGCTCTACACTCTTGGTTATGAGACGGATCGCTAGGTATTTAATAGCTACGCAATTTCTGAGATAAATCGTCAATGTGACGGTCCGAGGGATACGTTAAACTAGCAGTGGTGCATCCGAAAAATGATACTTAACTCGCAAGAGAAGATACATTCGTTGACCGTACACAAGTTGCTGGCATGGGGAGAAGTCGGTAGGTATACTTTAGTATTTAATAGCGATGCAATTTCTGTGTTAATTCGTCAATGTGAGGGTGTGAGGGTAACAGTAAACTACCACTGGTACATAGGAAGAAAGATACTCCACTCCTAGGAGAAGGTACATACTTTGACTGCAGCCGCATTATTCACTTATGGAGAAGTCAGTACATATCCATTAGTACACAATAGCGACGCAATTTCTTTGTTAATTTGTCAATGTGGGTGATACATTAACTAGCAGTGGTGTAACTGACAAAAGACACATGACTCAGAAGAGAAGCTCCACACTTTGACCATTACAGCTCTACGCTCTTTGTTATGAGACAACATGGATCTCACGGTATTTAACAGCTACACAATTTCTGAGGTAAATCTTCAATTTGATGGAGCGAGGGATACGTTAAACTAGCAGTGGTGCCTCCGAATATAGATACTTGACCCACAAGAGAAGATACATTTATTGACCGTAGACAAGTTACTCGCTTGGGGAGAGGTCGTGAGGAATCCTTTAGTATTCGATAGCGACGCAATTTCTATGTTAAATCGACAATGTTAGGGTATGAGGGATATAATAAACTGGCAGTGGTGCATCGGAAGAATGGTACTTGACTTCAAGGAGAACATACATACTTTGACTGCAGCAGCATTACTCACATTTGGAGAGGTCAGCATGTATCCATTACTATTACTAGCGACGCAATATCTGTGTTAATTCGTCAATATGAGGGAGTGAGAGTTACACTAAACTACCACTGGTGCTTGGAAGAAAGACACTTGACTCCCACGAGAAGATCCATGCATTGACCGTAACCGCATTACTCGCTTGGATTTAAGTCGTCATGGAGCATTTATCATTTAATAGCGCCGCAATTTTGTGTTAAATCCTCAAAGTCAGGAATACACAAACTAGCAGTGGTGCAACTGACAAAACACACATGACACCCACGAGACGATCCATATGTGGACCATAGCGGCTCTACACTCTTTGTTATAAGACCACATGGATCCCTCCGTATCTAATAGCGAAGCAATTTCTGAGTTAGATCGTCAATGAGACGGTGCGTGGAATACGGTTAACTACCAGAGGTGCATCTGAAAAAATATACTTGACTCTGAAGGGAACAACCATTCGTTGACCGTTGTCAAGTTACTCACTTGGGGAGAAGTCGTGAGGTATCCTTTAGTATTTAATAGCGACGAAATTTCTGTGTTAAATCGTCAATATTAGGGTGCAAGGGATACAGTAAAATGGCAGTGGTGCATCGGAAAAAAGATACTTGACACCAAGAAGAAAATACATAAATTGGCCACAGCCACGGAACTTCGTTCGGGGGAGCAACTTGGTTTGGGGGGAAGTCAGCATCGATCCATTAGCGTATATCAGCGACGCAATTACTGTGTTAATTCGTGGATGTGAGGGTTACAGTAAACTACCACTGATTCATCAGAAGAAAGATGCTTCACTCCCAGGAGAAGATACACACTTTGACAGCAGTCACACTATTTGTTGTGTCGGTAGCTGGGCCGACACCGTGAAGTTGAGATGGCTGAAAAGGCAAGCTAGACTAACGCAGACGGGCGTGAAGTACTGGAACAGGATACGTAATTAATGTTAGGAAGAAAAGTACGGAGCAGGATTAATACTTATCTTTAATATCATTGTGGTACATCGATCTTGACGATACACAGAAGACTTTAAGTACAATCACTGTATGGCTAATGGCGCCTTGCTAGTTCGTAGCCATTAACTTAGCTGATGGCTATTCTGTCTCTCGGCTAATGAGAGAGAAAGGCTTCGTACATCTGGTCGGTAGCTAGGTTCTCGTACAACTGGGCGAGTGCTCTCTCGTATCACGAGACCTGCCTTGGTGGTGGCGCTAGGTCTGCGATTACACAGTGGCGACACGCGGGTCCGACATGTACTAAATGGACCGCGGCCGATTTAAGCTACCACCTAGCAAGTGTGGTGTCTGGCGGTGACACCACACTATTCACACAGGTGACGTCAGCATGTAACTATTAGTATATAATCGCGACGCAATTTCTGTGTTTATTTGTTAATCTGACGCTGCGAGGGATACAGTAAACTGGCAGTGGTCCATCAGAAAAAAGATACCTGACTCTCAGGAGAACATGCATACGTTGACCGTAGCCACGTTACTCACTTGGGGAGATTTGTGCATGGATAATTTAGTATTTAATAGCGACGCAATATCTGTTTTAAACGTAAATTTGAGAGTGCATGGGATACACTACACTGACAGTCGTGCATCTAAAAAATGATGCTTGTGCCCCAGGAGGAGATCCATATGTTGACTGTACACGTGCTGGTCATTTGGGGAGAAGAAGGCATGGATCCTATAGTGTTAAAAAGGGACGCAGTTTCCGTCTAAAATCGTCAATGTGATGGTGCATGGATTACTGTAAACTGGCAATAGTGCATCTAAAGAAAAGATACTTGACCCCCAGGAGAAGATCCATCTGTTGACTTCAGACGTGTTGCCAATTTGAGAAGAAGTAGGCATGCATCCTTCAGTATGTAATACCATAGCAGTTTCAGTGTTAAATTGTCAATGCGTCTGTGCGTGGGATACAGTAAACTGGAAATGGTGTATCTAAAAAAAGGTGCTTGACACCCAAGAGAATATTCATATGTTCACCACAGGCATGTTACTCGCTGGTGGAGAAATTGGCATGGATCTTTAACATTTAATATCGAGGCAATTTCTGTGTTAATTCGTCATTGTGAGGGTGTGAGAGTTACAGTAAACCAGGGCTTCACAACATACGTCCTTGCGGAGCAAGCTGTGAGCAGCAAGGCGCGAGCACAGAGCAGCGCGAGCACGCTACCCCCACTACCGGACCAGAGCGGAGAGTGGGGAAAGTCACGTGGGGCACACAACAGCTGCCGCCAGTCAATGTAAATCCACGGCCACCTGCAGGGATATCACTCACGAATTATTACTGTGACAAATGAAACAAATAAAGGAGAATGTACACATGCCACGTAATTTTATTAGCTTCGCATTAATTTGTGAACTGTTACACAATAAAAGGTGTCACTGAAGTGTGGGATTCTCGGTTATCTTGTACTTTTTGCCCTTTACAATTGCGTCTATGTTCGGAGTAATTGTTCTTGTGCATTTTAGGCGCAGCGTGCAGTTTAAATTTCGATCAGACAATGCGTTTCTCAGGTGCGTCTTGTTACATTTCATTGCAGAGAACAGTTGTTCACAAACATACGTGGAACCGAACATTGATATTATTGTCGCCGCCAGTTTGTGCAAACGAGGAAATCTATCCTGAGGGAAGTGTCTGTAGAATTCCAAAATGTTTTTCTTGTTCTGAAAGTTGTCTCTGTATTCTCTGTCACACTGCAGATCAATAATTTCTTACTTCAGCTCAGGACAAATCTCTTAAATATTCGCTGAATATGGAGAGAACAGATCAAAATCGCTGTCTAGTGCTGTCAGATCTTGAAAGCACTGATCAACTAAACTTTGTGAATAACGTTCACAGTCTTTGTGACATCTTGCATGGATGAGAATTTAGGAAAATGAGCTAGGTTTCCTGTTTCCAGCTGACTCACCAAAGTGTCAATTTCATTTTAAAAGCTCGTATTCGATTAATGAAGTGAGTAATTAGCAGATCTTTACCTTGTAGTAAAATGTTCAAAGCATTCAGATGGCTAGTTAAATCTGCTACGAACGAGAGATCACATTCAAACGTGCGCGCGCATTTCCCCTCCCTCCCTGCTCCGCGACCTTGCACCTGCTCGCGAGCACGTGCCTGAGCAGACGCGAGTACTCGGGCTCAAAACCGGCCAGTTGTTAAGCCCTGCAGTAAACCATGTCTTCTGCATAGGAAGAAAGATACTTGACTCCCAAGAGAAGATCCATTCGTTGATCGCATACTTGTTACTCGCTTGGGGAGAAGTCGGTAGGTATCCTTTAGTATTTAATAGCGACGACATTTCTGTGATAAATCGTCAATGTTACAGTGCGACGGATGCAGTGGTGCATCGCAAAAAGGATACTTAACACACAGAAGAACATACAGAAATTGACCACGGCCGCGTAACTTGCTTGGGGAGAAGTCGGCATGGATCCATTAGTGCTTCATAGCGACGCAATATGTGTGTTAATTCGTCCATGTGGTGGTGTGAGGGTTACATACATAAATTGATCACAAGCGCGCAACTTTCTGGGCAGAAGTCGGCATGGATCCATTAGTGATTAATAGCGATGCAATATCTGTGTTAATTCGTCAATGTGAGGGAGAGAGGGTTACAGTAAACTACCACTGGTGCTTGGAAGAAAGACATTTGACCCCCAGGAGAAGATACGTATACTATAGCAGCTCTGCACTGTTGGTTATAAGACGACATGCATGCATCGGTATTTAATAGCGACGCAATTAATGAGCACTGCGGGATACCGCAGTGGATTTATGTTACGTTATGTTAGGTTACGTTGTACTGGCACGCCTCGGCCGGCACTAAGATTCAGGAAAACGCCGATTTCCAGAAATCACAACCAGTAATGCAAACACCATTCAAAATGTTGGGTTTCCACCAATGAAAAGAAATAATGGAAACACCTATAAAGATTTCTAACATCCCTCCCCTTCATCCTAAACAGCCTACCAAAATTACACAACAGTCAAGTCTGCAGGTATGTAGCAAACAAGGGTTACTCACTCGGCGTCGGTAGATGTGGCCGAGCGGTTCTACGCCCTTCATGTGGTAATCAAGCAATGTTTTGTGCTTCCTTTTGCTATCCTGTACTGCCTTCATAATTTGTCACCATAGTTTTATCTATTACTTACATTCCACAACCGTTGGCACAAAAAATGTGCTAGAGGTTTTGTAGTTCACCCTTTAGATGTTCCTCATCGCTGCTCCTGACAGCCGTTTTGGTTAAAGTGTGCATGGCATTTTCTTCTGTGATGGGTGATATCGGGGGGGAGGCAGCCAGATGCCTGTGAGTACAGGTTGGCTAATTATGTTTTCTATAGCCCAGTTATCCATCAGGCTTTCAGTGAACTTAAACGTGGTGGGATACCTGCAGTAGCAGCAAGCTATTCTGCATCAGGCTGTATGCCCTCCTTGTTAATCCTGTAACGCACAAATGCAATTTCCTTCTTTCCAAATTTAGCTTTACTGATTTTCGTTTCATACCTCCTCTACACATAGCTCTCAATACTTAATTCACAATCTTGCAGTGCGTAAACCATTCTGCACTCACTACGAGGATATCATCTATATAGACGGTTACTTCATTGGTTAATATCTCACATAGCACCTTAACAATAGGTCTGATAAACACACACAGACAAGTGCAGAGCAAATGTCATAACACAGTATTTGAAACACTTACCTTCAAGTAATAGTCCTGTACATGGCCTAGATTCCTTGGCCAAACTCATATTCCAATAGCTTCAAGTCATATGAAAAAATGTGAGAAATGTACATCAGTGGAACTTTTGAAAAATTTCATCTATTGTAACTAGTCTTGCTTGGTTTGTGGGGGTTAAAGGGGCCAGACTGTGACAGTCATCGGTCCCTTTTTCCAAATACTAAAAATACACACAAAGAATAAAAAACGTGCAACAGAATAGTAGACAGACGACACAGAACAAGAGAAACGTAGACAAGGACCAGACAAAACGGAATAAAATCACACAGAGTGTGGTGGTGGTTGGCCAACCATAGGAACAAAAAAAAGGAGAAGCCAACCACTGACAAACACATTAAAAACTCAGTTTAAAATCGTAGGCCAAAGGCCCGAATCAACATTAAAAATAGACGCTCAGATTAAATGATAAAAACCCCCTGCTCGAATAAAACGTAAAATTAAGCTAGACATAGCATTGTCGTCAGTTAAAAGGGCAGGGAGCGAATCAGGCAGCCCAAACGTCTCCCTGAGCACGGTTAAAAGTGGGCAGTCCAACAAAATGTGGACCACCGTCAAAGCCGACCCGCATCGACATAGAGGTGGGTCCTCATGCCGCAGTAGAAAGCTGTGTGTCAAGCGGGTGTGGCCAATGCGGAGCCGGCAAAGGACTACTGAGTCCCTGCGGGTGGCTGGCAGAGATGACAGCCACACAGTCGTTGCCTCCTTGACGACACGGAGTTTGTTAGGGGTGGTCATACTACGCCATTCAGCGTCGCATAACGCAAAACTTTTCGGCGGAGGACTGATCGCAAATCAATCTGCGGGAGACCAACGTCCAGAGATGGTTTACTGGTGGCCTCTTTCGCCAGGCAGTCAACATGTTCATTGCCGGGTATCCCAACATGGCCGGGGGTCCACACAAAGACCACAGAGGGGCCGCAATGGGCAAGACTATGCAGGGGCTCCTGGACAGCCATCACCTGACGAGAACGAGGGAAACACCAGTCGAGAGCTCGTAAACCGCTCAGGGAATCGCTACAGATAACGAAGGACTCACCTGAGCAGGAGCGGATATACTCTAGGGCTCGAAAGATGGCGATCAGCTCAGCAGTGAAAACGCTGCAGCCAGCCGGCAAGGAACGTTGTTCGGAATGGTCCCCTAGAGTTAGCGCATAACCGGCACGACCAGCAACCATCGAGCCGTCAGTGTAAACAATGCCAGAGCCCTGATACGTTGCGAGGATGGAAAGAAATCGGCGGCGGAAAGCCTCCGGAGGGACTACGTCCATCGGGCCCTGTGCCAATTCCAGCTGAAGACGAGGGCGAGGCACACACCATGGGGGTGTACGCAGAGGTGCCCAGAAAGGAGGCGGAAGACGTAAAGCGCCAAGCCCGTAGGGAAGCTCCCAGACGCGGACCGCGATCGTACATCCAGCCCTAGGTCGGCGTTCTGGAAGATGGACGTGCGACTGTGGGAATAGTAGCCGATAGTTAGGATGCCCGGGCAAGCTGAAAACATGAGCAGCATAAGAAGCTAGCAAACGTTGGCGGCGTAACCGCAGTGGAGGGACACCCGCTTCCACAAGTATGCTGTCCACTGGGCTGGTCCAGAAAGCACAAGTGGCAAGGCGTATCCTGCTGTGGAGGATTGGATCCAGCACCCGCAACACAGATGGGGATACTGAGCCATAAGCCAGGCTCCCATAATCCAGACGGGACTGGATTAACGCCTGGTACAGCCGTAACAGGGTACATCGGTCGGCGCCCCAGCGGATGTGGCTCAAGCATCGCAGAGCATTTAGATGCCGCCAACACATCTGTTTAAGCTGCCGAATATGGAGCAGCTAAGTCAACCGAGCATCAAAAACCACCCCCAGAAATCTATGTGACTCCACCACATAATTTTATTAGCTTCGCATTAATTTGTGAACTGTTACACAATAAAAGGTGTCACTGAAGTGTGGGATTCTCGGTTATCTTGTACTTTTTGCCCTTTACAATTGCGTCTATGTTCAGAGTAATTGTTCTAGTGCAATTTAGGCGCAGCATGCAGTTTAAATTTCGATCAGACAATGCGTTTCTCAGGTGCGTCTTGTTACATTTCATTGCAGAGAACAGTTGTTCACAAACATACGTGGAACCGAACATTGATATTATTGTCGCCGCCATTTTGTGCAAACGAGGAAATCTATCCTGAGGGAAGTGTCTGTAGAATTCCAAAATGTTTTTCTTGTTCTGAAAGTTGTCTCTGTATTCTCTGTCACACTGCAGATCAATAATTTCTTACTTCAGCTCAGGACAAATCTCTTAAATATTCGCTGAATATGGAGAGAACAGATCAAAATCGCTGTCTAGTGCTGTCAGATCTTGAAAGCACTGATCAACTAAACTTTGTGAATAACGTTCACAGTCTTTGTGACATCTTGCATGGATGAGAATTTAGGAAAATGAGCTAGGTTTCCTGTTTCCAGCTGACTCACCAAAGTGTCAATTTCATTTTAAAAGCTCGTATTCGATTAATGAAGTGAGTAATTAGCAGATCTTTACCTTGTAGTAAAATGTTCAAAGCATTCAGATGGCTAGTTAAATCTGCTACGAACGAGAGATCACATTCAAACGTGCGCGCGCATTTCCCCTCCCTCCCTGCTCCGCGACCTTGCACCTGCTCGCGAGCACGTGCCTGAGCAGACGCGAGTACTCGGGCTCAAAACCGGCCAGTTGTTAAGCCCTGCAGTAAAACATGTCTTCTGCATAGGAAGAAAGATACTTGACTCCCAAGAGAAGATCCATTCGTTGATCGCATACTTGTTACTCGCTTGGGGAGAAGTCGGTAGGTATCCTTTAGTATTTAATAGCGACGACATTTCTGTGATAAATCGTCAATGTTACAGTGCGACGGATGCAGTGGTGCATCGCAAAAAGGATACTTAACACACAGAAGAACATACAGAAATTGACCACGGCCGCGTAACTTGCTTGGGGAGAAGTCGGCATGGATCCATTAGTGCTTCATAGCGACGCAATATGTGTGTTAATTCGTCCATGTGGTGGTGTGAGGGTTACATACATAAATTGATCACAAGCGCGCAACTTTCTGGGCAGAAGTCGGCATGGATCCATTAGTGATTAATAGCGATGCAATATCTGTGTTAATTCGTCAATGTGAGGGAGAGAGGGTTACAGTAAACTACCACTGGTGCTTGGAAGAAAGACATTTGACCCCCAGGAGAAGATACGTATACTATAGCAGCTCTGCACTGTTGGTTATAAGACGACATGCATGCATCGGTATTTAATAGCGACGCAATTAATGAGCACTGCGGGATACCGCAGTGGATTTATGTTACGTTATGTTAGGTTACGTTGTACTGGCACGCCTCGGCCGGCACTAAGATTCAGGAAAACGCCGATTTCCAGAAATCACAACCAGTAATGCAAACACCATTCAAAATGTTGGGTTTCCACCAATGAAAAGAAATAATGGAAACACCTATAAAGATTTCTAACATCCCTCCCCTTCATCCTAAACAGCCTACCAAAATTACACAACAGTCAAGTCTGCAGGTATGTAGCAAACAAGGGTTACTCACTCGGCGTCGGTAGATGTGGCCGAGCGGTTCTACGCCCTTCATGTGGTAATCAAGCAATGTTTTGTGCTTCCTTTTGCTATCCTGTACTGCCTTCATAATTTGTCACCATAGTTTTATCTATTACTTACATTCCACAACCGTTGGCACAAAAAATGTGCTAGAGGTTTTGTAGTTCACCCTTTAGATGTTCCTCATCGCTGCTCCTGACAGCCGTTTTGGTTAAAGTGTGCATGGCATTTTCTTCTGTGATGGGTGATATCGGGGGGGAGGCAGCCAGATGCCTGTGAGTACAGGTTGGCTAATTATGTTTTCTATAGCCCAGTTATCCATCAGGCTTTCAGTGAACTTAAACGTGGTGGGATACCTGCAGTAGCAGCAAGCTATTCTGCATCAGGCTGTATGCCTGTAACGCACAAATGCAATTTCCTTCTTTCCAAATTTAGCTTTACTGATTTTCGTTTCATACCTCCTCTACACATAGCTCTCAATACTTAATTCACAATCTTGCAGTGCGTAAACCATTCTGCACTCACTACGAGGATATCATCTATATAGACGGTTACTTCATTGGTTAATATCTCACATAGCACCTTAACAATAGGTCTGATAAACACACACAGACAAGTGCAGAGCAAATGTCATAACACAGTATTTGAAACACTTACCTTCAAGTAATAGTCCTGTACATGGCCTAGATTCCTTGGCCAAACTCATATTCCAATAGCTTCAAGTCATATGAAAAAATGTGAGAAATGTACATCAGTGGAACTTTTGAAAAATTTCATCTATTGTAACTAGTCTTGCTTGGTTTGTGGGGGTTAAAGGGGCCAGACTGTGACAGTCATCGGTCCCTTTTTCCAAATACTAAAAATACACACAAAGAATAAAAAACGTGCAACAGAATAGTAGACAGACGACACAGAACAAGAGAAACGTAGACAAGGACCAGACAAAACGGAATAAAATCACACAGAGTGTGGTGGTGGTTGGCCAACCATAGGAACAAAAAAAAGGAGAAGCCAACCACTGACAAACACATTAAAAACTCAGTTTAAAATCGTAGGCCAAAGGCCCGAATCAACATTAAAAATAGACGCTCAGATTAAATGATAAAAACCCCCTGCTCGAATAAAACGTAAAATTAAGCTAGACATAGCATTGTCGTCAGTTAAAAGGGCAGGGAGCGAATCAGGCAGCCCAAACGTCTCCCTGAGCACGGTTAAAAGTGGGCAGTCCAACAAAATGTGGACCACCGTCAAAGCCGACCCGCATCGACATAGAGGTGGGTCCTCATGCCGCAGTAGAAAGCTGTGTGTCAAGCGGGTGTGGCCAATGCGGAGCCGGCAAAGGACTACTGAGTCCCTGCGGGTGGCTGGCAGAGATGACAGCCACACAGTCGTTGCCTCCTTGACGACACGGAGTTTGTTAGGGGTGGTCATACTACGCCATTCAGCGTCCCATAACGCAAAACTTTTCGGCGGAGGACTGATCGCAAATCAATCTGCGGGAGACCAACGTCCAGAGATGGTTTACTGGTGGCCTCTTTCGCCAGGCAGTCAACATGTTCATTGCCGGGTATCCCAACATGGCCGGGGGTCCACACAAAGACCACAGAGGGGCCGCAATTGGCAAGACTATGCAGGGGCTCCTGGACAGCCATCACCTGACGAGAACGAGGGAAACACCAGTCGAGAGCTCGTAAACCGCTCAGGGAATCGCTACAGATAACGAAGGACTCACCTGAGCAGGAGCGGATATACTCTAGGGCTCGAAAGATGGCGATCAGCTCAGCAGTGAAAACGCTGTAGCCAGCCGGCAAGGAACGTTGTTCGGAATGGTCCCCTAGAGTTAGCGCATAACCGGCACGACCAGCAACCATCGAGCTGTCAGTGTAAACAATGCCAGAGCCCTGATACGTTGCGAGGATGGAAAGAAATCGGCGGCGGAAAGCCTCCGGAGGGACTACGTCCATCGGGCCCTGTGCCAATTCCAGCTGAAGACGAGGGCGAGGCACACACCATGGGGGTGTACGCAGAGGTGCCCAGAAAGGAGGCGGAAGACGTAAAGCGCCAAGCCCATAGGGAAGCTCCCAGACGCGGACCGCGATCGTACATCCAGCCCTAGGTCGGCGTTCTGGAAGATGGACGTGCGACTGTGGGAATAGTAGCCGATAGTTAGGATGCCCGGGCAAGCTGAAAACATGAGCAGCATAAGAAGCTAGCAAACGTTGGCGGCGTAACCGCAGTGGAGGGACACCCGCTTCCACAAGTATGCTGTCCACTGGGCTGGTCCAGAAAGCACAAGTGGCAAGGCGTATCCTGCTGTGGAGGATTGGATCCAGCACCCGCAACACAGATGGGGATACTGAGCCATAAGCCAGGCTCCCATAATCCAGACGGGACTGGATTAACGCCTGGTACAGCCGTAACAGGGTACATCGGTCGGCGCCCCAGCGGATGTGGCTCAAGCATCGCAGAGCATTTAGATGCCGCCAACACATCTGTTTAAGCTGCCGAATATGGAGCAGCTAAGTCAACCGAGCATCAAAAACCACCCCCAGAAATCTATGTGACTCCACCACATAATTTTATTAGCTTCGCATTAATTTGTGAACTGTTACACAATAAAAGGTGTCACTGAAGTGTGGGATTCTCGGTTATCTTGTACTTTTTGCCCTTTACAATTGCGTCTATGTTCAGAGTAATTGTTCTAGTGCAATTTAGGCGCAGCATGCAGTTTAAATTTCGATCAGACAATGCGTTTCTCAGGTGCGTCTTGTTACATTTCATTGCAGAGAACAGTTGTTCACAAACATACGTGGAACCGAACATTGATATTATTGTCGCCGCCATTTTGTGCAAACGAGGAAATCTATCCTGAGGGAAGTGTCTGTAGAATTCCAAAATGTTTTTCTTGTTCTGAAAGTTGTCTCTGTATTCTCTGTCACACTGCAGATCAATAATTTCTTACTTCAGCTCAGGACAAATCTCTTAAATATTCGCTGAATATGGAGAGAACAGATCAAAATCGCTGTCTAGTGCTGTCAGATCTTGAAAGCACTGATCAACTAAACTTTGTGAATAACGTTCACAGTCTTTGTGACATCTTGCATGGATGAGAATTTAGGAAAATGAGCTAGGTTTCCTGTTTCCAGCTGACTCACCAAAGTGTCAATTTCATTTTAAAAGCTCGTATTCGATTAATGAAGTGAGTAATTAGCAGATCTTTACCTTGTAGTAAAATGTTCAAAGCATTCAGATGGCTAGTTAAATCTGCTACGAACGAGAGATCACATTCAAACGTGCGCGCGCATTTCCCCTCCCTCCCTGCTCCGCGACCTTGCACCTGCTCGCGAGCACGTGCCTGAGCAGACGCGAGTACTCGGGCTCAAAACCGGCCAGTTGTTAAGCCCTGCAGTAAAACATGTCTTCTGCATAGGAAGAAAGATACTTGACTCCCAAGAGAAGATCCATTCGTTGATCGCATACTTGTTACTCGCTTGGGGAGAAGTCGGTAGGTATCCTTTAGTATTTAATAGCGACGACATTTCTGTGATAAATCGTCAATGTTACAGTGCGACGGATGCAGTGGTGCATCGCAAAAAGGATACTTAACACACAGAAGAACATACAGAAATTGACCACGGCCGCGTAACTTGCTTGGGGAGAAGTCGGCATGGATCCATTAGTGCTTCATAGCGACGCAATATGTGTGTTAATTCGTCCATGTGGTGGTGTGAGGGTTACATACATAAATTGATCACAAGCGCGCAACTTTCTGGGCAGAAGTCGGCATGGATCCATTAGTGATTAATAGCGATGCAATATCTGTGTTAATTCGTCAATGTGAGGGACAGAGGGTTACAGTAAACTACCACTGGTGCTTGGAAGAAAGACATTTGACCCCCAGGAGAAGATACGTATACTATAGCAGCTCTGCACTGTTGGTTATAAGACGACATGCATGCATCGGTATTTAATAGCGACGCAATTAATGAGCACTGCGGGATACCGCAGTGGATTTATGTTACGTTATGTTAGGTTACGTTGTACTGGCACGCCTCGGCCGGCACTAAGATTCAGGAAAACGCCGATTTCCAGAAATCACAACCAGTAATGCAAACACCATTCAAAATGTTGGGTTTCCACCAATGAAAAGAAATAATGGAAACACCTATAAAGATTTCTAACATCCCTCCCCTTCATCCTAAACAGCCTACCAAAATTACACAACAGTCAAGTCTGCAGGTATGTAGCAAACAAGGGTTACTCACTCGGCGTCGGTAGATGTGGCCGAGCGGTTCTACGCCCTTCATGTGGTAATCAAGCAATGTTTTGTGCTTCCTTTTGCTATCCTGTACTGCCTTCATAATTTGTCACCATAGTTTTATCTATTACTTACATTCCACAACCGTTGGCACAAAAAATGTGCTAGAGGTTTTGTAGTTCACCCTTTAGATGTTCCTCATCGCTGCTCCTGACAGCCGTTTTGGTTAAAGTGTGCATGGCATTTTCTTCTGTGATGGGTGATATCGGGGGGGAGGCAGCCAGATGCCTGTGAGTACAGGTTGGCTAATTATGTTTTCTATAGCCCAGTTATCCATCAGGCTTTCAGTGAACTTAAACGTGGTGGGATACCTGCAGTAGCAGCAAGCTATTCTGCATCAGGCTGTATGCCTGTAACGCACAAATGCAATTTCCTTCTTTCCAAATTTAGCTTTACTGATTTTCGTTTCATACCTCCTCTACACATAGCTCTCAATACTTAATTCACAATCTTGCAGTGCGTAAACCATTCTGCACTCACTACGAGGATATCATCTATATAGACGGTTACTTCATTGGTTAATATCTCACATAGCACCTTAACAATAGGTCTGATAAACACACACAGACAAGTGCAGAGCAAATGTCATAACACAGTATTTGAAACACTTACCTTCAAGTAATAGTCCTGTACATGGCCTAGATTCCTTGGCCAAACTCATATTCCAATAGCTTCAAGTCATATGAAAAAATGTGAGAAATGTACATCAGTGGAACTTTTGAAAAATTTCATCTATTGTAACTAGTCTTGCTTGGTTTGTGGGGGTTAAAGGGGCCAGACTGTGACAGTCATCGGTCCCTTTTTCCAAATACTAAAAATACACACAAAGAATAAAAAACGTGCAACAGAATAGTAGACAGACGACACAGAACAAGAGAAACGTAGACAAGGACCAGACAAAACGGAATAAAATCACACAGAGTGTGGTGGTGGTTGGCCAACCATAGGAACAAAAAAAAGGAGAAGCCAACCACTGACAAACACATTAAAAACTCAGTTTAAAATCGTAGGCCAAAGGCCCGAATCAACATTAAAAATAGACGCTCAGATTAAATGATAAAAACCCCCTGCTCGAATAAAACGTAAAATTAAGCTAGACATAGCATTGTCGTCAGTTAAAAGGGCAGGGAGCGAATCAGGCAGCCCAAACGTCTCCCTGAGCACGGTTAAAAGTGGGCAGTCCAACAAAATGTGGACCACCGTCAAAGCCGACCCGCATCGACATAGAGGTGGGTCCTCATGCCGCAGTAGAAAGCTGTGTGTCAAGCGGGTGTGGCCAATGCGGAGCCGGCAAAGGACTACTGAGTCCCTGCGGGTGGCTGGCAGAGATGACAGCCACACAGTCGTTGCCTCCTTGACGACACGGAGTTTGTTAGGGGTGGTCATACTACGCCATTCAGCGTCCCATAACGCAAAACTTTTCGGCGGAGGACTGATCGCAAATCAATCTGCGGGAGACCAACGTCCAGAGATGGTTTACTGGTGGCCTCTTTCGCCAGGCAGTCAACATGTTCATTGCCGGGTATCCCAACATGGCCGGGGGTCCACACAAAGACCACAGAGGGGCCGCAATGGGCAAGACTATGCAGGGGCTCCTGGACAGCCATCACCTGACGAGAACGAGGGAAACACCAGTCGAGAGCTCGTAAACCGCTCAGGGAATCGCTACAGATAACGAAGGACTCACCTGAGCAGGAGCGGATATACTCTAGGGCTCGAAAGATGGCGATCAGCTCAGCAGTGAAAACGCTGCAGCCAGCCGGCAAGGAACGTTGTTCGGAATGGTCCCCTAGAGTTAGCGCATAACCGGCACGACCAGCAACCATCGAGCCGTCAGTGTAAACAATGCCAGAGCCCTGATACGTTGCGAGGATGGAAAGAAATCGGCGGCGGAAAGCCTCCGGAGGGACTACGTCCATCGGGCCCTGTGCCAATTCCAGCTGAAGACGAGGGCGAGGCACACACCATGGGGGTGTACGCAGAGGTGCCCAGAAAGGAGGCGGAAGACGTAAAGCGCCAAGCCCGTAGGGAAGCTCCCAGACGCGGACCGCGATCGTACATCCAGCCCTAGGTTGGCGTTCTGGAAGATGGACGTGCGACTGTGGGAATAGTAGCCGATAGTTAGGATGCCCGGGCAAGCTGAAAACACGAGCAGCATAAGAAGCTAGCAAACGTTGGCGGCGTAACCGCAGTGGAGGGACACCCGCTTCCACAAGTATGCTGTCCACTGGGCTGGTCCAGAAAGCACAAGTGGCAAGGCGTATCCTGCTGTGGAGGATTGGATCCAGCACCCGCAACACAGATGGGGATACTGAGCCATAAGCCAGGCTCCCATAATCCAGACGGGACTGGATTAACGCCTGGTACAGCCGTAACAGGGTACATCGGTCGGCGCCCCAGCGGATGTGGCTCAAGCATCGCAGAGCATTTAGATGCCGCCAACACATCTGTTTAAGCTGCCGAATATGGAGCAGCTAAGTCAACCGAGCATCAAAAACCACCCCCAGAAATCTATGTGACTCCACCACTGCGAGGAGTTCGCCGTCAAGATAAAGCCGCGGCCCCGGGTGGACAGTGCGTCACCGGCAGAGATGCATAACGCAGGTCTTGGCTGCCGAAAACTGGAACCCATGAGCTACAGCCCAAGACTGCGCCTTACGGGTAGTGCCCTGTAGCTGACGTTCAGCAGCTGCAATGCCAATAGAGCTGTAATAAAGGCAGAAGTTGTCAGCATACAAGGACGCTGAGACAGACGTTCTCACCGCCGCAGCCAGCCAGTTAATGGCTATTAAAAACAAGCAGACACTTAAACAGATCCCTGTGGCACACCGTTCTCCTGAAATCGGGAGGAACTATGGGAGTTCACGACTAGGACGCGGAAGGTACGATACGACAGAAAATTTCGGATAAAGATCGGCAGAGGGCCCCGAAGACCCCATCCATGAAGCGTAGAAAGGATGTGATGACGCCATGTCGTATTGTACGCCTTCCGCATGTCGAAAAAGACAGTGACCAGGTGCTGACGGCGGGCAAAGGCAGTATGGATGGCCGACTCCAGTCTCACCAGACTGTCGGCGGCGGAGCGGCCTTTACGGAACCCACCCTGAGACGGCGCCAGAAGGCCCCGAGACTCCAGTACCCTATTCAAGCGCCGGCTCAACATCCGTTCAAGCAATTTGCAAAGAACGTTGCTGAGGCTAATGGGACGGTAGCTGTCCACCTCCAAAGGGTTCTTTCCAGGTTTCAGAATGGGGATAACAATACTTTCCCGCCATTGTGACGGAAACTCACCCTCGACCCAGAGACGGTTGTAAAGGTCGAGGAGTCGTCGCTGGCAGTCCACTGAAAGGCGTTTCAGCATCTGACAGTGGATGCGATAGGGCCCAGGAGCGGTATCCGGGCAAGCGGCTAGGGCACTGCGAAATTCCCACTCACTGAATGGAACACTGTACGATTCTGGATGGTGGGTGCGAAACGAAAGTCTCCAATGTTCCATCCGCTCTTTAATGGAGCGGAAGGCCACTGGGTAATTGGCAGAACCGGAACTCAGAGCAAAATACTCTGCCAAGCGGTTGGCAATTACGTCGGAGTTAGTACAAACTGCTCCATTCAGTGAGAGCACAGGGACGCTGACAGGGGTCTGATAGCCATAGAGGCGTCGAATCTTGGCCCAGACCTGCGATGGAGTGACATGGAGGCCAATGGTGGACACATACCGCTCCCAGGCCGATTCGGCGGCAGTAACGATGCCGGTGGTGACCGATTGAACCACCGCATCATTGTCATCATTAGAGAGAGGCTCAATAGCGGCAGTGGAGGAAAACAAGTCCCAGTCAGCCTTATTCATAGCCTACCTGCTAGGGCGCCCAGAAGACTGACGCTGTGGCAGTGACAGAGAGATCTGAAAGTGGTCACTACCACACAGGTCGTCATGCACTCTCCATTGGACAGACAGTAAGAGTCTAGGGCTGCAGATCGAAAGGTCGATGGCGGAGTACGTGCCATGCACCACACTGAAGTGTGTGAAGGAACCATCATTCAAAAGCGAAAGATCGAGCTGTGCCAATAAATGCTCAATGGTGGCGCCTCGACCTGTCGCCACTGAACCACCCCACAGAGGGTTAAGGGCGTTGAAGTCGCCCAGTAACAAGAAAGGTGGCGGCAATTGGGCTATCAGCGCAGCCAGGACATGCTGCGCGACATCTCCATCTGGTGGAAGGTAAAGACTGCAGACGGTAATAGCCTGTGGCGTCCACACCCGAACAGCGACAGCCTCTAAATGTCTGTGTAGAGGAACAAACTCGCTGTGAAGAGAGTTAAGGACATAGATGCAGACGCCACCAGACATCCTTTCATAAGCTGCCCGGTTCTTATAATAACCCCGATAGGCACGGAGGACGGGGGTTCGCATTGCTGGAAACCAAGTTTCCTGAAGAGCAATGCTGAAGAAAGGGTGAAGACTGATAAGTTGTCGGAGCTCAGCTAGATGGTGGAAGAAACCGCTGCAGTTCCTCTGGAGGATGATATTGTCCATGACTGAGAAAGGCGTGAAGGGACTGGGGAGGCAGATTACACCTCCTGGGCCTCTGCTGCTACTGAGTCACTACCTGTGCAACAGCTATCCATCGCGTCTGAGGGACTGGCGAGATCCAGGTCCTCAGCGGACGCCAGAATCTCCACCTCATCTTCAGACGCAGAGTTGGAAGGTTGCTGTGGGACAGGTGCCACCGCAATGTCAGGATGCTTGGGAGCCTCTTTCTTGGACTGCTTTGCGCGCTGTGCCTTCGGTGGTTCAGGCTGGGAAGGCCTCACTGTGTTAGTCTCAGGGACTGATGACTACCATGACGCCCTACAACCAGCGACCGGTGGTTGTTTGAGAAACTTCCGGGTGTCTGCTTTGGCACTGGGCAAAGCCTGGGATGGGAGGGCCCCAAGGGACCCCTTCCTGGCGAGAGGAGCTGAAGAAGGCTCACGCTTCTCCGGCTGGGAAGGGGGAACACGTGTCTGCGATGGTTGGGGTGGTGTTGTTCCTGAAGTAGATGGAGCAGGAGCAACAGGGAGTGAAGTGCCCCCCAGAACCAAGGGGGCCTGTGAATTCTGACAGAGCTGAGATCGAACTGTATGTGACGACACGGGAGAGGCTCGAATTGGTGTTGCAGCAGCTGCATAGGTGGATGTCATTGGCACAGGATGTAGCCGCTCACATTTCTGCCTTGCCTCGGTGTAGGTCAGGCGGTCCAGAGTCTTATATTCCATTATCTTCCTCTCTTTCTGGAAGATCCTACAGTCCGGTGAGCAGGGGGAATGGTGTTCTCCGCAGTTAACACAGATGGGAGGTGGGGCACATCGAGTATTGGGATGGGAAGGACGTCCACAATCTCGACAGGTGTTGCCGGAAGTACAGCGAGATGATATGTGCTCAAACTTCCAGCATTTAAAACACCACATTGGAGGAGGGATATATGGCTTCACATCACAACGGTAAACCATCACCTTAACCTTTTCGGGTAAGACATCACCCTCGAAGGCCAAGATGAAGGCACCAATGGCTACCTGATTATCCCTCGGACCCCGATGGACGCGCCGCATGAAGTGAACACCTCGTCGATCGAGGTTGGCATGTAATTCATCGTCGGTCTGCAGAAGAAGATCCCTGTGGAATATAATACCCTGGACCATGTTGAGACTCTTATGTGGCGTGATGCTAACTGAAACATCCCCCAACTTGTCACAATTGAGCAACCTCTCTGACTGGGCAGAGGATGCTGTTTTGATGAGTACTGAACCAGAGCGCATTTTGAACAAGCCCTCCACCTCCCCGAACTTGTCCTCTAAATGCTCCACAAAAAACTGGGGCTTGGTCGACATAAACGATTACCCATCAACTCACGCACACACGAGGTACCGGGGTGAATAGTCTCCACTGCCTTCTTTAGCCATACGTTCCTCCCATGGAGTGGCCAGGGAGGGAAATGATCTTGGTTCATATTTCTTGCCGTTGAGGTTAGACCTCGATCGCTTAGAGACTGCTGGTGGAGGCCCACCAGCGAGAGATGATGTACCACGCTTCATTGTGGGTCATCCGCCCTGATGCCACCCACTCTGACCAGGGGCCCTCCCCACGGGCGCCACCCAGCCTCAGCAATAGCCACCTGGCAGGATGGCCATTGCCGGGAGTCCTGATGCCCCAGGGAGACGGGCATCTACTCCTTGGCATACGTGGGGAGTTAACGGCGCAGGCATCAGTAGAGCAATCCCTGTGTTGTCAGGGGGTTACAACCAACAGGGTACATGGCGGCCCCAGCACAACGGACTGGCTACCGTGCTGGATGTTAGGTGAATTGTGGTCCATGGTCGCCGTCAGTGCAGAAAGTGGCACTGCACAGTGCAAGATGGAAGTGCACGCAGGAACGTATCCATGACCATGAGGTAGAGAGCGGGCAGGGGGAGGTAACTAGTCTGTCACTGTCTCTTACTTCATATTTCATTTAACTTCCTTGCTTCAAGAACCAACCTGGCACTACCATTATTCATCATTAAACTAGAAGTGGTTTATTGTAGCTGCTTTTTGACCTTTCAATTTCCCGCCGTGAGACCATATCTTGAATGTTTTTTCCCACCACTTATTTCGTGAAAGGGTAATAATATAGGACTGCTTCTAACACAGTTCATGATCCTTCAACTTTATTTTGGACTCAAAATCTTCCAGCAAACATGACCTGTTTGAAAATGTCTCACAGTTGCTAAGGAGAAACATTTTAGTTCCTCCCTTTGACTATTTGTAAATCGTTCGATAAAATTTTTGTGGGCTTGTCAATACATTGTCAATAAATATAAGACTACTGATGTTTCAGTCCCCATTGCCAGCGACATTCTTCTGGGTGGTTTGTTTAGTGCTGAGTGAGAAACCCTGTGTGCAAAATATCTGTAGTCTTGGCTCTTGTATAATTGTGAGAGGCTGTTTAGTATGAAGGCGAGGGATGTTAAAAATTTTAATTGCTGTTTCTATTATTTCGTTTCATTGGTGGAAACCTGACATTTTGATTGGTGTTTGCCTTACTAGTTGTGATTTCTGGATATCGGCTTATGGGAAACCAGGCAGTAACTATGACATGGCATTGCTTCCTTGAATGTTACTGACGGCAGAGGCGTGCCAGTATGATTTAAACTAACCAAACATGACCTACATCCACTGCGGTGTCCCATTTGCCGCTGTGTGTGCCCTCACGGTAGCTGTCGTCCTGTACTGCTCTTATTGCTGGCAGCCAAATCTTACATGTCGGTGCCTGTCTTCTCTGGCCAGTCACTAGGCTATTTCTATTGCCTCTCTAATGTATCAACTGAAAGTAAGAGGATGTTTCGCCAGCATGCTTGCTTTACGCCATCTTACCTACATACACTAATCCACATTTGCAACTGATTTCGTGAACTCCAGCAGACTGTAGTTTGACAAGTGCTGTGGCCTTCTCCACCAGACATCACGGCGCCTAGAGTATCAGCAACCAAACTGACAGCCCACAGCCGCGGGTTGCCCGTTGCAGGCACACCGGATTTGACGAGGTCCCCATTGACTCGTTTCATAATATGCTGCACGTCAACAATACCTTCGTCAGCCCACTCAGATTTTAACTCATCTGTGGGGATATCCACCAAGTCCCTACATGTCACAACACCCTTACTATAATTCAAAGTGGAGTGGAGCTCGGTCTCGATAGCGTACTCTCCGAGACAGGTTGCTTTCCGAAGAGAAGCGACTTGACGGGAACTAGAAGTCTCAACTAACAGAGTCCCATTGCACAGTTGCTTCACAGATATCAGTGTTCCTGCTATTCCCTCAAGACCCTTGTGGATCTAAAAGGGAGAAACCCTCTCAAACCTACCCTCCTTCCGTTTAATAATCAAAAACACATTTATGATTATCAGCAGGTGCTCTGTTACGACAGTCTGATAAATCTCTAGCAACACCAGGCGCTCGAGGACTCGTAGCACGAAGTCGCTTTTTCGATGGGGTGTGTTTTCCAACCAATGGCCCACCCAATCCACAGGTACAGGGAAATGTAGAGGTTGAAGGGTCCATTACGGTCCCACGAGCAGCTAGGGAATTAAAGGTCCACTCAGACAGAGCCCCGCGTGCGTGAGTAAGCCTTATACAACTGGGGTGCGACAGGTGCTGCAGAGGTTGCCCGCTTGAGACTGTTCCACCCCAACAGCCATGCATCTTATAGGCGCGGAGAGCACGGTAAGATTGAGGGGTTTTTATAGAGGTTGGCCTTTCTCGAAATCCAGGCGGTCAAGCCAAGATTACAGTTCCCCGCAGCACACAACACTCCACCGCCGCGCCATTCGGTAGTCGCTGAAGCATGTCCGGGGGTTACGCGACGCGAGACTGGCGGCGCTGACCAGCCCCATCTCAGGACCCCGGGGTCGACAAGCCCGTACTCAGCGAATGAATGCTGAGCCCCTGGGGACCATTTGCTCTGTACTTGTCTGTGTGTGTTTATCAGAGCTGTTGACAAGGTGATGAAATAATGGTCTAAGTAGATTACCTTGTAGTGAGTGCAGAATGCTTCATACACTGTAAGATCCTCAATGAAGTATTAACAGCTATGTATAGAGGAGGTATGAAACTAACATCAGTAAATCTGAAGAAGGAAAGAAGAAAATTACATTTGTGGGTTACAGGATTAACAAGCAAGGCATACAGCCTCATGCAGATTAGCTTGCTGCTACTGCATGTATCCCACCACCCAAGCTGGAGTACAGATTTCATTTAGTAAGAACACGAGCAGAAGGCAAATGCAACCATTATGTTGGACACACAAGATAATAACAAATGAATGGGGGATCTTCTGAGAGAATCCATTTACAAAAGCTTCACAGAGATCCATATACAAGACAAACAAATTGACACAAACACCACTAAAGTAAATTAGAACGAATTTTGACACGGCCAAAAGACTCATCACACAAGTTGCACAGGCACCAAAAAAATTTGATGCGCAGAAGGTCCACAAAAAGGCCTTTCTTTTACAACTGATTGTGAGTACTATTAATTCACCAAAGTGCGGTCTAGGGAAGGAACTGGCCCCAAAGCTCCGACATTTGGTAGGCTAAATAAAATAGTACATTAAGGACTATACCCATTTGGTGAAACTATTACAATCAAACTGTATCTCGGCCACAGCAATGATCGTTAGCTACAACGTCAAGTCTTTATTCATGATTCTACCTCTACACGACACCATGAACAGGGACGGATGTCACCTGATATCTGTGATCTAGTGCTCCACTCTTTTTAATGACAACCTTTTTCAGACGGAAAGGGAAATATTATGAACAGAGAGGTGGAGTAGCAATGGGCTACCATCTTTCCCCTACTGCAGTAGACATCTTTATGGAAGAATCTGGAGAAACAGCATTCCAGTACACACCATTACACCAGGATTAATGACTCGGATATAAAGTACTTTTATTATCTGGCCACATAGAGAAGAAGAGCTACGAAATTTCCAACAGCACCTCAACCACAAGCACGAAGTATCCAATTTACTATGGAGATGGAAAAGAATCGGGTGCTGCCTGTCCTCGATGTGGAACTTTACAGAAAGCCTGATTGATAGCTGGGCCATAGATAAAATAATAAGCCAAACTGTACTCACAGGCACCTGCATGCCTCCTCCCATATCGCCCAATACAAAAGAAACCAAAATTGCTCTCAAGATCTACAATGAGGAACATCTAAAGGGTGAACTACAAACCCTCCAGTCCATTTTTTGTGCCAACGGTAATGGAATGAATGTACTACATAAAACTATAATGACAAAGTAAGAAGGCTATAGAGGATAGCAAAAAGAAGCACAAAACATTGCTCGATTACCATATCTTCAAGGTGTCACTGAAGCAGTGGGCAAAATTCTCCATTGAGCAGGCATCAAACCAAATTTGTGAGGCAGCAACAGAATTAAAGATGTTCCTCACACAACGAAAGACACAGTAGACTAACTCCATGCTGCTGGAGTTCACGAAATCAGGTGCAAATCTGGATTGGGGTATCTATGTGAGATGGGCGACCTATGAGCACACAGGTGTCTGAACAAGAATCACATATCCGAGTATGAGAGCACACCAGGATCAGTGCGGCAAACAGTCAATCTTGGTAAAGCAAGCATGTTGTGGAAACTGCTCTTACATTCAGGAGGACGAAGAAGGAGGCAATAGAAATAGACAGGCCTCTGGCCAGTACCAACAGAGAAGATGGGCACTGACTTCACACGTCTTGGTTGCCAACAATACAGCACTACAGGACAGAAGCCACACACAGGGGCACACAGGAGACTGCAGTGGCTGTAGGTTAGGTCACATTACGTTATGTCATACTGCCACGCTTCAGCAAGTACTAAAATTCAGGGAAAAGACACCACCTCATAGTTGTCGCCTGGTTTCCCATTAGCCGATTTCCACAAATCACAACCAGTAATGCAAACATCAAACAAAATGTCGGGTTTTCACCAATGAAAAGAGATAATAGAAACACCAATAACGAATTCTAACATCCCTCCCCTTCATGCTAAACAGCCTATCAGAATTACCCAATAGCCAAGCCTGCTGGTATATTGAAAACAGAGGTTTCTCACTCAGCAGTAAACAAACCACCTGGAAGATAGTTGCTTGCAATGAGGACCGAACCATCTGTGGTCTTATATTTATTGACAATGTAGTCACAAGCCGACAAAAATTTTAATGAAAGTTTTACAAATAGTCAAAGGGAGGAACAAATCGGTATTCTCCTGAGCAACTGTAAGGCATTTTAAGCCAGGCCAGGTTTGGTAAAGGATTTTGAGTGCAAAATAAATTTGAAGGATTATGAACTGTTTTCCAAGCAGCCTCACATCACTCCAGCTACAAAAAAAAAAAAAAAAAAAAAAAAAAAAAAAAAAAAAAAAAAAAAAAAAAAAAAAAAAAAGTGGTGTTAAAAGACATTCAATAGATGGTCTCAAGGGGGATAATTGAATGGGCAACCAGCAGGTATAATAAACCACATGTAGTTCAATGAAGAATAACGGTGGTGTCAGGTTGGTGCTGAATGCAAGAAAAATAAATGAAATTGAAGTAAGAGAGAGTGACAGACTAGCTAACGTAGAAGAAATTTTCCAATAGTTCCACTGATGTACATTTCTCACATCTTTTGATAAGACTAGTGGCTATTGGAATATCACTTTGGCCAAAGATTCTAGGCCATCCACAGAATTCTTACATCAACGTAAGTGTTTAGTATACTGTGTGATGCCATTTGCTCTGTACTTGTCTGTGTGTGTTTATCAGAGCTGTTGACAAGGTGCTAGGTGCGATATTAACCGATGAAATAACGGTCTACGTAGATTACCTCGCAGTGAGTGCAGAATGCTTCAAACACTGTAAGATCCACAATGAAGTATTGAGAGCTATGTATAGAGGAGGTATGAAATTAACATCAGTAAATCTGAAGATGGAAGGAAGAAAATTTCCTTTCTGGGTTACAGGCTTAAGAAGGAAGGCATACAGCCTCATGCAGAATAGCTTGCTGCTACTGCATGTCTCCCACCACCCAAGCTGGAGTTCAGCTTTCATTTAGTAAGAACATGAGCAGACAAGGCAATTGCGACCATTATGTTGGGCATACAACATTATAAAAAATGAATGGGGGATCTTCTGAGTGAATCCATTTACAAAAGCTTCATAGACATCCACGTACAATACTAAGAAATTGACACAAACACTACAAAATTACAACAAATTTTGACACGGCCAGAAGACTCATCCCACAAGTTCCACAAGCACTAATAAATTTTGAGGCACGCAAGGTCCACAGAGAGGCCTTTCCTTTACAACCGATTGTGAGTACCATTAATTCACCAACGTACGGTCTAGGGAAGGAACTGGCCCCAAAGCTCCAACATTAGGTGAGCTAAGCAAAATACCACATTAAGGACTATACCCATTTGGTGAAACTTTTAAAACAAAACTCTATCTCAGCCACAGAAATTATTGTTAGCTTCAACGTCAAGTCTTTATTCATGATTGGACCTATACACAACACCATGAACAGGGACACATGGCACCCTATATATGCGATCTAGTGCTCCACTGTGTTTAACATCCACCTTTTTCAGGAGGAAAGGGAAATTTCATGAACAGAGAGGTGGAATACCAATGGGATAACCTCTTTTGTCTATTGCAGTAGACAGCTTAATGGAAGAATTTGAAGAAACAGCTTTCCTGTCCACACCATTACACCCAGATTAATGGCACAGATATATACAAAGTTAGTTGTGGAAACAGCTCTTACATTCAGGAGGAGGAAGAGGGAGGCAATAGAAATAGACAGGCCACTAGCCAGTACCAACAGACAAGATGGGCACCGACTTCAGACGTCTTGGTTGCCAACAATAACAGCACTACAGGACAACAGATAACTTGAAGCCACACACAGAGGCACACTGGAGACTGCAGTGGCTGTAGGTTAGGTCACGTTACGTTATGTCATCCTGGCGTACTTCAGCAGTACTAAAATTCAGGGAAAAGACACCACCTCATAGTTGTCCCTGATTTCCCATTAGACGATTTCCACAAATCACAACCAGTAATGCAAACGTCAAACAAAATGTCGGGTTTTCGCCAATGAAAAGAAATAATAGAAACACCAATAATGATTTCTAACATTGCTTGATTACCATATCTTCGAGATGCCACTGAATCAGTGAGCAAAATTCTGCATTGAGCTGGCATCAAACCAAAATTGCGAGGCAGCAACAGGATTAAAAATGTTCCTCACACAACGAAAGACACAGTTGACAAACTACATGCTGCTGGAGTTCACGAAATCAGGTGCAAATCTGGATTGGGGTATCTATGTGAGATGGGCGACCTATGAGCACACAGGTGTCTGAACAAGAATCACATATCCGAGTATGAGAGCACACCAGGATCAGTGCGGCAAACAGTCAATCTTGGTAAAGCAAGCATGTTGTGGAAACTGCTCTTACATTCAGGAGGACGAAGAAGGAGGCAATAGAAATAGACAGGCCTCTGGCCAGTACCAACAGAGAAGATGGGCACTGACTTCACACGTCTTGGTTGCCAACAATACAGCACTACAGGACAGAAGCCACACACAGGGGCACACAGGAGACTGCAGTGGCTGTAGGTTAGGTCACATTACGTTATGTCATACTGCCACGCTTCAGCAAGTACTAAAATTCAGGGAAAAGACACCACCTCATAGTTGTCGCCTGGTTTCCCATTAGCCGATTTCCACAAATCACAACCAGTAATGCAAACATCAAACAAAATGTCGGGTTTTCACCAATGAAAAGAGATAATAGAAACACCAATAACGAATTCTAACATCCCTCCCCTTCATGCTAAACAGCCTATCAGAATTACCCAATAGCCAAGCCTGCTGGTATATTGAAAACAGAGGTTTCTCACTCAGCAGTAAACAAACCACCTGGAAGATAGTTGCTTGCAATGAGGACCGAACCATCTGTGGTCTTATATTTATTGACAATGTAGTCACAAGCCGACAAAAATTTTAATGAAAGTTTTACAAATAGTCAAAGGGAGGAACAAATCGGTATTCTCCTGAGCAACTGTAAGGCATTTTAAGCCAGGCCAGGTTTGGTAAAGGATTTTGAGTGCAAAATAAATTTGAAGGATTATGAACTGTTTTCCAAGCAGCCTCACATCACTCCAGCTACAAAAAAAAAAAAAAAAAGAGTGGTGTTAAAAGACATTCAATAGATGGTCTCAAGGGGGATAATTGAATGGGCAACCAGCAGGTATAATAAACCACATGTAGTTCAATGAAGAATAACGGTGGTGTCAGGTTGGTGCTGAATGCAAGAAAAATAAATGAAATTGAAGTAAGAGAGAGTGACAGACTAGCTAACGTAGAAGAAATTTTCCAATAGTTCCACTGATGTACATTTCTCACATCTTTTGATAAGACTAGTGGCTATTGGAATATCACTTTGGCCAAAGATTCTAGGCCATCCACAGAATTCTTACATCAACGTAAGTGTTTAGTATACTGTGTGATGCCATTTGCTCTGTACTTGTCTGTGTGTGTTTATCAGAGCTGTTGACAAGGTGCTAGGTGCGATATTAACCGATGAAATAACGGTCTACGTAGATTACCTCGCAGTGAGTGCAGAATGCTTCAAACACTGTAAGATCCACAATGAAGTATTGAGAGCTATGTATAGAGGAGGTATGAAATTAACATCAGTAAATCTGAAGATGGAAGGAAGAAAATTTCCTTTCTGGGTTACAGGCTTAAGAAGGAAGGCATACAGCCTCATGCAGAATAGCTTGCTGCTACTGCATGTCTCCCACCACCCAAGCTGGAGTTCAGCTTTCATTTAGTAAGAACATGAGCAGACAAGGCAATTGCGACCATTATGTTGGGCATACAACATTATAAAAAATGAATGGGGGATCTTCTGAGTGAATCCATTTACAAAAGCTTCATAGACATCCACGTACAATACTAAGAAATTGACACAAACACTACAAAATTACAACAAATTTTGACACGGCCAGAAGACTCATCCCACAAGTTCCACAAGCACTAATAAATTTTGAGGCACGCAAGGTCCACAGAGAGGCCTTTCCTTTACAACCGATTGTGAGTACCATTAATTCACCAACGTACGGTCTAGGGAAGGAACTGGCCCCAAAGCTCCAACATTAGGTGAGCTAAGCAAAATACCACACTAAGGACTATACCCATTTGGTGAAACTTTTAAAACAAAACTCTATCTCAGCCACAGAAATTATTGTTAGCTTCAACGTCAAGTCTTTATTCATGATTGGACCTATACACAACACCATGAACAGGGACACATGGCACCCTATATATGCGATCTAGTGCTCCACTGTGTTTAACATCCACCTTTTTCAGGAGGAAAGGGAAATTTCATGAACAGAGAGGTGGAATACCAATGGGATAACCTCTTTTGTCTATTGCAGTAGACAGCTTAATGGAAGAATTTGAAGAAACAGCTTTCCTGTCCACACCATTACACCCAGATTAATGGCACAGATATATACAAAGTTAGTTGTGGAAACAGCTCTTACATTCAGGAGGAGGAAGAGGGAGGCAATAGAAATAGACAGGCCACTAGCCAGTACCAACAGACAAGATGGGCACCGACTTCAGACGTCTTGGTTGCCAACAATAACAGCACTACAGGACAACAGATAACTTGAAGCCACACACAGAGGCACACTGGAGACTGCAGTGGCTGTAGGTTAGGTCACGTTACGTTATGTCATCCTGGCGTACTTCAGCAGTACTAAAATTCAGGGAAAAGACACCACCTCATAGTTGTCCCTGATTTCCCATTAGACGATTTCCACAAATCACAACCAGTAATGCAAACGTCAAACAAAATGTCGGGTTTTCGCCAATGAAAAGAAATAATAGAAACACCAATAATGATTTCTAACATTGCTTGATTACCATATCTTCGAGATGCCACTGAATCAGTGAGCAAAATTCTGCATTGAGCTGGCATCAAACCAAAATTGCGAGGCAGCAACAGGATTAAAAATGTTCCTCACACAACGAAAGACACAGTTGACAAACTACATGCTGCTGGAGTTCACGAAATCAGGTGCAAATCTGGATTGGGGTATCTATGTGAGATGGGCGACCTATGAGCACACAGGTGTCTGAACAAGAATCACATATCCGAGTATGAGAGCACACCAGGATCAGTGCGGCAAACAGTCAATCTTGGTAAAGCAAGCATGTTGTGGAAACTGCTCTTACATTCAGGAGGACGAAGAAGGAGGCAATAGAAATAGACAGGCCTCTGGCCAGTACCAACAGAGAAGATGGGCACTGACTTCACACGTCTTGGTTGCCAACAATACAGCACTACAGGACAGAAGCCACACACAGGGGCACACAGGAGACTGCAGTGGCTGTAGGTTAGGTCACATTACGTTATGTCATACTGCCACGCTTCAGCAAGTACTAAAATTCAGGGAAAAGACACCACCTCATAGTTGTCGCCTGGTTTCCCATTAGCCGATTTCCACAAATCACAACCAGTAATGCAAACATCAAACAAAATGTCGGGTTTTCACCAATGAAAAGAGATAATAGAAACACCAATAACGAATTCTAACATCCCTCCCCTTCATGCTAAACAGCCTATCAGAATTACACAATAGCCAAGCCTGCTGGTATATTGAAAACAGAGGTTTCTCACTCAGCAGTAAACAAACCACCCGGAAGATAGTCGCTTGCAATGAGCACCGAACCATCTGTGGTCTTATATTTATTGACAATGTAGTCACAAGCCCACAAAAATATAAATGAAAGTTTTACAAATAGTCAGAGGGAGGAACGAAACAGTATTCTCCTGAGCAACTGTAAGGCATTTTCAGCCAGGCCAGGTTTGGTAAAGGATTTTGAATGCAAAATAAATTTGAAGGATCATGAACTGTTTTCCATGCAGCCTCACATCACTCCAGTTACAAAAAAAAAAAAAAAAAAAAAAAAAAAAAAAAAAAAAAAAAAAAAAAAAAAAAAAAAAAAAGCCAAGTGGTGAGAAAAAACACTCAATAGATGGTCTCAAAGGGGATAATTGAATGGTCAACCAGCAGGCACTATAAACCACATGTAGTTCAATGGAGATTAACGGTGGTGTCAGGTTGATGCTGAGAGCAAGTAAGTTCAATGAAATTGAAGTAAGAGAGAGTAACAGACTAGCTAACGTAGATGAAATTTTGCAATAGTTCCACTGATGTACATTTCTCACATCTTTTGATATGACTAGTGGCTCTTGGAATATCACTTTGGCCAAGGCATCTAGGCCATCCACAGAATTCTTACATCAAGGTAAGTGATTGATATACTGTGTGTTGCCATTTGCTCTGTACTTGTCTGTGTGTGTTTATCAGATCTGTTGACAAGGTGCTAGGTGCGATATTAACCGATGAAATAACTGTCTATGTAGATTACCTCGCAGTGAGTGCAGAATGCTTCAAGCACTGTAAGATAAACAATGAAGTATTGAGAGCTATGTATAGAGGAGGTATGAAATTAACATCAGTAAATCTGAAGATGGAAAGAAGAAAATTTCCTTTCTGGGTTACAGGATTAAGAAAGTAGGCGTACAGTCTCATGCTGAATAGCTTGCTGCTACTGCATGTATCCCACCACCCAAGCTGGAGTACAGCTTTCATTTAGTAAGAACACGAGCAGACAAGGCAAATGCGACCATTATGTTGGACTCACAACATTATAAAAAATGAATGGGGGATCTTCTGAGTGAATCCATTTACAAAAGCTTCACAGAGATCCACTTACAAGACAAACAATTTGACACAAACACTACAAAATTACAACAAATTTTGATACGGCCAGAAGACTCATCCCACAAGTTCCACAGGCACCAACAAATTGTGAGGCACAAAAGGTCCACAAAGAGGCCTTTCCTTTACAACCAATTGTGAATACCATTAGTTCACCAACTTACGGTCTAGGGAAGGAACTGGCCCCAAAGCTCAGAGATTTGGTGAGATAAACAAAATAGTACATTAAGGACTATACCCATTCGGTGAAACTTTTAAGACAAAACTACATCTCGGCCACTGAAATTGCTGTTAGCTTCAACATCAAGTTTTCATTCATGATTGTACCTATACACGACACCATGAACAGGGACGCATTCCACCAGATATCTGGGATCTAGTGCTCCACTGTGTTTAACATCCACCTTTTTCAGACGGAAAGGGAAATTTTATGAACAGAGAGGTGGAATAGCAATGGGATAACCTCTTTTGCCTATTGGAGTAGACAGCTTAATGGAAGAATTTGAAGAAACAGCTTTCCAGTCCACACCATTACACCCAGATTAATGGCATGGATATATACAAAGTAATTTTATTATCTGGCCACATGGAGAGGAGGAGCTACGAAATTTCCAACAGCACCTCAACCATCAGCACTAAGTATCCAATTTACTATGGAGATGGAAAAGAATCGGGTGCTGCCTGTCCTCGATGTGGAAGCTTACAGAAAGCCTGATGGATAACTGGGCCATAGATAAAATAATAAGCCAACCTGTACTCTCAGGCTCCTGCATGCCTCCTCCCAGTATCGCCCTATACAGAAGAAACCAAAACTGCTCTCAGGATCAGCAATGAGGAACATCTAAAGGGTGAACTACAAAACCTCCAGACCATTTTTTGTGCCAACGGTTATGGAATGAATGTACTACATAAAACTATAGTGACAAAGTAAGAAGGCTATAGAGGATAGCAAATGGAAGCATGAAATATTGCTCAATTACCATATCTTCAAGGTGTCACTGAACCAGTGGGCAAAATTCTCAATTGAGCAGGCATCAAACCAAATTTGCGAGGCAGCAACAGGATTAATGATGTTCCTCACACAACGAGAGACACAGTTGACAAACTACATGCTGCTGGAGTTCACGAAATCAGGTACAAATGTGGATTGGTGTATGTATGTGAGATGGGCGACCTATCAGCACACAGGTTGTAATGGAACTGGCAAATAGACGTCATTTTATTTTATTATACACTAAAGTCGTGTTAAAAAACAGCTTTTGCTTAAGATAATACTAAGTTAGGTGTTGCGGTCAATAATCGATATTGTAAGTGTATGTTCTTTGTAGCTTATGACCGTGATCTTTGGTCGACAACGCGTTTTCGGCCACTTGAGTGTTGGCCGCAGTTGAGTGTATTTGTGTATCTAGTTGTGACAATAAAAGTGTGTTTTTGATACAAAGAAACCGTGGATTACTGCGTCATGATTTCGATAGTCCAGTGATAATTAAAAAACACGCACCTTTTTCTTGGACCCAGAGCAGCAAAGGTATCATCACCTAGACGACGAGAAGCCACATGGACAACGCAGACTCAGCAATATCAACAAAGGAGACATCATGGCCAACTCTACTGAAGTACTATACAACCATTAGCTACACCGTAACGGTGTCCTTATGGTGATAACTTTTCCTGCACAGTAGAGCGGGTTCGTGACAACTGGGGGCTCGTCTGGGATTAAGACATTAATATGTACTGGATTGACGAAATCTGTTTTGCAGAAATCTAATGACCACGTGGTACGAAGAAGTGCTATACGTGGAAGAAAAGAGAGACGAAACGAAACAGTAAAGTGGACTAACCACACGAGTGAGGACCAAGACTGAAAAGAGAAGTACATTTGTTTAGTGCTGTTTATTCCTTTTATTATTCTGTGTGTGAAATTTCACGAAAATGACCATTGTGAAAGAGGAAAGTTGTGCTGAAGCTGAACAGGATTGTGAAAATTTGTTAGTCTTTGGGGATGTAGACATGCCGATAAAAACGGAAGTTGAGTCAGTCAAAGAAGCGGATCAGAGTCTTAATTCATCAGAACGTGAGACGTCGGACATAAAATCACTGATACAAATGATGGAACAATCGTTAGCTTTAAATGAGACTGTTGCAGCCCGCTTACAATCTAATGAAGAACAATTGCAAAGCATGAATCAGACGGTCGTGGACAGTTTTCGGGTTATAAATCAGAAAGTGTCGCGTCTAGAGGGAGCTATGAACAAAAAATTTGATAATGTCTTACTTTGAGGTAATAAACTTTGCAACAATATATCAAAGATAGACAAGAAACTTAGCAAGGCAGAAACAAAGATTTTGGCAGTAGAATCTAAAGTGGGAGAAGTAAAATCTAGTCTGAGTAACAAAATTCAGTCTGTAAAAAATGAACTGGTCACAGACAAAGAGAAAAATGCAAAGTGTTTTGTTAATATAAATAGTCAAATAGATACAGTTTGTGTAAATGTAAAAGCTATGGCAGTAGATCTTGAAAGGAGAGTAGACTCGAAACTAAATGTTGTGAATGATAAAGTGGAAACAGTCAGTAACACTGTAAAACTCCACGAGATTGAAACAAAGACAGATGTTAGCGAATTAAAAAGTACAGTATCAGAGTTAAACCAAAAGTTTGAAATATTTAGCATGATGTAGCTAACAAAAATTTTTCTATGAACACATGTACCTTATTATCCAATATTCCGGTTAAAAACTTTTCTGATGAGTGTAGTTTGCATCCTGTTGACTTTCTGCAGAGTTGTAGAGACAATTTTTTGCCCAATATGAGTGAAAGTTTCAAAATTAAGTTTGTTAGAAAATTTTTGGAGGGGGAATCTTTGTCATGGGCCAATCAAAATTTTTCTATGGACATGTCTTATGCAGAATTTGAAATTGAGTTCTTAAAACGGTTCTGGTCTGAAACTGAACAAGCCAGGATAAAGAGCAAGTTCCTGAATGGGCCAAATTATAGAGAAACACAGGGGACTATGAAACAGTTTTGTAAGAATCAACTGAAGAAACTTGTACATTTGAGTAAACCCTTCGATGAGCTCACACAGATAGATGCTTTAAAGAGAAGTTCGCCAACAGATGAGCAATGGGACCTAGTGTATGGACCAGATGACAACATTGAACAATTTCTAAACTATGTGGACAAGCTTGACAGGATTATAGACAAAGTGGGGAAACCAAAAAACTATTTCAATCATGCACAAAGAGGTGGGGAAACTCTAATTTTAACAGGAGGGAAAACAGTAGGCCCAAAAACCATAGTTTTCATCATAGGGAACAAAATAGTCACAATATTAATAATAATTTCCATTCAAGGGAAAACTATAATTTCCATTCAAGAGGAAAATCTGGGAACAATTGGAACAGAAGTAATTACAGGGATTCTGAAAACAGGAATTGGCGTGAACATAGTGACACCAGGAGTCAAAATGCTATGGGAAGTCCTGAAGTAAAAAACTAGAGTGCGCTCCATTGTCGGTCCACAAGGTAGGGGCGAAAAGCATAGATAATAGATGGACCAATAACAGTGACTACGTTGCACCAAGAGATATGTCTCAAGTAATGAGTAGATATCTTATGAATGTGTACTAACCTCTAAACACAGTACCTGTTAAGAATGAACACATTGGTTGTAATAAAGAGCCAGAGAAAATAATTGACTTAGTTGAATTTTATGAATGGGCAGAAGCTTGTAGTTTGTCAGAGGACCAGCTGATTAACAATTTAAATGATTTAGGAATTGATAAGTTGATGAGGGAACCTAGTGAGCAAATTGTTGACACTGATTTAACGAGCAAAGAATTAAAAACACTTGGGTGTGAAAGCAACGTTTTAAGTTTTTGGGAGAGAGAGGTTGATGATTGTAGTATTTGGGAAAATGAAGATTTAATGATACATGATGATGGTGAAAAATATTTTGTTTGCTTGAAAGAGGAAATGGAGGCATTAGGTGTTGTGGGAGATACTGATATGCATGTTGTAGATGTACCCAAGGATGTTATTAACAGTTTAAGTGGTGTTAATGCCAGTGTCACAACCAATAGGCTCTGTAATCCAACATCTTATGAAGGAACCTCGGCAGTTGATAAAGATTCCCTGAACAGTAAAACTGACTGTGCAAGTAGGCTACCATTTGCAATGAACAAAGGTGAATTATTTCTTTATAATATGCGGCTAAATAATGATGCTATTAAAAATGATAGCAATTTTAGAAAAATGATTCTTAATATGTCTCAAATTTTATATCCGGATTGGTGGCAAAACACTAAACATATTATTGTTGAACAACTGAAGGATAAATACCTCAGTGGTGAACAATGTTATATGGGTGAAAATATTTGGATTAATGAAATTATCAATGCAAATGACAGTGCTAATGATGTGTGTGTTAATGTAACGACCGTAGATAATGAAGGTGACGGTAATATAGGTACTTGTAAGTCAGAAAGTCATTGTTTCAGTGAAATTCAAAATGATTTATTGTATGAATACATTCAGCCTGAAAAAGGTGGTGACATAGGTAGTCCATTCATTAGAGCAAAAGTTGGTACCCAGGATGGCAAGTGCCTTATAGACACAGGGAGTCAGGTGTCAGGAATATCTGAAATTCTAAGCAAAAAGCTGAAGTGCGAGAAAGATTACATTGAAATGCCAGTCATTGGGGTGAAAATGAGACGGGCTACAGGAAAACATAGTAAAACTGTGAAAAGACAAACTTTGTTATCTTTTACAATTGAGGGAGTCACATTTACACATGGATGCCTAATTATACCAGGCCTCAGTGAGGACTGTATTCTCGGGATGTCATGGATTCGGAGTGTAGATGCAAGATTTGACTGGGGAGGACAAAAACTTATCATAACAACACCAAATGGGGGGTGTATCTCCACCAAGTTAGTCAGATCAAATACAGTTTTGTGTAATGATAAATTTAACACTACAAATCTTGTAAAGGAGAAAAGATATGTTGACAAACACATAACGCAGCTAGATTTAAGTGAAGTAGATTTCAACACTCTGGTAAACTCTAAGATTTCAGAAGCTAGCAGTCTAAATGATGAGCAAAAACCGGAACTAGAGTCTTTGTTATGGGAATACAGTGATGTCTTTAGCAATATTCCAGGGAAAGTTAGGGGTTACGAATGTACTTTGCTAGTAAAACCACATGACCCATTTTTCATAAAACCATATGGTGTGCCCATAGCAAAACATACAGCAGTTGAGAAAGAATTACATAAGATGGAAGTTTGTGGCATTATTGAAAGGAGTATCAGTGCTTATAATAACCCACTGGTAGTTGTGTCAAAGAGGGATGGGGGAGTGAGAATAGTTCTTGACTCCAGGACTTTAAACAAGAGCTTATACAGGGAAACGACCACCCTGAAAACATTGATGAGCTGTTGCACAAGTTCAAGGACATAAAATTAATGTCAAGTCTAGACTTAACCTCAGGCTTTCACCAAGTACCCCTGGCACCCAAATCTAGGAAATACACTGCTTTTCTTTACAGTGGCCGTTGCTATTAGTATTGTGAAGTCCCGTTTGGCTGTAGGTTAGGTCACGTTACGTTATGTCATACTGGCACGCTTCAGCCAGTACTAAAATTCAGGGAAAAGACACCACCTCATAGTTGTCGCCTGGTTTCCCATTAGCCGATTTCCACAAATCACAACCAGTAATGCAAACATCAAACAAAATATTGGGTTTTCACCAATGAAAAGAAATAATAGAAACACCAATAACGATTTCCAACATCCCTCCCCTTCATGCTAAACAGCCTATCAGAATTACACAACAGCCAAGCCTGCTGGTATATTGAAAACAGAGGTTTCTCACTCAGCAGTAAACAAACCACCCGGAAGATAGTCACTTGCAATGAGGACCAAACCATCTGTGGTCTTATATTTATTGACAATGTAGTCACAAGCCCACAAAAATTTTAATGAAAGATTTACAAATAGTCAAAGGGAGGAACGAAAAGGTATTCTCCTGAGCAACTGTAAGGCATTTTCAGCCTGGACAGGTTTGGTGAAGGATTTTGAGTGCAAAATAAATTTGAAGGATCATGAACTGTTTTCCAAGCAGCCTAACATCACTCCAGTTACAAAAAAAAAAAAAAAAAAAAAAAAAAAAAAAAAAAAAAAAAAAAAAAAAAAAAAAAACAAGTGGTGAGAAAAAACATTCAATACATGGTCTCAAGGGGGATAATTGAATGGTCAACTGGCAGGCACAATAAACCACATGTACTTCAATGAAGAATAACAGTGGTGTCAGGTTGGTGCTGAAAGCAAGTAAGTTAAATGAAATTGAAGTATGACAGAGTGACCGACTAGGTAACGTAGATGATATTTTGCAGTAGTTCCACTGATGTACATTTCTCACATCTTTTGATATGACTAGTGGCTCTTGGAATATCACTTTGGCCAAGGAATCTAGGCCATCCACAGAATTCTTACATCAAGGTAAGTGTTTAGTATACTGTCTGATGCCATTTGCTCTGTACTTGTCTGTGTGTGTTTATCAGATCTGTTGATAAGGTGCTAGGTGTGATATTAACCGATGAATAACGGTCTATGTAGATTACCTCGTAGTGAGTGCAGAATGCCTGAAACACTGTAAGATCCACAATGAAGTATTGTGAGCTATGTATAGAGGAGGTATGAAATTAACATCAGTAAATCTGAAGATGGAAAAAAGAAAATTTCATTTCTGGGTTACAGGATTAAGAAGGAAGGCATACAGCCCCATGTAGAATAGCTTGCTGCTACTGCATGTATCCCACCACCCAAGCTGGAGTACAGCTTTCATTTAGTAAGAACACGAGCAGACAAGGAAAATGCAACCATTATGTTGGACACACAACATTATAAAAAATAAATGGGGGATCTTCTGAGTGAATCCATCTACAAAAGCTTCACAGAGATCCACGTACAAGACAAACAATTTGACACAAACACTACAAAATTACAACAAATTTTGACACGGCCAGAAGACTCATCCCACAAGTTCCACACGCACCAATAAATTTTGAGGCACACAAGGTCCACAAAGAGGCCTTTCCTTTACAACCAATTGTGAGTACCATTAATTCACCAACATACAGTCTAGGGAAGGAACTGGCCCCAAAGCTCCGACATTTGGTGAGCTAAACAAAATAGTACATTAAGGACTATACCCATTCGGTGAAACTGGTAAAACAAAACTCTATCTCGGCCACAGATATTATTGTTAGCTTCAACGTCAAGGCTTCATTCATAATTGTACCTATACAAGACACCACGAACAGGGACGCATGGCATCCTATAATTGCGATCTAGTGCTCCACTGTGTTTAACATCCACCTTTTTCAGACGGAAGGGGAAATTTTATGAACAGGGAGGTGGAATAGCAACGGGAAAACCTCTTTTGCCTATTGCGGTAGACAGCTTTATGCAAGAATTTGAAGAAACAGCATTCCAGTCCACACCATTACACCCAGATTAATAGACCGGATATATACAAAGTAATTTTATTATATGGCCACATGGAGAGGAGGAGCTACGAAATTTCCAACAGCACCTCAACCATCAGCACTAAGTATCCAATTTACTATGGAGATGGAAAAGAATCGGGTGCTGCCTGTCCTCGATGTGGAAGTTTACAGAAAGCCTGATGGATAACTGGGCCACAGATAAAATAATAAGCCAACCTGTAGTCCCAGGCACCTGCATGCCTCCTCCCGGTATCGCCCTATACAGAAGAAACCAAAACTGCTCTCAGGATCAGCAATGAGGAACATCTAACGGGTGAACTACAAAACCGCCAGTCCATTTTTTGTGCCAACGGTTATGGAATGAATGTACTACATAAAACTATAATGACAAAGTAAGAAGGCTATAGAGGATAGCAAAAGGAAGCACAAAACATTGATCGATTACCATATCTTCAAGGTGTCACTGAACCAGTGGGCAAAATTCTCCATTGAGCAGCCAAAAATCGAAATTTGTGAGGCAGCAACAGGATTAAAGATGTTCCTCACACAACGAAAGACACAGTTGACAAACTACATGCTGCTGGAGTTCACTAAATTAGGTGCAAATGTGGATTGGTGTATGTATGTGAGATGGGCGACCTATCAGCACACAGGTGTCTGAACAAGAATCACATATCCGAGTATGAGAGCACACCACAATCTGTGCGGCAAACAGTCGATTTTGGTAAAGAAAGCATGTTGCGGAAACAGCTCTTACATTCAGGAGGGGGAGGAGGGAGGCAATAGAAATAGACAAGCCACTGGCCAGTACCATCAGAGAAGATGGGCACCGACTTCACACGTCTTGGTTGCCAACAATAACAGCACTACAGGACAACAGATAACTTGAAGCCACACACAGAGGCACACAGGAGACTGCAGTGGCTGTAGGTTAGGTCACGTTATGTTATGTCATACTGGCACGCTTCAGCCAGTACTAAAATTCAGGTAATTGACACCACCTCATAGTTGTCGCGTGGTTTCCCATTAGCCAATTTCCACAAATCACAACCAGTAATGCCAACATCAAACAAAATGTCGGGTTTTCACCAATGAAAAGAAATAATAGAAACACCAATAACGATTTCCACCATCCCTCCCGTTCATGCTAAACAGCCTATCAGAATTACACAACAGCTAAGCCTGCTGGTATATTGAAAACAGAGGTTTCTCACTCAGCAGTAAACAAACCACCAAGAAGATAGTTGCTTGCAATGAGGACCGAACCATCTGTGGTCTTATATTTAATGACAATGTAGTCACAAGCCCACAAAAATTTTAAGTAAAGATTTACAAATAGCCAAAGGGATGAACGAAAAGGTATTCTCCTGAGCAACTGTAAGGCATTTTCAGCCAGGCCAGGTTTGGTAAAGGATTTTGAGTGCAAAATAAATTTGAAGGATCATGAACTGTTTTCCAAGCAGCCTCATATAACTCCAGTTACAAAAAAAACAAGTGGTGAGAAAAAACACTCAATAGATGGTCTCAAGGGGGATAATTGAATGGTCAACCAGCAGGTATAATAAACCACATGTAGTTCAATGAAGAATAACGAGTGTGTCAGGTTGGTGCTGAAAGCAAGTAAATCAGGGCTTAACAACTGGCCGGTTTTGAGCGCGAGTACTCGCGTCTGCGCCGGCATGTACTCACGAGCAGGTGCAAGGTCGCGGAGCAGGGAAGGAGGGGAGGGAGGGGAAATGCGCGCGCACGGTTGAATAGGGCCGCAGCATGCCTATTGATTTCACACCTACTGTGTAACGTTTAAAGTACTACGATCAGCTCTAACAGTCACTTCGCCGGTTAAGAATCATGTCAAGTCGCCATTGTGTAAAACCAACCATGCATTGGCAGTTCAACCGCCATTGGCAGGAATTGTATCTGTTTACAGAAAAAGATGGAGTTGCAAAATGTATGTCACAAAACGCTGAATTCTTTTAGGAAATTTAATTTGCAGCAACATTATATGTCATACCAAGCGAAAGACTACGGAAGTAGAAAATGTGATGGACCAGATTGTGCACAGGAAGTTACAAAACTTAAAAGGAAGCTATTCGAAGAAGATCTGGACGACGAAGAAAAATCAACAGAGTGAGTTCCAAAATTGCTTTGCTTTTAGCAAAATCCTTGCGCCCCTTCACTGATGGCGATTTAATAAAAGAATGTTTCGTAGCTGCACCGGAACATTTGTGTCCATCTCAAGTTGAACAGTTTCTGATTGTGCCATTGTCTAACATGACCATTATGTGTCGCATACAGGACATGGCAGACAACGTCCAGGGCCAGCTTGCAAATATCTGTAAAGATTTTATGGCGTATTCTCTAGCTCTGGACGAAAGTGTTGATATCACTGGAACAGACAGCTTGCCATATTTATTAGATGTGTTAATAGAGATCTTCAGGTGAGGGAGGAGCTCCTCAATGTAGTAGCCATGAAGAACACTGCAACTGGAGGTGATATTTTAAGTAGTGTTGAAGAAAGTGATGAAAATATAGGATTGTCGTGGAATTCTTTAGTTTCAGTGTCTACAGATGGTGCACCAGCGATCACATGGAAAAAATCAGGTTTCGATGTGCTGCTGAAGGAGAAAATGCAAAAATTGACCGTGCCGAATGAAATAAGGGGCGTTCACTGTGTGATCCACCAGGAAAACTTATGTGCAAAGTGTGGTGTCACCACCAGACACCACACTTGCTAGGTGGTAGCTTTAAATCGGCCGCGGTCCATTAGTACATGTCGGACCTGCGTGTCGCCACTGTCAGTGATCGCAGACCGAGCACCACCACACGGCAGGTCTCGAGAGACTTACTAGCACTAGCCCCAGTTGTACTGACGACGTAGCTAGCGATGCACACTGACGAAGCCTCGCTCATTTGCAGAGCAGATAGTTAGAATAGCCTTCAGCTAAGTCAATGGCTCCGACCTAGCAAGGCGCCATTATTATTAAATAGCATGTATCTACAGAGTCTCACTTGTATCGTCAAGAGCGATGTACAACAATGATGGATTAAAGTTAAGTATTCCAGTAGCTACGTACTTTTCTTTATAGCATTCATTACGTATCCTGTTTCAGACCTATCTCTAGCCTGCGTGAGTTAACGCGTGCCTTTCGGCTACTTCCGAGTGGCGTGGTTGTCTTACTACGCCACAACACAAAGAGTATCACTCTAAAAAATGTGATGAGTGTTGTTGTTCGTACAACCAATTGTATAAGGATGCATGGGCTACAACACAGACAATTTAAAAGCTTTCTTGAGGATGTAGAAAACCAGTATGGTAGCCTACCTTATTACAGCGAGGTCCGCTGGCTTAGCAGTGGCGAATTATTAAATCGATTTTTTTGCCTATTAGATGAGATAAATATGTTCATGGAAATAAATAACATGTGTGTTCCTGAACTGAAAGAGCATTCATGGAAATGTGATCTCGCGTTCTTAGCAGATTTAACTAGCCATCTGAATGCTTTGAACATTTCACTACAAGGTAAAGATCTGCAAATTACAAATTTCATAGATCGCATATGAGCTTTTAAAATGAAATTGGCACATTGGGTGAGTCAGCTGGAAATAGGAAATCTAGCTCATTTTCCTAAATTACCATCCATGCAGGGTGTTCACAAAATCTCTGAACGTTATTCACATAGTTTAGTTGCCCTTAAGGAAGAATTTGATCAACGCTTTCAAGATCTGACAGCACTAGACAGTGATTTTGATCTGTTCTCCTCTCCATATTCAGCGAATACTGAAGAGATTCGTCTTGAGTTGCAACTAGAAATTATTGACCTGCAGTGTGACAGAGAATACAGAGACAAATTTCAGAACAAGAAAAACATTTTGGAATTCTACAGACTCTTCCCTCAGCATAGGTTTCCTCGTTTGCACAAACTGGCGGCTACAATAATATAAATGTTTGGTTCCACATATGTTTGTGAACAACTGTTCCCTGCAATGAAATGTAACAAGACGCGCCTGAGAAACGCATTTTCTGATCGAAATTTAAACTGCACGCTGCGCCTACAATGCACAGGAACTATTACTCCGAACACAAACGCAATTGTAAAGGGCAAAAAGTACAACATGACTGAGAATCCCACACTTCAGTGACACCTTTTATTGTGTAACAGTTCACAAATTAATACGAATTTAGAGCCATTCACTAAGCCAATAAAATTATCTGGCACGTGTACATTCTCCTTTATTTGTTTCTTTTGTCGCAGTATAATTCGTGAGTGATATCCCTAGGGTGGCCATGGATTTACATTGACTGGCGGCAGCCATTGTGTGCCTCACATGACACTCCCCACTCTCCGCTCTGGTCCGATAGTGGGGGTAGCGTGCTCGCGCTGCTCCGTGCTCGCTCCTTGCTGCTCCCAGCTTACTCCGCGAGCACGTATGTTATGAAGCCCTGAAGTAAGTTAAATGAAATTGAAGTAAGAGAGAGTGACAGACTAGCTAACGTAGATGAAATTTTGCAACAGTGCCACTGATGTACATTTCTCACATCTTTTGATATGACTAGTGGCTATTGGAATATCAGTTTGGCCAAGGAATCTAGGCCATCCACAGAATTCTTACATCAAGGTATGTGTTTAGTGTACTGTGTGATGCCATTTGCTCTGTACTTGTCTGTGTGTGTTTATCAGAGCTGTTGACAAGGTGCTAGGTGCAATATTAGCCGATGAAATAACGGTCAATGTAGATTACCTCGTAGTGAGTGCAGAATGCTTCAAACACTGTAAGATCCACAATGAAGTATTGAGAGCTATGTACAGAGGAGGTATGAAATTAACATCAGTAAATCTGAAGATGGAAAGAAGAAAATTTCATTTCTGGGTTACAGGATTAAGAAGGAAGGCATACAGCTTCATGCAGAATAGCTTGCTGCTACTGCATGTATCCCACCACCCAAGCTGGAGTACAGTTTTCATTAATAAGAACACGAGCAGACAAGGCAAATGCCTTGGTGACCTAAACAAAATAGTACATTAAGGACTATACCCATTCGGTGAAACTTTTAAAACAAAACTGTATCTCGGCCACAGATATGATTGTTAGCTTCAACGTCAAGTCTTTATTCATGATTGTACCTATACACGACACCATGAACAGGGACGCATGGCACCCTATGTCTGCGACCTAGTGCTGCACTGTGTTTAACGACCACCTTTTTCAGACTGAAAGGGAAATTTTATGAACAGAGAGGTGGAGTAGCAATGGGATAACCTCTTTTGCCTATTGCAGTAGATATCTTTATGGAAGAATTTGAAGAAACAGCATTCCAGTCCCCACCATTACACCCAGATTAATGGCTCGGATATATACAAAGTAATTTTATTATCTGGCCACATGGAGAGGAAGAGCTACGAAATTTCCAACAGCACCTCAACCATCAGCACTAAGTATCCAATTTACTATGGAGTTGGCAAAGAATTGCGTGCTGCCTTTCCTTGATGTGGAAGTTTACAGAAAGCCTGATGGATAACTGGGCCATAGATAAAATAATAAGCCAACCTGTACTCACAGGCAACTACATGCCTCCTCCCATTATCACCTTACACAGAAGAAACCAAAACTGCTCTCAAGATCAGCGATGAGGAACATCTAAAGGGTGAACTACACAACCTCCAGTCCATTTTTTGTGCCATCACAATCTAGTACATAAAACTCTGGTGACAAAGTATGAAGACTATATAGGATAGGAAAAGGAAGCACAAAACATTGCTCGATTACCATATGTTCAAGGTGTCACTGAACCAGTGGGCAAAATTCTCCATCCAGCAGGCATCAAACCAATTTAGCACGGCAGCAACAGGATAGATGTTCCTCACACAACGAAAGACACAGCTGACAAACTACATGCTGTTGGAATTCACAAATTCTGGTGCGAATGTAAATTAGTGTATGTACGTGTGTTGGGGCGACCTATCAGCACAATGATATGTGAACACGAATGACATTTCCAAGTATGAGAGCACACCAGGATCAGTGTGGCAAACAGTCGAATTTGGTAAAGAAAGCAGGTTGTGAAAACAGCTCTTACATTCAGGAGGAAGAATAGAGAGGCAATAGACTTAGCCAGGCAACTGGCCAGTACGAACTGAGAAGATGGGCACCAACTTCAGACGTCTTGGTTGCCAGCAATAACAGCACTACAGGACAACAGATAACTTGAAGCCACACACCGAGGCGCACAGGAGACTGCAGTGGCTGTAGGTTAGGTCACGTTACGTTACACCATAGTGCCACGCTTCAGCCAGCATTAAAATTCAGGGAAACGACACCACCTCATAGTTGTCGCCTGATTTTCCATTAGCCGATTTCCAGAAATCACAACCAGTAATGCAAACATCAAACAAAATGTCGGGTTTCCACCAACGAAAAGAAATAATAGAAACACCAATAATGACTTCTAACATCCCTCCCCTTCATCCTAAACAGGCTATTAGAATTACACAACAGCCAAGCCTGCTGGTATATTGAAAACAGAGGTTTCTCTCTCAGCAGTAAACAAACCACCTGGAAAAAAGTCGCTTGCAATGAGGACCGAATCATCTGTGGTCTTACATTTATTGATAATGTGGTCACAAGCAGACAATAATTTTAATGAATGTTCCACAAATAGTCAATGGATGGTCTCAAGGGGCGTAACTGAATGCTCAAGCAGCAGGTAAACCGTATTTACTCGAATCTAAGCCGCACCTGAAAATTGATGACTCGAAATCAAGGAAAAAAAATTTTCCCGAATCTAAGCCGCACCTGAAATTTGAGACTCGAAATTCCAGGGGAGAGAAAAATTTTATGCCGCACCTCCAAATCAAAGCAAAGTTGGTCCACTGGAAAATGAGACACAATTTCGGTCGAATGAATGACGATACAGCTACAGAAGTTTGGTTCGAGTCGTAAGCTTAGCAGTTAAGCTTTACCATGTAGCCATTGCTATGCATCAGTTACTCTGTCCATATTTATACGGGTATCATTCCTTTTTCACATGCTTCGTCTGGTTTGAATTGATTGCTTATTTTTCCTTGATTTGATAAGTGCCGTTCTCTTTGTTATAGGTGTTTACGTCACTCTAAGCTGAAAATGCATTACTGTACTGTGTCATGCATTGTTTGTCGGATTCTGATAGTGCGTGGTTATGGCCTGTCACCGCTCGCGGCATGGCTTGCTTTTGTGCGCGCTACCGCCGCTTACAACTAAAAAAAAAGAAAAAGAGGAGAGAGAGAGAGAGAGAGAGAGAGAGAGAGAGAGGAATCGTCTCATTAGTGAAACAATGGCAAGAGACTGCTATTTGTTGTTACTTACAGTGCTGCTTTGTTTGATAATGATCAACAAGAACCAAATAATAGACTGCGTATGATAGAAGATGTTCTGAATAAGAGTTAAGGAAAAATTTTTCTCCGTTTGAAAATCTTTTAATACATTACATTCTGCATAGAAATTAGAGTCATCTTAGATTAAAAAATCTAGTCAATTGCTGTGCTTCATTTCTGACTGTATCACTATTAGGCATAAGAATAATACGAACATAAACATGACATGATATTTATATTCTTCCGCGTTTGCTGTTGTCTCACTCTAGTTTCGTAGTTTATTAGGCACACAGGATTAAATGAGATAGCAGCAAACACGAAACAATACATGGCAAAATGTTTGTATTTATATTATTCTTATGGTGAAGAGAATACTGCATGTGATTCACAATTCATAAAAGTTCCTATTAGCAACCATCTTTTCTCACAGGTAGGAAAAAATTCAGAACGTAGATTTGGCCATATTGATAAACATCCCGAACAGTCTTTCCAGTCAGATTTTCGTAGTACATTGAAATGCTGCTACATTCGAAGATAAACAATACGGAATTTGTATTTACTTCGTTGGATAATGTATTACTGACGCAGAGGTTTTGGCGCCAGTATTTATCTATGTGCCTGCAAAGCAAGCCTGTGTAGCGCTACGTATATTCAACAGCAGCACTTAGTTGTGGCGGCACCTATCATCATATTCCAGAACTTCCGCTTACTTTGCACTCGATTCTAAGCCACAGACGGTTTTTTGGATTACAAAAACCGGAAAAAAAGTGCGGCTTACATTCGAGTGAATATGGTAATCAACCACCTGTAGTTCAATGAAGAATAACGGTGGTGACAGGTTGGTGCTGGAAGCAAGTAAGTTAAATGAAATTGTGGTAAGAGAGAGTGACAGACTAGCTAACACAGATAAAATTTTGCAAAAGTTCTTCTGATGTACATTTCTCACATCTTTGGATATGACTTCTGGCTATTGGAATATCAGTTTGGCCAACGAATATTGGCCATGTACAGGATTCTTACATGAAGGTAAGTGTTTAGTATACTGTGTGATGCCATTTGCTCTGTACTTGTCTGTGTGTGTTTATCAGAGCTGCTGAAAAGGTGCTAGGTGCGATATTAACCGATGAAATAATGGTCTATGTAGATGACTTCCTCTTAGTGAGTGTAGGATGGTTCAAACACTGTCAGTTTCTCAATTAAGTATTGCAAGCTGTGTATACAGGAGGTATGAATCTAAAATCAGTAAATCTGAAGATGGAAAGAAGGAAATTTCAGTAGTCGGTAACAGGATTAACAAGGAAGGCATACAGCCTGATGCAGAATAGCTTTCTGCTACTGCACGCATTCCACTGCCCAAGCTGGAGTACAGCTTTCATTTAGTTATAATAAGAGCATACAAAGGAAATGCTACCATTGAGTTGGACAAAGAAGCTTATAACAAACGAATGGGGGATCTTCTGAGTGAATCCATTTACAGAAACTTCACAGAGATCTGACGGCCAAGACAATCAAATCGACACAAACACCACTAAAGTAAACTAGAACTAATTTTGACATGACCAGAAGACTCATTCCATTAGTTCCAATGCACCATAAATATATGGTGTACAGAAGGTACACGAAGAGGTCTTTCCTTTACAACAGATTGTGAGTGCCATTAATTCACATTTGGTGAGCTAACAAAATCGTACATTAAGAACTATGCCCATTCAGTGGAACTTTTAAAACAAAACTATATCTTGGCCACAGACATGATGGTTATGTTCGACTAGAAGTCTTTATTCATGAATGTACCTATGCAAGACACCATGAACACGGACACATGGCAACCGATATCTGCGATCTAGTGCTCCACTGTTTAACGACCACCTATTTCAGATGGAAAAGGGAATTTTATGAACAGAAGGAGGTGTAGCAATGGGCTACCCTGTTTCGCCTATTGCAGCATACATCTCCATGGAAGAATTTAAGAAACAGTATTCCAGTCCGCACCATTAGACACAGATTAATGGCTCGCGTATTTACAAAGTACTTTTATTAGCTCGCCACATGGAGAGGAAGAACAACGAAATTTCCAACAGCACCTCAACCATCAACACGAAGTAACCAATTTACTACGGAGTTGGCAAAGAACTGAGTGCTGCCTGTCCTCGATGTGGAAGTTTACAGAAAGCCTGATGGATAAATCGGCCATAGATAAAATAATAAGCGAACCTGTACTCACAGGCACCTGCATGCCTCCTCCCAGTATCGCCCTACACAGAAGAAACCAAAACTGCTCTCACGATCAGCGATGAGGAACATCTACAGGGTGAACTACAAAACCTTTAGTCCATTTTTTGTGCCAACAGTTATGAAATGAATGTACTACATAAAACTATAGTGACAAAGTACGAAGGCTATAGAGGATAGCAAAAGAAAGCACAAAACATTGCTCGATTACCATATGTTCAAGGTGTCACTGAACCAGTGGGAAAAATTCTCAATCAAGCGGGTATCAAACCAATTTTGCGAGGCAGCAACAGTATTAAAGATGTTCCTCACACAACGAAAGACACAGTTGACAAACTACACGATGCTGCAGTTCACGAAATCAGGAGCGAATAAGGATTAGTGTACGTAGGTGAGATGGGGTGACCCATCAGTACACAGATATCTGAACACAAATGACATATCTGCTTATGACAGCACACCAGGATCAGTGTGACAAACAGTCGTCTTTGGTAAAGCAAGCATGTTGTGGAAACAGCTCTTACTTTCAGGAGGATGAAGAGAGAGGCAATAGAAATAGCCAGGCAACTGGACAGTATGCACAGATAAGATGGGCACCGACTCCGGACGTCTTGGTTGCCAGTAATAACAGCACTACGGGACAACAGATAACTTGAACCCCACACAGAGCTGCACAGGAGACCGCGGTGGCTGTAGGTTAGGTCAGGCTCATTACCTCATACTTGCACACTTCAGCCAGCACCAAAATTCAGAGAAACGACACCACATCATAGTTGTTGCCTTGTTTTCCATAAGCCGATTTCCAGAAATCACAGCCAGTAATGCAAACATCAAACAAAATGTCGGGTTTCCATCAATGAAAAGAAATAATAGTAACACCAATAAAGATTTATGATATCCCTCCCCATCATCTAAACAGCCTATCAGAAATACACAACAGCCAAGCCTGCTGGTATATTGAAAACAGAGGTTTCTCACTCAGCAGTCAACAAACGACGCGGAAAAATGTCGCTTGCAATGAGGACCGAAACATCGGTCGTCTTATATTTATTGACAATGTGCTCACAAGCCCACAAAAAATTTTATTGAATGTTTTACAAACAGTCAAAGTGAGGAACTAAAAGGTATTCTAATGAGCAACTGTAAGGCATTTTCAAACAGTACAGGTTTGGTAAAAGATTATTAGTGCAAAATAAAGTTGAAGGATCATCAACAGTAAGTAAGAGACATTGACAGACTAGCTAACATAGATGAAATTATGCAAAAGTTCCACTGATGTACATTTCTCACATCGTTTGATATGACTTGTGGCTACTGGAATACCAGTTTGGTCAAGGAATCTAGGCCATGTACATGATTTTTACACGAATGTGTTTCGAATACTGTGTGATGCCATTTGCTCTGTACTTGTCTGTGTGTGTTTATCAGAGCTGTTGACAAGATGCTAGGTGAGATATTAACCAATGAAATAACGATCTATATCGATGATATCCTCATAGTGAGTGCAGAATGGTTCAAGACCTGTAAGATTCTAATTAAAGTATTGAGAACTATGTATAGAGGAGGTATCAAACTAAAATCAGTAAATCTGAATTTGGAAAGAAGGTAATTTCGTTCGTGGGTTACAGGATTAACAAGGAAGGCATAGAGTCTGATGCAGAAATGCTTGCTGCTACTGGAGGTAACCCACCACCTAAGGTAGAGTACAGCTTTCACTCAGCAATGACATGAGCAGTCAACGGAAATGCAACCATTGTGTTGGACACATAAGATTATAACAAACGAATGGGGGATCTTCTGAGTGAATCCAAGTACACAAACTTAACAGAGATCCAATGCTCAAGACAATCAAATCGGAGCAAAAACTCTTAAATTAAAATAGGGAATTTCTACACTGCCAGAAGACTCATCCCACAACTTCCACAGGCAACAAGAATATATGGTGCACAGAAGGTCCATACAGACTCTGTGTACCATTAATTCACCACAGTATGGTCTAGCAAAGGAAATGGCTCAAGAGCCCCAACATTTGGTGGAACACACAAATTCGAACATAAAGAACTTCATCCATTTTGTGGAACTTTTAAGAAAACTATATCTTGGCCACAGACATGATGGTTATGTTTGAAGTGAAGTCTCTGTTCATCAATGTACCTATACAAGACACCATGAACAGTGACGCATGGTACCTCGTATCTGCGATCTACTGCTCCATTTTTAACAACAATTTATTTCAAGCATAAAGGGGAATTTTAGAAAGAGCCAAGTGGAGTGGCAATGGGCTCCTCTCTTTCGCCTATTGCAGTAGACATCTTTATGGAAGAATTCGAAGAAACAGCACTCCAGTCCACACCATTACACCCAGACTGACGGCTCGGATATATACAAAGTACTTTTATTATCTGGCCACATGGAATAGAAGAGCTACGAAATTTCCACCAGAGACTCAACCAGCAGCACGAAGAATCACATTTGCTATGGAGATGGAAAATAATCGGATGCTGCCTTAAGCCAACATGGAAGTTTACAAAAAGCCTGATGGTCAACTGGGACATAGAAAACATAATAAGCCAAGCTGTCCTGCCAGGCACCTGCATGCCTCCTCCCAATATCACCCTACACAGAAGACATCCACCCTGCACGCTTTAAACAAAGGGCTCTCAGGGTCAGCAATGAGGAACATCTGAAGTTTGAACTACAACACCACAAGTCCATTTCTTGTGCTAATGGTTATGGAACGAATGTAATACATAAAACTATGGTGACATAGCATGAAGGCTATAGAGAATAGCGAAAGGAGTCAGAAAGCATTGCTCGATAACCATATGTTCAATGTGTCACTTAACCAGTGGGAAACATTCTCCATCGAACAGCCATCTAACCAATTTTCCAAGGCAGTAACCAAATGAAAGATGTTTCTCACACAGTGAAAGCCACAGTTGACAAACTACACACTGATGGATTTCAAGAAATCAGGTGTGAATGTGGATTAGTGTACGTAAGTGAGATGGGGCGACCCATCAGCACACAGACATCTGAACACGAATGACATATCCAGGTACGACAGCACACCAGGATCAGCTTGGCAAACAGTCCATTTTGGTAAAGCAAGCATGTTCTGGAAACAGCTCTTACTATCAGGAGCAAGAATAGGGAGGCAATAGAGATAGCCAGGCAATTTGCCATTACGATCAGAGACGTCATGCACAGACTTCTGACATATTCGCAATAACAGAACTATGGGACAACAGATAACTTGAAGCTACACATAGAGGCAGACAGGAGACCGCAGTGACTGTAGGTTAAGTTAGGTTACATTAAGTTGTCCAGGCACACTTTGGCCAGCACTAAAATTCTGGAAAACAACGCCACGTCATAGTTGTCGTCTGGTTTTCAATTAGCCTATTTCCAGAAATCACAACCAGTAATGCAAACATCTAACAAAATGTCAGCTTTCCATCAATGAAAGGATATAACAGAAACACCAATAACGATTTCTAACCTCCCTCCCCTTCATCCTACACAGCCTACCACAGTCAAGACTGCTGGTATATAGAAAACAGGGGTTTCTCACTCAGCAGTAAACAAACAACACATAACATTGCTGCTTGCAATGAGGAGCAAAACATCTGTGGTCTTATATTTATTGACAATGTGGTCACAAGCCCAAAAATATTTTAATGAATGTTTTACAAATAGTCAAGGGGATGAAGTAAAATGTATTCTCCTGAGCAACTCTAAGGCATTTTCAGACAGGCCAGGTTTGGTAAAAGATTTTGAGGGCAAAATAATGTTGAAGGATCATGATTTTTTTTTCCCAAGCAACCTCATATCACTCCAGTTACAAAAAAACAAGTGGTGAGAAAAAACATTCAATAGATGGTCTCATGGGGGATAATTGAAAGGTCAACCAGCAGGTATAATAAACCACATGTAGTTCAATGAAGAATAATGGTGGTGTCAGGTTGGTTCTGGAAGCAAGGAAGGTAAATGAAATTGTAGCAAGAGAGAGTGACAGACTAGCTAACTTAGATGAAATTTTGCAAAAGTTCCACTGATGTACATCTCTCATATCTTTTGATATGACTTCTGGCTATTGGAATATCAGTTTGGTCAAGCACTCTAGGCCATGTTCAGGATTCTTACATGAAGGTAAGTGTTTAGTATACAGTGTGATGCCATTTGCTCTGTACTTGTCTGTGTGTCTTTATCAGAGCTGTAATATTAACCAATGAAATAATGGTCTATGTAGATGATATCCTCGTATGAGTACAGAATGGTTCAAATACTGCAAGGTTCTGAATAAAGTATTGAGAGTTATGCATAGAGGAGGTAAGAAACTAAACTCAGTAAATCTGAAATTGGAAAGAAGGAAATTTAATTTGTGGGTTACAGGATTAACAAGGAAGGTATACAGCCTGATTCAGAATAACTTGCTGTTACTGCACGTATCCCAGCATCCAAGCTGGAGTACAGCTTTCATTTAGCAATTACACAAGCAGACAAGGCAAATGTGACCATTATGTTGGACACAGAATGGGGGATCTTCTGAGTGAACATATTTATAGAACTTCACGGAGACCCGACGGCCAAAACAATCAAATTTACACAAACACTACTAAAGTAGTAACATATTTTGAGATGACCAGAAGACTCATCCCACCAGTTCCACAGGCACCAATAATATATGGTGTACACAATGTCCAGAAAGAGGTCTTTCCTTTACAACCAATTGTGAGTACCATTAATTCACCAATGTACGGTCTAGGGAAGGAACTGGCCCCAGAGCTCCAACACATGGCATCCGATATATGCTACCTACTGCTCCCCTGCATTTAACGACCACCTATTTCAGGTGGAAAGGGAAATTTTATGAATAGAGAGGTGGAGTAGCAATGGGCTACACTGTTTCGCCCATTGCAGTAGACATCTTTATGGAAGAATTTGAAGAAACAGCATTCCAGTCCTCACCGTTACACCCAGGTTAATGGCACACATATATACAAAGTAATTATATTATCTGGCCACATGGAGAGGAAGAGCTACAAAATTTCCAACAGCACCTCAACCATCAGCACTAAGTATCCAATTTACTATGGAGATGGAAAAGAATCGGGTGCCACCTGTCCTAGATGTGGAAGTTTACAGAAAGCCTGATGGATAACTGGGCCATAGATAAAATAATAAGCCAACCTGTACTCACAGGCACCTGCATGCCTCCTCCCAGTATCGCCATATACAGAAGAAACCAAAACTGCTCTCAGGATCAGCGATGAGGATCATCTAAAGGGTGAACTACAAAACCTCCAGTCCATTTCTTGTGCCAACGGTTATGGAATGAATGCACTACATAAAACTATAGTGACAAAGTATGAAGGCTATAGAGGATAGCAAAAGGAAGCAGAAAACATTGCTCGATTACCCTACGTTCAAGGTGTCACTGAATCAGTGGGCAAAATTCTCCAACAAGCAAGCATCAAACCAATTTTGCGAGACAGCAACAGAATGAAAGATGTTCCTCAAACAGCGAAAGACACAGTTGACAAACTACATGCTGCTGGAGTTCACGAAATCAGGTGTGAATGTGGTTTAGTGTATGTAGGTGAGATGGGGCGACACATCAGCACAGATATTTCAACAGGAAAGACATTCCGTATATGACAGAACAGCCAGCACGAGTGCGGTAAACAGTTAATTTTGGTAAAGAAAGCATGCTGGCGAAACAGCCTCTTACTTTCAGGAGGTACATTAGAGAGGCAATAGAAATAGCCAAGTGAGTGGCCAATATGAACAGAGAAGACTAGCAGCAACTTCCGATGTCTTGGCTGCCAGCAATTAAAGCACTACGGGGCGACAGCTAACGTGAAGCCACACAGAGGCGAACGGGACACCACAGTGGATGTAGGTTATGTTAGGTTCGGTTATGTCATACTGGCACATCTCAACCGGCACTAAGATTCAGGGAAACAACACCACATCATAGTTGCCTCCTCGTTTTCCAGAAATCACAACCAGAAATGCAAACATCCAAGAAAATGCCGTGTTTCTAACAATGATAAGGATTACTAACATCCCTCCCTTTCATCCTAAACAGCCTATCAGAATTCCACAACAGCCACTTCTGCAGGTAAATAGGAAACACAGGTTTCTCACTCAGGAGTAAATTAAACACCCGGAAGAAAGTCCTTTGCACTTGGGACTGAAACATTGGTATTCATATTCATAGACAATGCGTTCACAACCCACAAAAATTTTACTGGATGTTTTGCAAGTAGTCAAAGGTAGGAAGAAAAAGATATTCTCCTGAGCAACTTAAGACATTTTCAGACAGGCCAGGTTTGGTAAAAGATTTTGAGAGCAAAATAAAGTTGAAGGATCATGAACTGTTTCCCAAGCAGCCTTACATTATTTCATTTAAAAAAAAAAAAAAAAAAAAAAAAAAAAAAAACAAGTGGTGAGAAAAAACACTCAAAAGATGGATTCATGGGGGATAACTGAACGGTCAATCAGCAGGTATAATAGCCCACTTGTAGTTTAATGAAGAAGTACGGTGAAACTTCTTGGCAGATTAAAACTGTGTGCCCGACCGAGACTCGAACTCGGGACCTTTGCCTTTCGTGGGCAAGTGCTCTACCATCTGAGCTACCGAAGCACGACTCATGCGCAGTCCTCACAGCTTTACTTCTGCCAGTATCTCGTCTCCTATCTTCCAAACTTTACAGAAGCTCTCCTGCGAACCTTGTAGAACTAGCACTCCTGAAAGAAAGGATACTGCAGAGACATGGCTTAGCCACAGCCTGAGGGATGTTTCCAGAATGAGATTTTCACTCTGCAGCGGAGTGTGCGCTGATATGAAACTTCCTGGCAGGTTAAAACTGTGTTCCCGACTGAGACTCGAACTCGGGACCTTTGCCTTTGCCTTGTTTGGAAGGTACGAGACGAGATACTGGCAGAAGTAAAGCTGTGAGGACCGGGCATGGTAGAGCACTTGCCCGCGAAAGGCAAAGGTCCCAAGTTCGGGTCTCGGTCGGGCACACAGTTTTAATCTGCCAGGAAGTTTCATATCAGCGCACACTCCGCTGCCGAGTGAATATCTCATTCTGGAAGAAGTATGGTGGTGTCAGGTTGGTTCTGGAAGCACGGAAGTTAAAAAAATTGTAGTAAGAGAGAGTGACAGACTAGCTAACATAGGTGTAATTTTGCAAAACTTCCACTGATGTACATTTCTCACATCTTATGATATGACTTGAGGCTATTGGAATATCAGTTAGGCCAAGGAGTATAGCCAAGTACAGGATTCTTACATAAAGGTAAGTGTTACGAATAATGTGTGATGCCATTCGCTCTGTACTTGACTGTGTGATGACAACGTGATAGGTGAGATATTAACCGATGAAATAACGGTCTATGTAGAAGACTTCCTCTTAGCACATGCAGAGTGCTTAAAGATTTTGTGTGTAAAATAAAGTTGAAGGATCATGAACTGTTTTCCATGCAGCCTCATATCACTCCAGTTACAAACAAAAACAAGTGGTGAGAAAAAACATTCAATAGATGGAGTCATGGGGGATAAGTGATACGTCAACCAGTAGGTATAATAATCCACTTGTAGTTTAATGAAGAATAACGGTGGTGTCGGGTTGGTTCGGGAAGCAAGGAAGTTCAATGAAATTGTAGTAAGAGAGAGTGACAGACTAGCTAACATAAACGAAATTTTGCAAAAGTTCCACTGATGTACATTTCTGACATCTTTTAATATCCCTTCTGGCTATTGGAATATCAGTTTCGCTTAGAAATCTAGGCCAGAGCTGTTGACAAGGTGCTAAGTGTGATATTAATCAATGAAATAACAGTCTATGTAGATAACTCAATCGTACTGAGGGCCGAATGGTTCCAACATAGTAAGATTCTCAATGAAGTATTGAGAGCTATGTATAGAAGAGGTATGAAACTAAAATCAGTAAATCTGAAGATGGAAAGAAGAAAATTTCATTTTTGGGTTGCAGGATTAACAAGGAAGGCATACAGCCTGATGCAGAATAGCTGCTCCCACAGCACAAGCTGGAGTACAGCTTTCATTTACTAATAACATGAGCAAACAAGGCAAATGCAAACATTGTGTTGAACACAGAATATTATGACAAACAAATGGGGGATTTTCTGAGTGAATCCATTTAAAAAAACTTCGCCGAGATCCGACGGCCAAGAGAATCAAATCGACACAACACTACTAAAGTAAAGTAGAACGAATTTTGACACGGCCAGAAGACTCATCCCACAAGTTCCACAGGCACCAAAAAAATATGGTGCACAGAACGTCCACAAAGAGTGCTTTCCTTTACAACCAATTGTGAGTACCATTAATTTACCAACGTACGGTCTAGGGAAGGAACTGGCCCCAGAGCTCCGACACATGGCGCCTGATATATGCGATCTACTGCTCCACTGTGTTTAACGACCACCTATTTCGTCTATTGCAGTAGACTTCTTTATGGAAGAATTTGAAGAAACAGCATTCCAGTCTGCACCATTACACCCAGATTAATGGCTCGGATACATACAACGTACTTTTATAATCTGGCCATATGGAGAGGAAGAGCTACGAAATTTCCAACAGCACCTCAACCATCAGCACTAAGTATGCAATTTACTACGGACATCGAAAAGAATTGACTGCTGCCTTTCCTCAACATGGAAATTTACAGAAAGCCTGATGGTAATCTGGGCAATAGAAAACATAATAAGCCAACCTGTACTGACAGGAACCTTCATGCCTCCTCCCCAATATCACCCAACACAGAAGAAATCCACCCTGCACACTTTAACAAAGAGGGCTCTCAGGATCAGCAATGAGGAACATCTAAAGGGTGAACTACAAAACCTCAAGCCCATTTTTTGTGCCAACGGTTATGGAACGATAGTAACAGATAAAACTATGGCGACTAAGAATGAAGGCAATAGAGGATAGCAAAAGGATGAACAAAGCAACACTCTATTACCATATGTTCAAGGTGTCACTGAACCAGTGGGCAAAAATCTCCATCGAACAGGCATCAAACTAATTTTGTGAAACAGCAACATGGGGCGTCCCTTCAGCACACGTATTATCTCAACACAAAAGCCATAGCTGAGTATGACAGCACACCAGGATGAGTGTGGCAAACAGTCAATTTTGGTAAAGCATGCATGATGGTGAAATGGCCTCTAACTTTCAGAAGGAACATTATAAAGGCAATAGAAATAGCCAAGTGACAGGCCAATAAGAACAGAGACGACGGGCACCGACCTCCAACGTCTTGGCTGCCAACGTCGTGGGACCCAGCAATACAGCACTACGGGATGACAGCTAACATGGAGTCACACAATGAGGCGCACGGGATGCCACAGTGGCTGTACGTTAGCTTACGTTAGGTTAGGTTATGTCGTACTGGCACACCTCAACCGGCACTAAAATTCAGGGAAACAACACCACGTCACAGTTGCCGGCTGGTTTTCCATTAGCAGATTTCCATAAATTACAACCGGTAATACAAACACCAATCAACACATCAGGTTTCCTCCGAAAAAAAAAAAATAATAATATTAATAATAATAATAAAGAATTATAACATCCCTCCCCTTCATCATAAGCAGCCTATCGAAATTAGAGAACAGCCAAGCCTGCTGGTATATTGAAAACAGTGCCAAGTCAGCAGGTATATAAGAAACACAGGTTTCTCACTCAGCAGTAAACAAAAGCACCTGGGAGAAGTTTGCTTCCAATGGTGACTGATGCAGAAAAGCTTGCTGCTATTGCAGGTTTCCCACAACTGAAGCTAACAATCAGCTTTCATTTAGTAATAACACAAGCAGACAAGGAAATGCGACCATTGTGTTGGACAGGAAGATTATAACACACAAGTGGGGGATTTTCTGCGTGAATCCATTTACAGAAACTTAACGGAGATCAGATGGCTAAGACAATCAGATCGATGCAAACACTACTAAAGGAAACTAGAACGAATTTTGATATGACCAGAAGACTAATCTCACAAGTTCCACAGGCACCAAGAATATATGGTGCACAGAAGGTCCACAAAGAGACCTTTCCTTTACAACCGATTGTCAGTACCATTAATTCACCAATGTATGGTCTAGCAAAGGAATTTGCTCCAAAGCTCGGACATTTGGTGGGGCACACAAATTCATACATTAGGACTCCACCCATTTTGTGGAACTTTTAAAAAAAAACTGTAGCTCGGCCACAGACATGATGGTTAGCTTCGACGTGAAGTCTTATTCACGAATAGACCGATACAAGACACCATGATCACGGACACATGGCACCCGATATCTGTGATCTAGTGCTCCACTGTGTAACGAGCACCTATTTCAGGTGGAAAGGGGAATTTTACAAACAGACGGAGGAGTAGCAATGGGCTCCCCTCTTTTGCCTATTGCAGCAGACATCTTTATCAAAGAATTTGAAGAAGCTGCTCTCCAGTCCGCACCATTACACCCAGACTGATGGCTCGGATACCTACAAAGTACTTTTATTATATGGCCACATGGAGAGGAAGACCTACGAAATTTCCACCAGAGACTCAACCACCAGCACGAAGTATCCAATTTACTATGGAGATGGTAAAGAATCGGGTGCTGCCTTTCCTCAACGTGGGAGTTTACAGAAAGCCTGATAGTGAACTGGGCCATAGAAAACATAATAAGCCAACCATTACTGACAGGCACCTGCTTGCCTCCTCCCAATATCACCCTACACAGAAGATATCCACCCTGCAAAATTTAACCAAGAGGATTCTCAGGATCAGCGAAGAGGTACATCTAAAGGGTGACAGCAACAGCTCGGAGGCGGGCAGTCAGGGAGACGTGCCGACTACGAACTTCATCCTGTACGAGCAGTACAGCACCCCCACGAGACTGAATGCCGACCTCGAGGGGGGGGGGGGGGGGAAGGTCAAACTGGACCGGGAAGAAATGTGGAAGCTCAAAGTGGTTGTTAGGATGCAGTTTGCCCAAGGCAGAGAACAAGTGGACACTGCGATTCTAAGAGTAGCCATAAATGCTCTCTGTCGGATCGAAGGCCACGAATGTTCCACTGCAAGAGAAACAGGGTGAGGAAAACTGAAGGAGTGTCACCTCGGCAGCTACTGAGTGCCTGCCTTCGAAGATTCGCTGCTACAGGGCACAGAGGAGGAGGATCCTGCTCCAAGCGGTCTACTGAAGTTTCGGCATTATTCTGCTTCGGGCCTATGACTCCGGGGCGGAATGTAGGAAGATTTCGCAGGAGTATTCCTTCTGTCCTTTCCAGTCTGCCAGTTGCGTAGCTGGTGCCTTCGCCCCGTGAGGCACGAGTTTGGTGGCATGTTGCACGGCTGAAGGAGGAGACTGGGACACTACCACGATGCTGGGCGATTTCACAATTGCAGTGCTAAATTTGAGGTCGCACATCTGCACACCCACGCTCTTCCTGGGGCGAGGTGTAGTGGGAACAGTACTGTTAAGTGTCAGATGGTAGAATGCAGGGTTTCTGACTAGCCAACAACTTGCGAGTAACTCTGTATGGCACTTTTTCCTTCACCTGGATCTCCCGGACAGCACACTCATCGAGGGAGGAGACGGCACAATCGTCATTGCAGTCGATTTGACAGGGCCCTACCACAGGTTACGTATCCGGCCGGATGTCGCCAGGACTCTCGAGTGAGGTAACGGTGACACTGGTAGCGGCACATGGTGTTTAGAATATACAGCCTGACTGTGATAACTTTATCACCTGCTTTAACCTTGGACGGAAGCACCACTCTATCAAAGGCGAGAAATAGAGTGCGGGTGTGCACTAAGGTGTAATATACCTTTTCCATCACCCGTCGGTCGACAATGACACCCTGATAAGAGGTAAGATTGCATTTTGGCCTCGGTCAGAACATCGAGCAGCCCAGTGTAAATAACACCGTGGGAAGAATTCAGAGTGTTACGGGCCTTGACACGAACGCGATAGTCATGGAGAAGCGAAGCAGCAAGCAGTTTTGTGCTTGAGAATCAGGAGCAGTCTCCAAAATCAAAGTGCCATTCCTTAAACGAGAGCAGGATTTCGCTCGGCCGGAAATTGCATTGACACTTTTCTGAATAATAAACGGATTTACCATGGCAAAGCACTGACCGTCTTCAGAAATTGAGATGACGAGGAACCTCAGTGCAGCTGTGAGGGTCTTCAAATTGTTAGGCTCATTCTGTCGACATTTCGTAGCCGTCGACTGTGGAGACAATCAGCTCTGAAAATCCACCACGATTGCCGGTGTCTTCGATGGCGCGCTCCTTCCGACTGGGGCCCCCTTTAGAACAGGGAGCACTCGTCTCGGGTAACAGTTCCCACCTCAGCTCACACCTCCTGAACACCTGACAGAGGGGCCAATCGGCAATTTGGGAATGTAGCAACTCAGGCAATCACCCCTCCCTGGGCCCAACTCATACCAGAGGTACGTGCGAACACTACCTGTCGACCCGGGACCGGGAATTACACGTTACCCACTCACCCGTTACACATCTAGATGTGTGGGCCAGCTTTCGGGAGCGCTTGGGGAGGAAGAAGGAGAGGAACCTCAAATGCTGAAGTGGAGGAAGGACAGAAGGTGAACAAAGAAAAGAAAAAAAGGAACAGAAACAGTTGAGAGTATTCCGATACTGAATACGAAAATGCAGAATACGTTTCCCAACAGCCCAGACGAGGGAGAGGGAAGAGAACAGCAAGGGGATAGACAGGCAGCACAGTAGTGACTGTAGGAGAATAAATAAAGGATGACTCAGACAAAATTTCAGTGTGATGAATGACAGCTTCCTCTAAACGTAGAAAAACATAAGCTATTGTGGATAAGCAGGAAAAACAATCCTGCAACAGTCGATTACACCATTAGTAGTGTGCTGTAGAGTGAGTGTGTTAGATTGGTAGCAGGGAAGGTGAATGGTAGACTTCAGTTTATTGTGAGAATTTTACGGAAGTGTGGTTCACATGTACATAATGAGACCATGTACAGAACACCAGTGCAACTCGTTCTTGAGTGCTTGTCTGGTGCCTGGGTTTCCCAGTAGGTCAGATTAAAGGTCGACATCTAAGCATTCATTACAGAGACACGCTGCCACAAGCTCTCTGCATTAGTCCCAGCAGATGCCAGCTGACTGTCCTCGGATGGTGTCCCGGACTTCAGTACGTCCTAACCGTGCATACCTAAGAGCGGCTGTCCAGACTACTGCGGTCACCTCAAGTCCACCCAAAATGTGTACAACAAATTTGGTTTCTCTTTGAGAGCAGCAATAACAGAGATATTTGTTATCGGTAGGCTCAATATTTGTGTATTAGACCGCGTGTGCCAAGAATACACTTTTAATATTTTTTCCTGTCACCCTCGATGTTGCTACATTCTGTGAGCCTCGGACTGAGCTTCTTCACTCTTTCATAGAATCTTCTGGCCGCGACCCCCCCCCCCCCCCCCACCTCTCTCTCTCCGTATCTCTCCTTCCACCCTTACCCCCTCCACATAGCTCTCTGCCTCAAAGCTCACTCGGGTCTATAAAAAATTATCATGGCAGTACTAATCACCATTTACTATGATTAGCCAAGCACAACTTTTTACCATATCACACACTCCAATAATCAACAACTTTTTACCACATCATACACTCCAACAACCATTTACTATGATTAGCCAAGCACAACTTTTTGCCACATCACACACACCAGCACTCAACAAATTTTTACCACAGCATACAGTCCAGCAACCATTTACTATGATTAGTCAGCACAACTTTTTACCGCATCACACACTCCAGCAATCAACACCATACTCAATGCTCAAGTAGCAGTTTTGCCATTTTCTGTGTCTACTCTTACAGATTAGTGGTACTCATTCCTAACAGTTCTTTAACTTTCAGGACATTGTTCCTGAAGATAACTGAACCTCATGTTGGAACAAATATTTTCTGTTTTAATCAGTAAATGTGTTTGACTATCAACATTTCATTTAGTCACAAACATCATTTCTGCCATCCTATATAAAGTAAGGAACAGCAGTCAATGACATATAGGTGGGTTGATGCAGAAAGCACTTAATACTTAACAGAAAACAGCATTAACATTAGCTTTTGAGCACTAGCTTTTTTTCCAGTAGTACACATACACATTCAAACACATCACAGAGACACACCAAATGTATACTCTCGTGGCGATGGCATCAGTCTTCCATCCTAAAACTCATCATATCACATGTCACAGAATTTTTACATAAAATCATACCAAATTATCAATCTATGTAGGAAACTCATCCCAGCACATATTTTACATGTGGTAGCATTTAGAATGGATGCAGTCATTCTAGATTTGAGAAAAATAATGCCCTAACTGGAGTTCCTCAAATAGTGGTAACTCGTGCAGACAACAGAATAAATAGCACTACTATCCACTGTCAAAAAATTGCCTAGCTTCCATTTTTATTAAACTTCTTACTTTGCTTTCCACATGCTCCTAGTAGAATGCACAATGGAACCAAACCTGATAGAATGAAATTCCTTCACAAACATCAACACACTAAAAAACGAGTAAATTTACTTATTCTAAAAAGCAACAGCCCACTAATACAGCGAATTTTGTACAAAACAGTATTTGTACAGATGGCTGAATGGTTCCACCAGTAAATCGCTCCCTTGTGAATACAAATACATTTAAACTTAACATCTTTAGCCATCTAGGATAACTCTGAATTAGCAAACAGATTATAGCAATCAATAAACGTGCTCATACTTCACTGGACCCAGCTCGTCTATTCAGGCCAGAAAGATGGTCTACTATAGACAAGATGTAGAATTCAAATATTTTTATTTCAGAATGAACAGTGGATGGACTGGTCTTTACACTAAATAAGCAATCTCTCAGTATCAACAATAGTGACTTACAGAAGTTAAGCAAATGCAAATCGTTATCACTTATTTGCAATTAGAGCCTCGCTTTTCCCAATTGAGACTAATGGTTTGCTGCTGTACGCTCTAACTTTGCATAGCATCTCAACAGTTGTCATATTAACTGGAAGCTGTTATAAATGTGAAGGCGGAAAGTGAAACATTCAAGTCTCTGTCTATAATATAAAATATCTGTAAATATTAACATCTTCAGCAGGAAGCACTTTATGTTATTAACATCTTCGTTACTTACCCGTAGGTGTGATTCTGCTGACAATGACGAGCTAGGAGGGCTGTTTGCAGGTACCAAAGTAGTTCTTGGCTCAGGGACAGGTACCACTGTAGTGAGTGGAACTGAAGTAACTTGCAGAGGTGGTCGTGGAGGCGCTGGAGGCTGCGTCGTCGGTGCTGGGAGTGGAGGAGCCGCGTAGGTGGTCAACAGGCAGGCATCTCTATGCCACAGATTTCCCACAGTACATAGAGGTGCATTGCTATCACTGCTTCTTCAACAGAGAGCATCATCCTTTGTTATCAGCGAGTTGCCTGCACACACAGTAAGTTGGCTCACTAACTAAAATTTACTAAAACAAATGTCGTAATCTACAGAAACACATCACAACTTTATAAGTACTGGCAAGTCTTAAATGGTAGAAATTACGTTTTAGTGAGTAACAAGCCATCACTTAAAAGACTGGCACAAATATGTCCAGGAAGTTTGGACAAAAATAATGGCATATGTTGGATGGGCAGTAAAATCATGTATTCAACATAAAGGAAGTTTGCTCCTACAAAGTTTGGTCTATGCAGCAAATGCTGTACCTGAGCAAACAGATCTCAAACATTAAAATTAGTATAGAGAAGCTACTAGTACATTGCTAATATTGAGTGAAATAGTCTAAACCACACAGAAAAAATGCAAACCGTCTGCACTTCAGAATTTTCTTCTGATTTAACAACTCAGCAATGGCAATACTTTCCCACGTGACTTTTCTAAGAATACAAAATATCTGTCACAAATTAATTTTCTGATTTATTAGTAAGTCTATTTTTAAGAGGCTGCTGACTCACCATATCTTTCTCAGAACATGATCAGGTAACTGTGATATTTTAAAGAAATCATGTGCAACAGAACCGGCAACCAATCCTGCAAAATTCAGTTCTAGTGAACGGAAACAATCAGTGTGGATTTCTCGTCGCTCTTCATTGATTGTCCACACTTTTGATGGGTACTTCTCTTCAGTCCCAAATAACAGTTGTTCTTCACATGCTATTTTTAACCAGAAAAGTTTTATCTGAACATAAAAACTCTTCACAATTAAACTGAAAACAACAGTTTTCATTATATGGTTTGTGGCAATCGGGCCTCAAGAAAAAGATGCCATATAATATGAACACTTTTATCCGGCTAGTATTACAGATGTAGGTGTTGGTCCTACACAACACAGAAGGCAACAAGATCCACATATTCAATATAAATTAAAACATTCATCAATTCTTGTCTGCCTGAATGTACATCCAAGCACATAGATAATTCTCAATGTAGTTTTTCACGCTATATGCTGCAGCTACAGGACTGAACATCTCATCTCATTTTTATATATATATATATATATATATATATATATATATACAGTATATCAAAAGAAAATCAGTTGAGTAATCACTGGAGCACTTTTATGCATTGTAGGACAACAACTTTCATGTTTTCTACCTGTTTCACTTATGCAACATACTGTGTAAGTGTAAATGTAAAGTTCCATACCGTGGTAAGTGAACAGAAGGCATTCCACACATTTGAATTTAACTGTCGGCTTCTGTCTTTGCAGTTTGCAGAAGATTTCGTCAGTGATAAAGTGAAGCACTTTGTAATATTATTGGGATTTCCATAGTATGAAAGGTGTGAGTACCCTTGGAAAGATACTCACCTATCTGTATATTAAATGATCAACTTATGAGATGAGACCTATTCTTTGAAAGACATTTGTTTTATATAATTTACGTAACTGTAAAGATGGGCATCTAGCACGAACGCTAATACATCAATTGCACAGTCAAGGAAACACTTTAACAGAAGCTGAACTGAACGTTCCACTTCGATCTAAATAAAAGATGACAGTAAAAACTTTTGTAGATCTTCAGATTTTAATGTACTTCTGCTTGTAATGTGAAAGAGTAAAGAAGGTCGTCTTTAAGCCATAAAAGTGAGCGGTCTTGCCTGCATGCAGACAACAGTTATTAATTTATAAAATTCAAGTAATTTATGTTCGATACTGTAAACCAGCAAGTTATTGTTATGAAGGTGTTGAACGGTGCAAGAATTGTCTTGAAGGAAGGAGAAAAGTAATAATTGTAATTTGTGATAAAAACGTGAACCAAGAAACTAGTACAGGACAGGCTGAAATCTGATCGCACCATACAGTTAGAAAAGTACTTATGTAAGTTATACTGTTTATAAATAAGCCCTAATTGCTTGTGAGAATTGTTTGAATATATTTAGTGTTTACCAGATTTCTTATTCTATTCTTTTCCTTTACTTTTTTACCTCGATGTCGTATTATTTTTGTAAATATCAAACAGCCTTTACTACAGCAGAGAATACTGTGGCATCCTGGTCGTAGACAGAAGGTCGCTCCTTGTCTTCTATACAACTCGTAGCTGCCCCACTTGTTAATGATTTCATTTGCAAATGCAATTGTTTTTACTGTTCATTGTTAAAGGTCCATTAGGTAATTATAAAATTCATACATATTACATAAAGAAATCCGGGTTGTTCTTTTCCAAATAATAGAAGTCTTTGCATAGTCAAAAACTAGCCTCCTTCTGACAACGATCAGGAGCCGACCAGAAGACGGATGTCTTCGACCGCTTTCATGTTTCCTGTGGCAAAGCTGTGCCAAACTGGGAACACGACATTCTAGTATGAAACAAAATATAAGATTGAAATTGAATAAAAATTCAAATATATTTAACGTATTTGCTTTTTCATACTAGAACTTTCAAATACAAACAACATCCACAGATGGATACAGCTGTTTGAAGAAACAGCATATGTGTGTGTGCAAAGTGAAAAGGTACTGTCTAGCCTCAGGTATTTGCACAAAAGTTGAAATAATTTACCTTTCATTTGAACTCGATCCGTGAAAATTGACAAACGAAGCCAGTAGGCAACAAGAAATGCTACGAACAACATTTTGGCGTATTCTTAAATCGAAGCTGAAATGGCCATTTCTAGTGTGCTCTGCCTGAGATGACATACAGACTTCAGTATGTATCGTATGTAGATGATGTTTGTGTGGCCAAGGGAAACCATACAGAACATTATACAGTTTTGGGCTTTCTTAACGTTCTCTGTACTTCTGTGTCTGATGCACTAAATAGTTGTATCCACCTGTATTTGTTTTATTCTTTGCAACTGGCTGCTACAGACGACCTAACACAGCAACAACAAATTGGAGAATGTATCTGGTATTGACATGTATTGTTTTCACAAAAGCCACATTCTGCTCCTACCTCAAATGCCAGTGACCACAGCCAATTCACCTGTGGTTGATAGCCTAACTGTTGAGATAAGTTTCAGTGTTCTTCAATTACCTGTGCATTAACGATTAACTCTATCAGAAGTAGAGTTTCTTCAGTCCAAAGATTGGTGTGACGGAGCTCTTCACATTATTCTATCCTGTGCAAGCCTCTTCATCTAAACTACATATTAATAATATGGAGATTTTTTTGATACTAACTTATTTAAAATTTAATTATGATTTATGTTATTAATTAGAAATTGACAGTGGAGTAATCACTGAATAAACTAAATTCCTCATTTTTTTAAAACTGGAGAAAAAATAATGTGTTCCCGTCAAAGTACCAGGGTTCTCACTGTTTTCTGCCAGAGGGTACCACCAACACAACACTGGCACTCCAACCGGAGTTTGGGTCAGAGCTGCCGTGGCGGCAGCCGTGCATGCACGAGGTGTGCTCGCTCTTGTGTATGTTTTCTTTGCCTGAGGAAGGCTTTGGATGCTACCTGCCATCAATAAATAAAATATAAAACAGACAATGAAAACTCAAGGTTCGAATAACAACAATTTAAGGAATAGGATAGATTGCTACTCACAGTGAAGATGACTCACTGAGTTGCAGACAGGCATAATGAAAAGGCTTATACATAATGCAGGTATTGGCCAAAGCCTTCCTCCAGAAAACATACACACACTGACACAAGCAGGCACACTTTGCACACACTCGGCCATCAACACTGGCACTCCAACCGGAGTTTGGGTCAGAGCTGCCGTGGCGGCAGCCGTGCATGCACGAGGTGTGCTCGCTCTTGTGTATGTTTTCTTTGCCTGAGGAAGGCTTTGGATGCTACCTGCAATCGGTCTTATCGTTGTTCCTGTCTGCAACTGAACGGGTTATCTTTATGGTGAGTAGCAATCTATCTTATTCTTTATAACATATAAAACAAAAAAGACTTTCCCTCAACAACCAGAACGTGGAAGGTTTATTACAACCACCATAAAATACCCAATGGGCTAGAAAGATCATGTCATCCCATCCCCCACCCTTTTCATTCCCAGTGTTGCACTGAAGTCCCAGAAAATTTGTTTAGAGACTCTTCATTTATCAAATCAATATCAAACAAAATGATATCATACACTAAAAATCACATACCATGACTCACCTGCAGAGTTTTTTCTGTGATCTTCTACAGAAGCTAGAACAGCTCCAGGTTTAAGGTTGTCAGTATCACGATTCAGCATTTTCAACTCGTGTTCAAGTCTATTGATGCAGTTCAGTGCAAGGTAGCAGCCTCGGCAAAGCACTCCAGCACCGTCGATACTGAAATCGATAACTTCTCCAACGACAGTGCGAAGCTGTTGGTGCAGTCGGATCTGGCTAGTGTCGGTCCATGCTGTCAAGGTTGATGCTGTTGGTCCAGCTGCTGCATTGCACACGTAGTGGTCTAGGTCATTCTACCTGTCAGTAGAAGCAAATATCTGTGGTAAAAGTTCCTCAGTATTCAATTATGTTGCACTGGACAACAATAGCGCGTACTCTGAAAGGAGCAACTATTATTGCCAACCCAAATAGGCCAATCTGGTGAAGTCCACGAGTTGTCAAGTGGCTATATCTGCGAGGGTACACGACGACTTGATACCGGCCCCCCTACCACTCCCAACCGTGCAGAATGTGTTGTATAAAACGTAGGAAATGTTGGGTGCCTGGCAATAGTTTTAAAGCAAACCTAAGCTATGTGGAGTCAGTTCTGTACTACTTGAAGTGACCCACTCAAGATGGTTTGTACTTCTATGAAATTTGGATAACACTGGAGGTTGATAATTTGATGAAATAAACTGTGAGAGTTATCAGCAGTAAAACATTTCTGCAGGGGACCATTAAGTTTTAGAAAAGGCAGAGTACTGTAATGGCTGGAGCACTGTGTGCATGAAACCTGGTGACCCCTGGGGGAGGAAAAGGAGGGATAGTGAGAGAATTCCATCCTACAGAACTAAAACTTTTCTGATGGCATGTCAATATAAAGCTACTGCTGCTGCTGCTCCACCACCACCATCACCCACACCACCAGCACAACCACAACAACCAACTGAACTCACTTGAGGAGCCCCGACACTGCCGCCGCTGCTGCTGCTGTGGCTGCTCCTGCTGGTTCACCAAACAATTTCTCCTGACTGACAGAGAACAAAAAAAAAAAAAGAGTTACTGTATGACAAGGTCAACAGCTTCACATCAAAAAGTAAAGTGACCAAAAGACAAACTAAGGATTCCAGAACTCAGATGAATGTTGCCTATCTAAAGAGTTCCAACGGACAAAATAAGTTGACTATCAGTATTTCACATAATTATTGACTACAATTTTTTTTTGTTGTGGACCGCCCTCACAAAATGGTGAAGGGATACAAGTTCATCACTTAACATACTTTAGTTGTTAGTACACCCAAGGCTGCCACAGGGCAGAAAATTACAATATGATACAACACTACTAGTTTCTTCACCTTGCACAAGGATCCGAAGAGAATAAGCACTGATACTGCATCCAAAAGATTTCATTATTCAAAACTGAAGACCTGTTAAACTCTTAAAAGCAATGAAAGATGCACGACAACGGTTCGCAACGAGTGCACATACTGCGGGTTCTCGTGTCTCGCTCATGTGTGCTGCACTATCTGCATTACCCCCTTAGGTGATTTCCAGGAAAATACTTCCTACCAGTTGAAATCATAAATAGTGGACTCCATTAACTCCCAGATGTCTGTGGACTTCTTGAAAAGGTTGCTACACCCAGCTTTTTACGTTTCATCAAAATGAAAAGTGCCAAACAAGATGATGTAGTCACAGTTCCACATGATAAACTGTTCACTACTGATGTGCCATCATTATTGTGCATTACATGTACTTTATTTTTGGGTACCTATTAACAGCCATTCTTTCAATGAAATTCAACCCCATTAACTAAAAGTACTTCAGATTTTTCCAGTGTACTCTTCACATCTATTATCTCCATTTCAGCTGTCATTAGCTCAAATGTACTCTAAATTATATTATAGAAACCTAATTTTGGCTACCTCAATTCTTCGATTCCCCCCCCCCCCCCCCACACACACACATGACTATTTGCCCAAAAAATTGTTTACTGAATTGTGTGTTTACTAAACTACTAAAAATGCAAACGGCCACACGAGCAGCAGTGACTTTAGTAAACTCACAAATGCACATGTACTCGGGTTCCCCTCCCCCCACCAAAGTTTCATGAAAGCTGGTTAGCTACGAAAATGGTGGATTCCAATCCAATGTCAGTTCTCTGATCTTGTCTGTTATAAATCTGCCATTCGCCCTCTCTCCTTCCTAGTTGTGGATCATTTCCATACCAGTGACCGGTTTGGGTTAGATGCGTTTAACGTTTCCGTATTGGCAAATAGAGTCTCCCCACTCTGAGTTTTCATCTCTGTTTTCGAAAAATTGACAGGCGATCACCGCTTCCAAGATTGATTTGTCGGAAGAGTACTTGCAGCTCTCCTCCGAGGAGGCCGTTACGCGCCTTCTCGCTGTCAATACACCTTTCAGCCTGTACCGATACTGACCGTTGTCTGCAATTTTTCAATATGTTTTAAAACTCCTGACACCCTCTGTACCTGACTGCACCAATTATCTCTTCGTTCATTGCTTTTTGTTTTAGTGTCGAGTGCGACCACACAAACTTGCAGTTTTTCTAGCCTTCAATTGAGTACCTACGTTTTGACGTTTCTCACACGGGTGTCGAGCCATTACATCACCACGTTGACACAACTGTGGCTTTGCCACAGCCGATTTCCAATGAGGCAAGCATTTCTAGGTAAAGCTAAACATATTTACAGGGTGCGACCACTGTCGCTTGGCCACTGCAGACCTTTTCCATAAAAATGTGCCTTTTTTCTGGTCCCCAGCTTGCGACCGAGCATTCGCTTTGCTTCAATCTGCTCACGTCTGGCCACTTTACAGCCAGATCAGCAGCTCGTGGCGGCTGCAGATGCCTCTCAGCACGGTCTTGCCGCAGTGTTAGCGCACAAATTAGCGGATGCGTTTGAACAACCTATTGCTTACACTACTGAGATATTACCGTATTTACTCGAATCTAAGCCGCACTTTTTTTCCTGTTTTTGTAATCCAAAAAACCGCCTGCGGCTTAGAATCGAGTGCAAAGCAAGCGGAAGTTCTGAAAAATGTTGGTAGGTCCCACCACAACTAACTTCTGCCGTCAAATATATGTAGCGCTACACAGGCATGCTTTGTAGGCACAAAGATAAATACTGGCGCCAAAACCTCTGCATCAGTAAATAAATTTAAAAGAAAATGTGGAAGACGAACTTTTTTTCCTCCGCCCCGAGTTTTGACCACTGCACTTTCATACATTATCCAACGAAGTAAATACAAATTCCGTGTTGTTCATCTTAGAATGTAGCAGAATTTCAATATACTACGAAAATCCGACTGGCAAGATTGTTTGGTATATTTGTCAATATGGCCAACTCTACGTTCTGAATTTTTTCCTAGCAGTGAGAAGAGATGGTTGCTAATAGGAACCTGATGAAATGTGAATCACATGCAGTATTCTCTTCACCATAAGAATAATACGAATATAAACATTTTGCCATGTATTCTTGCGTGTTTGCTGCTATCTCATTTAAATCCTGTCTGCCTAATACACTACGAAACTAGAGTGAGACAACAGCAAACGCGGAAGAATATACGTATCATGTCATGTTTATATTCGTATTATTCTTATGCCTAGTAGTGATACAGTCAGAAATGACGCACAGCATCTGAGTAGATTTTTAAATCTAAGATGACTCTAATTTCTATGCAGAATTTGATGTACTAAAGAAGCGGCCGCAAAGATTTTCAAACGGTGAATAATTTACGCCTAACTCTCGTTCAGAACATGTTCTATCATACGCAATCTATTATTTGGTTCCTGCTGATCATTATCAAAGAAAGCAGCAGTGTAAATAACAACAAATAGCAGTCTCTTGTCATTGTTTTGATAATGAGACGATTCCTCTCTCTTTTTTAAAAAAAATTGTAAGCGGCGGTAGCGCGCACAAAAGCAAGCCATGCCGCGAGCGGCGACAGGCCGTAAACACGCACTATCAGAATGCGACAAACAATGACACAGTATAGTAATGCATTTTCAGCTTAGAGTGACGTAAACACCTATAACAAAGAAGACGGCACTTATCAGATCAAAGGAAAATAAGCAATCGATTCAAACCAGACGAAGCACATGAAAAAGGAAGGGTACCCGTATAAATACGGACGGAGCGCCTGACGCATAGCAATGGCTACCTGGTAAAGCTTAACTGCTAAGCTTACGACTGGAACCAAACTACTGTAGCTGTATTGTCACTCATTCGACCTACATTGTTTCTCATATTACAATGGACCAACTTTGTTTCGATTTGGAGGTGCGGCCTAAGACATTTCTCTCCCCTTGAATTTCGAGTCTCAAATTTCAGGTGCGGCTTATATTCGGGATTTTTTTTTTCTTTTATTTCGAGTCTCATTTTTCAGGTGCGGCTTAGATTCGAGTGCGGCTTGCATTCGAGTAAATACGGTAACTCTCACTCTGCACTGGTATTCTATTCCAAGTTTCCCTACGTGGTTCATGGTCCATCCACATCCGTGGCAGCCACTATTTTACACCCTATTTAAGATTTTTCAATTGAGGGACTTCTGTGTACCATGGTTACTGATAACGGCCCCCAGTTTGTTTCTTGGTAAGTTACATATTTTTGTCTGGCTAGTGGGGTCTGCCATCCCACACAGCTCCACCACTTGATCCTCAATCTAATAGTGAAGCCGAACACACACTTAGCATGTTTAAAACTCAGATGCAGAAGTCCGTATCTGGCAGGGGCCTGAAGCCGCTTTAGATCATTTTTTTCATTTGTATAATTTAACTCCGGTTGGAGACAAGAGCCCGGTGGAGCTGCCACACGGATGCCAACCGCAGACCCTCCTTCACCTGCCACATCTGATGCCGCATCGCCAGCTAAGTGACGGTTCCAGCTAGATACGCGTATCTCAGCTCACAGTTTTGGCTGCAGGCCGAACTCACCACCGCCGAGCGTCACAGGGCCGACGCCCAAGCGGCATCCACACTACTGACGGCAGGACGTCCGATCACTATAACCGGCCACGCCCGCACGCGGCAGGCTCTGTCGAGGAGGTCCCACCACCTTTCACCTACCCGCCTCCGCCTATCGCCGTTCCCACGTCTCAGACGGTCCGGTTCGTGCTGTAGCGGGGGTCACTGCCAGACAGGTGGCCATCCGGAGTCACTGTCTCCATCCCCACTCCTCGACTGACGTCGCTAGTGTGTCCCCACTGCACCGGATGCCGCAGTTAGCGACGCATCTGTCACTGGGTCACGTGATGCACTCCCCGCTGAAACTTTTGATGCTGACCACTGACCTCGAACTGGACATTACGACCTACGGCCTCTCATAAGAAGAGGGACGACTTACCAGCCCTACTCGCCCACGCCTGCCCACCACACGCTGCAGCAGCAGCTGACATCGGGTGACAAAACGGATGTCAGCACCTTCGTCGGTGTTTTCCATTACTAGTAGTCTCTGTGCCTTGCGAGATCAGTGCTTTTTTTCCCCCTTCTTCACAGTACCGTTGCTCCTTTACAGTACCAGTGCTTTTTTTCCAGTCCCACGAATTTTTCTGTATCACAGATTTTTCTGTGCCTATAGATTTTATGTATGTTTGTGGTTTTCCCATCCCTAGAAGGGAGCAGCGACAGATTACATCTCCACTCACAATGTGCGCAATTTCAGTGACACAGCTCACACGACCGCTTATAAAGGCTCCACAGCGTGCTCTGGTGAGCTGGAAAAGAAACAGTATTATTTAAGCGAGCCCAAACGAGTGCTTAGCCTGTTCCGTATCCCGTATTACTGATGTCCAGTCAATGTGTCTTCGCGGAGTTATTGTTCGATGCAAAGAAAATGAGGTAACTGTCACCACACCTGTAGTCATTTACATTCAACTTTAGCTGTTGTGGGATCAGAGAGTAAGATAATCAGGGCAAGCCGAAGAGTTAGGCGGAGCAGCAACAGTGTCGGTGTCAACTGTGGCCAGAGCAGCAACAGCGTCGGTGTCAACTGTGGCCGGAGCAACTGCTGTTGGGCGATCGTCAGCTACTGTGGCTGGGGCAGGTGCACCAGCTCCTGCATATGCTGCACACAGGCATCGGCACGGGTCACTGCCAGTGGCAGCTGCCAGTGAAGCCCTCTGATGAGCGTATGGGTCTGCAAAAAGACTCATTTGTTGTCCCACTCCCGTGCTCTCTAATATATTAATGGACAGTAAATTACTGATACAAGTTGTGACAGATAGAAAAAAAATTATGTCTAGAGGAACGGGATTTGGGGAATCGAAATATAATGTCCAGTTCACAACAGAGATTGAACGCGAGGAATGGATTTGCAACGGAGCGCTTCTAACAGTAGCCACTGTGAGGGAACTGTCAAGGTATTTGTCTCGAGTAAATCAGCTGTACTGTAGCCACGAGCACATCTGACCCGTACGTGTGGCAAGACCGCATAAACCCACATTCCCCAGAGAGGGGAACTGTAGCCGCAGTGGCAACGGCCCAGACGCTCGGCTGGTCTGTCCTTTTAACATTAGCTAACATGGTCTCACTATAGCAGTACTGCGAATGGCTGTTACTGACATACAACTCGAGTAGTCGTACTTCCCGAGGACATCCGGCTCCGATGTACAGCTTAATGACTGCGGCATCGTCTTGTGGAAAATATTCCTTAGAGAAAATAGTTGCCACTTCCCCACACAGAATTCAGATCTGTGGTCAGTGACTACTCAGACAATAATATCATAGAAAAAAATAAAACTGGCACTCCACAGACCAGTACATAGGATGCTAGAGCACGTAACAAAGTTGGTAGGTTAGAGTATTTAAAAAGACATATGGATAAATTCAAGTTAAATATAGTGCAAATAATTGAAATTCTATGGCTGGAAGTAAAGGATTTCTGGTCAGGTCTGTTAAGGGTTATAAACATGAAATCAATTATGCATCAGGGAGGAGTAAGGCTGATAATGAATAAAAAAAATAGCAATGTGGGTAAGCGATTGAAATGTGCAATACTGGAGTTAAAAATTATTCAGATCTTTGAAGGAAATGTAAACTTAATTCTGAATGTTGTTGTTGTTGTGGTCTTCAGTCCTGAGACTGGTTTGATGCAGCTCTCCATGCTACTCTATCCTGTGCAAGCTTCTTCATCTCCCAGTACCTACTGCAACCTACATCCTTCTGAATCTGCTTAGCGTATTCATCTCTTGGTCTCCATCTACGATTTTTACCCTCCACGCTGCCCTCCAATGCTAAATTTGTGATCCCTTAATGCCTCAAAACATGTCCTACCAACCGATCCCTTCTTCTAGTCAATTTGTGCCACAAACTTCTCTTCTCCCCAATCCTATTCAATACCTTCTCATTAGTTACATGATCTACCCACCTTATCTTCAGCATTCTTCTGTAGCACCACATTTCGAAAGCTTCTATTCTCTTCTTGTCCAAACTATTTATCATCCATGTTTCACTTCCATACATGGCTACACTCCATACAAATACTTTCAGAAACGACTTCCTGACACTTAAATCTATACTCGATGTTAACAAATTTCTCTTCTTTAGAAACGATTTCCTTGCCATTGACAGTCTACATTTTATATCCTCTCTACTTCGACCATCATCAGTTATTTTACTCCCTAAATAGCAAAATTCCTTTACTACTTTAAGTGTCTCATTTCCTAATCTAATTCACTCAGCATCACCTGATTTAATTTGACTACATTCCATTATCCTCATTTTGCTTTTGTTGATGTTCATCTTATATCCTCCTTTCAAGACACTGTCCATTCCGTTCAACTGCTCTTCCAAGTCTTTTGCTGTCTCTGACACAATTACAATGTCATCGGCAAACCTCAAAGTTTTTACTTCTTCTCCATGAATTTTAATGCCTACTCCGAATTTTTCCTTTGTTTCCTTTACTGCTTGCTCAATATACAGATTGAATAACATCGGGGAGAGGCTACAACCCTGTCTCACTCCTTTCCTAACCACTACTTCCATTTCATGCCCCTCGACTCTTACAACTGCCATCTGGTTTTTGTACAAATTGCAAATAGCCTTTCGCTCCCTGTATTTTACCCCTGCCACATTCAGAATTTGAAAGAGAGTATTCCAGTTAACATTGACAAAAGCTTTCTCTAAGTCTACAAATGCTAGAAACGTAGGTTTGCCTTTTCTTAATCTTTCTTCTAAGATAAGTCGTAAGGTTAGTATTGCCTCACATGTTCCAACATTTCTACGGAATCCAAACTGATCTTCCCCGAGGTCTGCTTCTACCAGTTTTTCCATTCGTCTGTAAAGAATTCGCGTTAGTATTTTGCAGCTGTGGCTTATTAAACTGATAGTTCGTTAATTTTCACATCTGTCAACACCTGCTTTCTTTGGGATTGGAATTATTACATTCTTCTTGAAGTCTGAGGGTATTTCGCCTGTCTCATACATCTTGCTCACCAGATGGTAGAGTTTTGTCATGACTGGCTCTCCCAAGGCCATCAGTAGTTCTAATGGAATGTTGTCTACTACCGGGGCCTTGTTTCGACTCAGGTCTTTCAGTGCTCTGTCAAACTCTTCACGCAGTATCTTATCTCCAATTTCGTCTTCATCTACATCCTCTTCCATTTCCATAATATTGTCCTCAAGTACTTCGCCCTTGTATAAACCCTCTATATACTCCTTCCACCTTTCTGCCTTCGCTTCTTTGCTTAGAACTGGGTTGCCATCTGAGCTCTTGATATTCATACAAGTGGTTCTCTTCTCTCCAAAGGTCTCTTTAATTTTCCTGTAGGCAGTATCTATCTTACCCTTAGTGAGACAAGCCTCTACATTCTTACATTTGTCCTCTAGCCATCCCTGCTTAGCCATTTTGCACTTCCTGCCGATTTCATTTTTGAGACGTTTGTATTCCTTTTTGCCTGCTTCATTTACTGCATTTTTATATTTTCTCCTTTCATCAATTAAATTTAATATTTCTTGTGTTACCCAAGGATTTCTATTAGTCCTCGTCTTTTTACCTACTTGATCCTCTGCTGCCTTCACTACTTCATCCCTCAGAGCTACCCATTCTTCTTCTACTGTATTTCTTTCTCCCATTCCTGTCAATTGTTCTCTTATGCTCTCCCTGAAACTCTTTACAACCTCTCATTGTTTCAGTTTATCAAGGTCCCATATCCTTAAATTCCCACCTTTTTGCAGTTTCTTCAGTTTCAATCTGCAGATCATAACCAATAGATTGTGGTCAGAATCCACATCTGCCCCTGGAAATGTCTTACAATTTAAAACCTGGTTCCTAAATCTCTGTCTTACCATTATATAATCTATCTGATACCTTTTAGTATCTCCAGGATTCTTCCAGGTATACAACCTTCTTTTATGATTCTTGAACCAAGTGTTAGCTATGATTAGGTTATGCTCTGTGCAAAATTCTACAAGGCGGCTTCCTCTTTCATTTTTTCCCCCCAATCCATATTCGCCTACCATGTTTCCTTCTCTCCCTTTTCCTATTGATGAATTCCAGTCACCCATGACTATTAAATTTACGTCTCCCTTCACTACCTGAATGATATCTTTTATCTCGTCATACATTTCATCAAATTCTTCATCATCTGCAGAGCTAGTTGGCATATAAACTTGTACTACTGTAGTAGGCATGGGCTTTGTGTCTATCTTGGCCACAATAATGCCTTCACTATGCTGTTTGTGGTAGCTAACCCGCACTCTTATTTTTTTATTCATTATTAAACCTACTCCTGCATTACCCCTATTTGATTTTGTATTTATAACCCTGTAATCACCTGACAAAAAGTCTTGTTCCTCCTGCCACCAAACTTCACTAATTCTGAATGGGGAATGGAATTTGACAGTAGGAATAGGAAAAATTGTAGGAAAGCACGGACTGGGAGAAAGGAATTACGTGGGAAGTCACTTGACAGAATTCTGCACACAACACAATTTCTTAACATTTCACTTAAAGAATCATGGAATACGATTATACACATGAAAGAGACCTGGAGACACTGCTAGATTTCGGACAACTGTCCAATACAGGACTACATAATTTTTTTACAGTCATAATTTCTTGTGCTACAACTTCATTGCACCGTTTTCTGTTACTGTCATGTGTAACAAACACACTGTACTTAGAAGATTTTTGGCACTCCCAGTTTCCACCAATGACAGAGGGCAAGATGAGGCACATTCACAACATTCACTATCGACTGCCACAACAGTGGAAGTGACACGTGATGAACAACATGCAGTTCTGATTCTCTGAAATTATTCTTTCTTCTCAGCAAATCTTCAGTTGAGGCCTATGCAATGTTACAAGAGGCCTATGGATAGTTTGCTCTTCCCTACAGCAGAACTCAAAAGATGGTTAAATTGTTTAAATAGGGAAACAACAATGACGGTACTGGCACTCCAGTTACGGCCTTAAGGAAGAATACAACGCCGGTGTTGTCGTCAGGGAGGATCGACGAATAACCTTAGGGACAATTCCAAAAATACTGAAAATTTTGTTGCCTGCCACAGACAAGTCCTTGAAAGAATGTTTACACACAAGTTGTGTCTATGTGAGGCAGGTTCCGTCACTCGATTTTCAAACAGAGGCATTCACGTGCAGGTCTGTTTGGAGTTTGAGTTGACATTACATGTGGATTAGTAGTTACTTTCAGATGCAATCAATGCTGATGAAACTTGGCTATGTCATTTTGATACTGAGAGTGAACAGCAAGGCTCAGTGCGGAAATCTACGGTGTCACAAACCATTACAAAACAAAAAGTACTTCCTTCTGTTCCCACACTTACATCAGCTACAGATCACTTATTCACGAAACTGGCCACATCATGCACCACAATAATGCACAGTCACATACTTCAAGTTATGTTATTAAAAATAATGCAAAAAACAATGGGAAGTGCATTACCTCACACCGCCTACGGTAGAGATTTTCCCCCATTGACTATTTTCTATTCCCTAACACAAAAAGCTACCTTGATGGGAAGCCTTTCCTGTCATCACAAGCAGCAGTGAAGACTGGAGCAAATTCCGAGGGACCTTTCAAAAGGTTACAATCATTTTTCACTGAACAGCTCTCATAAATTGATATGATACAAGACCTGGACTCTTACCATAGCGGTGTTATAAAACTGAAACCTTTGCTCCACACACCTTATTTTTGTCCTAATGGGTAGTGTAATTGCTGTGTACACTTTGAGCTTAATGCAATTATATTTAAAGGTCGATAATATCTGTTATATTTCAGGCAAATGAATAACTGAATATGGCTGCTACTGTTACTAATCTAATATCTTTTCTTGTGACTGGCTCCTCGGGAAGCCATTATCACCGTTGTCAACCTCAACACTACCTCATGCATTAGACATGCTTAGATGTGTCCAGTTCAATAACTTTGATGAACACAGAAGTTTCCCTTACAGTTATAAACTGATCTGTGAAACTGCAGTTTCAATATGTAAGCATGCAAGAATTCCAACACAGCAAATAGATTCACGTGTTGGGAAACTATCGAAGCTATATAAGCGATATCTAAAAACTTAAAGAAAAATAGAAATAGACAAGCAAAACTTGAGATAATGACACAAAATATATTTAAAACAAGTTATTTAAGAATGAAAATAATCTGTTATTGACAATATAATTTAACTGGACAGATAAAAAGTCAGCTCACCGAGCGGCAGTAAGAGAATACCTGCCGCCACTTGTTGAGTAGATTAATTTTTTCAATCCAACATAAAAAAAACTACTGACCAAACAGTGGCAGGGGAACACACACGCAAAAGGGTTTAACTTTTACAAGCTTTCAGAGCTGCGGCTTCTTCTTCTGGCATAATAGCTGAAGGGGAAGGAAGAGGGGTGAAGGAAAAGGACTGGAGTGGTTTAAGGAAAGAGGTACAGTTCAGAAAAGTCACCCACAATCTCACGTAAGAGACACTTACCGGACGGGATGAGAAAGGAAGACTGATTGTCGTGGACTGCACCAGACGAGATTTGAAAATCTGACAGCTTAAAGGTGGATGACAGGGTAATATGGAAGACAGAGATTACTAATAAAACACTGTGCTTTGAATTAATAAGAGGGAAAAGCTACATGCATTATATGTAACAGACTTGGAAGGGGGAACAGACATGTCCGAAAATGAAGTGAAGAAGGGAGTAGTTACTGTGAAGAAATGCTGAGACGGAAGGAATTAATGTAAATCAAGGCCAGGTGGGTGGGGAGAACCGAGAACACGTTGTAGTGCTAGTTCCCAACTGTGGAGTTCTGGGAAACTGGTGTCTGGCAGAAGAATCTAGATGGCGAGTCTGGTGAAACAGGCACCGAGGTCACGGCTTTTGTGTCGTACAGCACTCTCTGTGACAGGATATTGTGTGTCACACCGTCTGCCTACACCCGTTCGTCCTGACCCTTTTGTGTGTGCGCTTCCCTGCCGCCATTTGGTGTGTAGATCAATTAAATTACATGAACAAGTTGTTTGATGTTGCTAGGAAAACTGCAATAGTAGAGATTATACAGAGGAAGACACACTATTTCCTCAAAAGCAAGGACAAGATGTCTTTTCTAGTAGTATGTCAGGAGCTGGTCTGAAGATAGCAGCTAACAAAAGCAAGATGAGGAAGCGAGAGGAAAAACATAGAATAAAGGGAGCTTGGTAAGAAGAAATGATTTTATCCACAAAAGGAGTCACAATCACCCTTTCTTTCACTATGTCATGATCATGTTTGTCATCTATTGAAACTGATGACAAAGACGAATAAGGACCATCCAAATCATTACGTGCGTCTTCGACATCACCACCTGGAGATTTTCCCTCCGTACCACCAAATGTACATGTAAACATATTCGAGTCACCAAAAGTTGTTAGCGTTTTGTATAGAGTCAATCTTCCACTTGGTGGAGCAGTATTTGTAGCTGATGCCATTGTATAGGTGTCAAGTCATAATGTTTCTGATTTAACTATGTCTAGAACTTCAATCAGGAGGCTGAGAAGGGAAATCAGGCAGACAGCTGTAAAAGAAGAAGAGATATATAATATTTTGGATGGTCCTCCTTTTATACTGGGATTGAAAAATGCTTACAGATATAACCAATCAAAATAAAAACATGACTGAATTGCTGTCCTTCTTACTGAAAATGGACAAGAAAAGCTTGTGAATCTCAGGCTCAGGCTTGCATAAATTTAATTAGAGTGAATCTGGTGTTAAACATCATCAAGGACTCAAGGACTTGTGCTCAAGACTACAGCTAGTAACACTGGGCTTCAACAAAGAACGTGTACAAAGATCCAAGAAACTTTCGATTCAGAGTCAGTGCGGATTGCTTGCCGTCATCATGTTCTGGAAATCGTATTATCAGGTATATTGTCCAACATCACGGAAAGGGTAGTTGCCACTCAGCCATACAGGAGAGACACTCAGTCGTGGATAAGCACAACAAAAATATTGTCTAACAGAGCTTTCGGCCAAACAGGCGTTCATCAGAATAGAATAGACTAAACACACACACACACACACACACACACACACACACACACACACACACACACACACACACACGAACAGTCTCTATCTGCCAAGGGCAGACTACGAGCAACAGTGCACGATGGGAAACACACAATGGGTGCTGGGGTTAAGAAGGAGGCTTTGATGGGGAGGGGGAGACATAGCTGGGTTGGGGTAAGGCACGGTAAAGCACTGCTAGTGGGAGCATACAGGGACGACTGCTATATGGTGAGTAGCAACTACCCTTTTCATAATACTGTCATTATTCCAGCCCAGATTTTCCATTGTCAGATCTATTTTCCCATATTTTAGCTACATCTACAAGTCCAGAAGCAACCTTTTCAAACATTTTCAACAAAAATGGTCTTCAATTAATCTCTCTAATTATCCTGCAGGACTGGATGCACTATTAGAGGATCCAGTAATGAAAAAATTGCAAAATGAAATGCTGGATTACTTGCCACATCCTCTACAAGTTCAACAGCCAAAAGATGATTATAAAGAATTCTTGGTATTGTCCTTATTGTTTCTCGGTGGTCATTTCGATCTTCCGCTCCCATGCATCATGCTTGCTGTGCCGCAAGAGGCTTTTGTGCACTGAAATTATTTCTCTTCCAATATTAGTTTAAAATAACACAACAAAAAATCCAGAATATAACTGACTTGGCTGCATTTGTCAGACCTGTTTATACCAGGGAGTGGAATGAAGCACATTTTAGTATCTGAAGCCCTCCAATGATAGCAGACTTATTACTCTCCTCCACAATTATCGAGCAAAACTGCAGCTAGTGAAGTGTATAAAGCTCTTTGCAGGAATCTTTGATTTCTCTCTGAGCACTCAGTTGCCCTAGCGTCCTTTGACAATGGAGTAGAAACAGACACAGGAAAACATAGTGAAAAACTTGCAATGCCCACAAATATCTGGTACTCCTTGTGGATGCAAGATAATGAATCAGATGAAGGAGTTTGAAGACCTGAATACTGTGAAAGAACAGAAGAATGAAATCAGAATATTTTCTACAGATCTCCTACAGAACGACCACATCATCCGGTATTCAAAGAGCTTCTTCACCACTGCTCTCAGAAGAAAGTAGTAAATGACACAGCAGAACACATTATCAGCCTGATCCAAACTACAATGGAAGACTGGTGAAGGATGAGAAGCAGAAACAGTTTCTTCTTCGAATTACTTCCAAACATTGTAAAGACCTCTACCTCTTCAGAAGTTGCTATCATGGCACATTTTGCACATTCATCAAGAGAATGATTTTTTTTCCTTGTATTAAAAAATTGTTGTGCCCTTGAGCAATCTCTGAAAGAAAATATTCTTTTATAAAATTTTGTGTTATCTCACTTTTATACATAAAAGCCTTGAGGAGATACAAAATTTGAAACTTCGGTATTTTTTGACCACCCAACTGACCATATTCGTCGGTCATGGACTGCAGACTGAAACTGAAGAAACTGCATAAAGGTGGAAATTTAAAGATATAGGACTGGGACAAATTACAAGAACCAAGTGTTCTTAGGAGCTAATGCAACAACTGGCTGAAACAGGTGAAAAGAAGATGGACAGGTAGTTTTGAAGGACTAAATAGTGAACACAGCAGTAGGTAAAATAGACAAAAAGACAAAATACATTAAAAATCCGTGGGTAACTAATTAGTGAACACAGCAGAAGGTAAAATAAGCAAAACTACAAAACCCATTAAAAATACATGGTATGCGATACTAAATTTAACTGATAAGAGGAGCAAGTATGAAAATGCAGCAAATGAAACAAGCTAAAGTGAATACAGATGTCTAAAACATGAGATGTATAGGAACTGCAAAAAGTTACACGACAAATGCAAGTTGAAGCTGGCATGACTAAAGCTAAAATAAATTCCACCTATTCAAAAATTGAAATAGATCTTGGAGAAAAGAAGAGCAGCTGTAAGATTGCCAAGAACTCAGATGGCTAGCTAGTATTAAGCAATGATTGGAAAAGCTGAAAGGCGGAAGAGGATATGCAGAATGTCTACATGTGGGAATATTACAGAAATTAAAAAGAAATAAATGAAGATGAGATGGGAGACATGATACTGTGAGAAGAATTTGGCAGAGCACTGAAAGAGTTAAGTAGAAACAATGCCTTCACATTCTCTCAGAATTATCAAGGAGAGCCAGCCAGGGCAATATTATTGCACCTGGTGTGCACAACAATAGGGTGCAGAAGTGACGTCAGACTTCAAGGGGAATTTAGTAATTCCTATTCCAAAGAAGGTAGGTGGTCAGTGTTGTGATTATTAACAAACAATAGATAGAAAAAGGAGTGATCAGAAAGTACTGATACAAATTAGTCACAGAATAATGGAAGAATCACTAGAAGCCGTCTTCAAGGAATATTAGTTTGGGTTGCGATAAAATGTAAGAATGTGTTGAGGCCGGTATTACACTATCAAATTTCTTTGTCAAAGTTTTGATCAATGATGTGATCAAATATTCCGTCAAATATATTTGACAAAAATCTTTGACGTAGCGCTAGAAGGGGTATTACACTGTCATAATATTTTTCGTCAAATTTCAAGATGGCTGAAAACAACTTGTCAGTAATCGCAGCAGTTGCATGTACCACAATTGCACTGTGTGCACATGCAGATGAGAAGCGGCGGAAAGAAAGGAAACATACCTGGGTGAAGCCGTGGATTTTAGGATGACATGATAACAGCATTCAACAAGACTTGTTACGTGAGCTTATTATAGTGGAGGACGTCAAGTCGTACATCAATTACTTAAGAATGGATGAGCATACATTTCTGTACGTGCTCAGTGAAGTGTGTTCTCATATCACAAAGCACAATATTCACTTAAAAACTGCTACATCTGCAGAAGACAGGCTCACTGTAACACTCAGATTTGTTGCTACAGGAGAGGGTTAGGTTAGGTCAGATTAGGTTAGGTTAGGTCAGGTCAGGTCTCCAATCTTCTTAATCTATTTTTGTATTCAAGGTGCTTCACGTTGTTAAGCGCCTCATCAGCTTCATATATCTCTATTAATTTTGTAGTTGTCGGCACACACCAATTATATTTGCTGGTTTTGTGGCGGTGTTCGTAGCGACAAGCAGTTCGCTGTAGAAACGGCTTACGAAGTCACCGCCACACTTTTAATAGCGGGTCGACCGGTCCGCTGGAACAGTGAACAGAAAGGTGAAAACCCAAACACTCTGATTAAATAAAAGTCGGTACTTATCTTTATTAACGAAGATACAGAAACAGTCGTGAACTCCGTGTCTACAGAGATCTGTCTAGTTCGAGTCGGAGTGGCTAGGTCAGCGTCGGCTGACGACAAACAACTACTCTGCTGCGATGAACACACAACTGACTAGCAAGTACACAATTCGGTGGCGAGTATACAACTGAGCGGCGAATACAGAACTGTCCTAGCGCTCGCGACTCCAGCGCTTAAGAAGCCAGAAGCCAGCGGTGGCGCGCGCAGACTTGCGGCGATTTGCTGTCTCGCTGGCGCTGCTTATGCGGACGGCGTCCGGACTTTGATGCTGCCAACCTTTTGGCAGCGGGCTCGGGTGGCATTACTGGCTAGGATATAACAGCTGGCAATGTTTATAAAAACACTACAGATGACAGAACACTGCAGCAATGCTGGGGACCCATGTGGTAACATGTCACATTGCAGTCAACAGAAGACAAGCGACTTCTTTGACAAATCTACAGCGAGGCCCTAGATTTGATCAAATATTGGATGACATTTGACAAAGTTCCCTATCACAATATCAAATATCTTTGACAAAGATTTTTGACAAAGATATTTGACAAAGAAATTTGATAGTGTAATACCGGCCTAAGCAGTACTGACTGAATGACTTATGTTAGAAGGTAAACTGAAAGTAGGTGATCCTACATTTACAGTATCTGTAGATTTTGGGGAGATTTAATGATGCTGCCTGGAATACACTCTTCAAAAATTCCCAAAGAAACGCGGGTAAAATACAGGGAACTGAAAGTTATCTACATGTTGTGTATAAAAAAAACTGTGATTATAGTAGGGAAAGGACACAAAAAAAAAAAAAAGGAAGCAGTGGTCAAGAAAGGAGTGAAACTCACTCCAATATCCAATCTGTACAGTAAGTGAACAGTAATGAAACACTGGGGAAGGGTATTAAAAATCAGGAAGAAGTGCTAAAAAATGAAGTTTGCCTAAAATATTGTAATTCCGTCACAGATGGCAAATGACTTAGAAGACCAGTTGATCAAAATGGATAGCGTCTTAAAGGGAGGTTAAAAGATGAATACTATGGAAAGATAAACATGGGACTGGATTAGGAAATGAGGAACTAAAATTAGTATAAGAGTTTTGCTATTTAGGCAGTGAAATAACTGACAATGCTGGAAATAGAGAGAGTATAAAACAAAGACTGGCAACAGCAAGGAAAGCATTTTTGGGAAAAAAGTTTTGACATCAAATATTAAGTTTAAATTTAAGGAAGTCTTTTCCAAATGTGTTTGTCTGGAGTGTACATGCACTGCAAACAGTTCAGACTAGTAAGAATAGAGGCTTTCGAAATGTAATGCTACAGAATTATATTGACAATTGTATACGTCAAATAATTAATAAGGAAATACTGACGTGAACTGTAGAGAAAGGTAATTTACAGCACAACTCACGTAATAAGGGGGATCAGTCGATAGGACATGTCTGAAGGCATCGGGGACTCGTCACCTCCGTAAAGGGGGAAGTGTGTGGGCTGAAATTTGTAGACAGCGATGGAGGCTCGAATACGGCCAGTCGGCAGATCTAAACAGATACAGGTCGCAATTTTTATATGGAAACTGAGAGGCCTACAGTAGGACTGACGCGGAGAGCTGCACCGAACTGGGTTTTGGAAGGTAGACAGAAATGACGGTGACAAAGCTGATGATACTGAAGTGAGATGCAGTTGTTCAAGCAACGTCCACTGCAACATTCCTGTTTCGTCTGCTCTGCATTTGTTATCATACGCTCTTACAGTGACGAACTGCCTGTCACATTACTTGTCAATAAAATGACCTTGCCTTTGCGGATGTGTCTTTTTTTCCAGCAGTATATACTGTTCACTGGATGAAACAGTTTCAACATTTACATCTTTCTCAGAAGCCCTGCAAAACAAGAAACTACAGTGCTGGTGCTGAAGATGCCGAGCTCTTCCTGGAGTACATTAAGCTACAACAAGGTACATGCAGTATCGATGTAACACTTGTAAAGCGGTTGCGTGGTAAAGCATGCCACCGTCGCATATCACCACTGTAACAGTTAAAAATTAGGGACATGTTTCGTAGTGAGTGACACGAATGTATAATTATGTACAGAATATTTTTACACTCAAGGACAAAGTTTTATTTGAAAATTAATGTATTTTGGATTTAATAAAGTATATCCCCTATGTTTTAAAATTGTATCCTTCAGTTCAATAAAGTACAGTACTCTATATCCCCTACGTTTTCAAAATAAATACCGTATTTACTCGAATCTAAGCTGCACCTGAAAAATGAGACTCAAAATCAAGGAACAAAAATTTCCAGAATCTAAGCCGCACCAGAAATTTGAGACTCGAAATTCAGGGGGAGAGAAAACTTTTAGGCTGCATCTCTAAATCGAAACAAAGCTGGTCCATTGTAATATGAGACACAATTTAGGTAGAATGAATGACCATACAGCTACAGTCGTTTGGTTCGAGTTGTAAGCTTAGCACTTAAGTTTTACCAGGTAGCCATTGCTATGTGTCAGGCCCTCCGTCCATATTTATATGGGTACCCTTCCTTTTTCACGTGCATTGTCTGGTTTGAACTGATTGCTTATTTTTCTTCGATCTGATAAGCACCGTTTCCTTTGTTATAGGTGTTTAGTCACTCTAAGCTGAAAATGCATTACTGTACTGTGTCATGCATTGTTTGTCGGATTCTGATAGTGCGTGGTTACGGCCTGTCGCCGCTCGCGGCATGGCTTGCTTTTGTGCGCGCTACCGCCGCTTACAACTAAAAAAAAAAAAAAAAAAAAAGAGGAGAGAGAAAGAGAGAGAAGAATCGTCTCATTAGTGAAACAATGGCAAGAGACTGCTATTTGTTGTTACTTACAGTGCCGCTTTGTTTGATAATGATCAACAAGAACCAAATAATAGACTGCGTATGATAGAAGATGTTCTGAATAAGAGTTAAGCAAAAGTTTTTCTCCGTTTGAAAATCTTTGAAGGCGCCTCTTTAATACATTACATTCTGCACAGAAATTAGAGTCATCTTAGATTAAAAAATCTAGTCAATTGCTGTGGTTCATTTCTGACTGTATCACTATTAGGCATAAGAATAATACGAACATAAACATGACATGATATTTATATTCTTCCGCGTTTGCTGTTGTCTCACTCTAGTTTCGTAGTTTAGTAGGCACACAGGATTAAATGAGATAGCAGCAAACACGAAACAATACATGGCAAAATGTTTGTATTCATATTATTCTTATGGTGAAGAGAATACTGTATGTGATTCAGAATTCATAAAAGTTCCTATTAGCAACCATCTTTTCTCACAGGTAGGAAAAAATTCAGAACGTAGAATTGGCCATATTGACAAACATCCCAAACAGTCTTTCCAGTCAGATTTTCATAGTACATTGAAATGCTGCTACATTCAAAGATGAACAATATGGAATTTGTATTTACTTCGGTGGATAATGTATAGAAATATAGTGGTCGAAACTGGGGCGAAGTAAAAAGCTTATCTTCCACCTTTTTTTTTTTCTCTTTTAATTTCTTTACTGACGCAGAGATTTTGGAGCCAGTATTTATCTTTGTGCCTACAAAGCAAGCCTGTGTAGAGCTACATATATTCAACAGCAGAAGTTAGTTGTGGCGGCACCCACCAAAATGTTTCAGAACTTCCACTTGCTTTGCACTCGATTCTAAGCCGCAGGCAGTTTTTTGGATTACAAAAACTGGAAAAAAAATTTGGCTTAAATTCGAATAAATAAGGAAAATACAAAATAAGTGCATTAAATAAATTTCAGACACTCAATAATCTGGCACTTCCGCTAATCCAACAGGCATATGTGCCAGGAATGGCCAGATTAGCAACAGTCTAGTGTATTGTATTGTATAAAGCAGTTTCGAGAGGAGCAGCCGTTTATTGTAAGACTTTAACTTTCCATCTTGCAACTTATTTTGTAGTTATAGTTAAATGGGGCTTTTCTTATAATACATGTAATAAATTTTCATAGAAAATTAACTAAAACACGGTTATAAGGTTAAACTTATTAAGAGAATACATCTCTATCACAGCAAAACTGGCAAAAGTGTAACATGCTTAGGTCAGGGGAATAAAAGGTTAAGCAAAACAAGGATGCAAACAGCTTACTCACATAGCTCTGCTTGTGTTTTCTCCTCACCGAGGATTCTGTCTCTTTGGACGATCTTTTCATTTCCAATACCAAAAATAATAATAGTAATTAAATAAATAAAAACACAATAAAAAACGAATTTCAGCACCTGAATAAATGAAAATCAACTGAAATCAATTATCAATCAGTAACTATAACAAACTGTGAAAATTTTTGAAAGGCTTATTCCCACCCCAAATGGTGTGAGGAAAGACAAAGTGATACAGACCAGGTGTTGTAACAGTGGATCGATGTGTAATAGCTATACCCAGTACCAGTGATGGAGCTGGTAAGGACAGTGTCTGGCCAGCTTTCACAGCCCACATCTCTATTAGTCCCGTCTTACACCGGCCTCTGCCCTCCACCTCCATTTGAATTCTGTAAACACCACAGCGAACTCTACCTGAAACACACAATAAGACCTCTCCACATCCACAAGTCAGCAATGTTGGTTCAAGAAAATCAAGGGTCAAGTACCAGGAAAAGAGATGAAAAAGTATTACCTGCCATTAAAATGGTTGGCACTTCCCCAATTACGTTTGCAGAGCTCAGCAAGTTGACTTTATCAAAAAGAAAAAAACTGCACAAGCATTCAGTCATTTAATAAACAGATTATTCCGCCTCCCCTACTCCACCTCTCAATTTTTTACTACTGGAGTTAATTTTATTCCGTTTGTGGTTTTATTTATTTAGATATGATTATATATGTGTAGCAGCAAGTAAGTTGGTACATGGTAACTAGTAACTTTGCTTTACGATATTAAAGTTTGGATTTGCAATATTCAGACTGATATAAAACTGAAACTGAGAGCTCCTGGCAGTACACAAAATTATTTGTAACAAGTTGCAATGGTTCTGATTCAATGTTATTACACTCTCTTTATTTGGTTAATTCTTTCTTCATAAAAGGAAGTAACTTTGAGTAATTTTGAGTAAATATTTCACTTTGGCTGTATGAGTCACATTAGCACACATATGTTAAGTTCAGACATGGAGTGGGAGAGGGAATAAACACTTTTATCATCAATGTGGCACACCGTGGATCAAATTACTGCTTTTCCACATCTGCTCTGGATAATCACGTAGGGAACATTCACTTGCTACTGTAATATAATCAAAAAAGAAAAAAAACTGTATCTGAACTCACTACCTTGTCACGTTTTCAGAAAAGTCAGTAATGAAATTCAAATGATCGTTACAGCACTGAATGTTGGTTACGTTATGCAGTGGATTATTGAATACTGTTAATTAGACCAGGTGCGGCTAGCCCGCGTTCTCTTAATCTCAGGGAAAAAATGTAAAATATTGCTTTACTTTCACAGAGCAGACCTTGCCACAAAATGTGAAAATGATAAAGTCATAACACAGTTATTCGTTATATTTTTGTGCCCGCATAGAACATGTTGCACAGTACCTTCCAAATCAAACTGAGAAATGCACTGAATAATATAATATAGTCTGCCGGCACTGCTGGAAGCTGTAAGAAAATGTTAAATATTATTATGTTACCTCGCTTTACCGGCGAGGCGAATGCGATGCCTAAATTAAGTATTTTTTAAATGTGCTGCGTCTGCGGGCGTTGCCCTCGCACATTGGTACAGCGGCTTCCGCTAAATTAAATGCTGAAAATGTCTAAATTATTTGTGGGACGAATGGCTGGCAACTTAACAAATTATTTTAAAAACATATTTGCTCAAACTCTATATATTAAAACAAAAATTCATTAATTTTACACACCTTTTTACAACAGCTCGCCTAATGGCGGATCTCAAGCTTCATGAACAAAAGACTCACAGCCAGCATATACATTTGCTTAACACGCATGTGTTACTCGTAATGAAACCCAAGGAGAACAGAGAGATTATTACAATGCTTTTTACTATTTACACATGTACTGAATTGTCCTTTTTATCTGAGGCACAGATCATAATCACTAATTCATTTAACAAGAATACGATTTTCAAAGATAATAATATGTCATGGATTCAAAGTTAAAAATGCATAAAACGTCAAATAATTATGAATGTTCTACATACACACATAATATATTCGTGAAATGTTTACACAGTCTTGCTTTATTGCTTCACTTGGTCATGTTTATTCGTGTTTAAATTATTTCTCTTTCGCTGTGTGCGTGGCCCTATATCGATACATGTTAACTGGTCCTACACAGACGGAAAAAATTCTATCACACGCTTTATTATGACGACTGACCAGGAGACGCTACATCGCCCCCTGGCATCACACGGTGAACACATCACATGTTTGTCTGATGCCACTTGCGTCGACAAATAAAAGGGCATCACTTTATATAATAATAATAATCCCACAGGCTATCAACTAGTCACAGTTCCTTCATTACATGGTAGTGTTTTGTAGTCTTTCACATTTCTGATGATATGACACTTCCTCCACATTGTGAGATGACCTCACCTAGTCCCAGGAACTAACTTGTTGAGGCCCCCCCCTATCCAGGCACAGGGGGATCGGGAAACCTGGGAAAACCACACCGGGGCCCAGGTCGTCTCGCGAGTTTCCCAGATTTGTGTCTGCATGAATGTTCAACACATATTCAGTCACACGACACAATGTTCACAATATAATTGTCCTACGTAGTTGGCACGGATAAAATGTTAGTGGCCTACTATGATTGTAATAATTGGGGGAACTTAGATTGCATTGGTTTATCACACTGTCCAAGTATAGATCCCAATGTTGGCATATACAAGTCTGCCACACTGTCTATTATTTTATCATTACTCACAACAGTTAAAATTATTCACACTCCAAAGTCTTACCATGCGTTAACGCTGATTTCACTTCTATTGTGTGTGCAAAAATTTAAACACACAACGTCTAATGTGTTCAAGGCACACATCCAGCATGTTACTCATGAGATTAAGGTTCACTTGAAAGTCAAAATATTTGTTTTGAGTCACAAGATCTAGTTCACTTGTACGAGAAAAATAATGTTGTGTTGCATAACAAATGCTCAGTTTATATCTATTTTGTCACGGTAGGAAAGAATATTTGTGTGCCCACCTGAGGTTAAGTTCAAACATGTGATTCCATGCTGATGTGTTAGCACGATGATCCTCAGCAAGTTGTTGAGGTTGGTTGTAGCCGTCGGTCGTTGCAGGCGTTGGGCGGTGAGTACGTGGCGTGGCGGCGCGTCGGCTGCACCATGCAGATTCCCGCCGTGGGCGACACAGCACACAGCAGGTGAAGCGGCAGTGGAGGCGTTGACGTGCGTGGCACCGGCGCTGGCGCAGTGGCTACAGTGTTGACATAGCCGGCGCTTGTGCAGGCGCAGTAGGTACCGGATCAGCTGATTCGGCTCCGACCGGCAACTGTTTAGGTCGGCCATTTGCTGACCATCTGGGTCACGTCACGCGGCAGCTGTTGGTCCCCCCCACTCTCCGATGGAAGCATGAAACATAATGTCAAACACAGTGTAGCACTTTACGTGGCTACCTTTTTGCTGTGGGGAGAAATACACGTGGTTAAACACAGATTTACTGTCCAAGTATGCCTTCCTTCGAGTTAACTGCACAGGGTAGTCCACGGTTACGGATTCATGGTCTATACAACTGCACATTGAGCCGTGGCAGCTCATATCAATAGTGCCACTCTGGTGGTTTATCTTTCCTGCCATGGTCAGGGCAGTAAGCAGCGCCTTCTGCAGCCTACAGGAGGAGTAACGAGGCGAGGTCCAGTGGGGGTTGTGCTCCGGGACGTGGTGGAAGACGGTTGTCGGGTTGATGCAGCGAGTGTGGGACCAGACCTATCGCACGGAGATACACAAGTTGGCTCTGAACAGAAGGCACCGTAGCAAGCAGCGGGAAGCGGGCATCCTGTAATTTGTGTGAAGGAGTAACGATTTTTGCATTGGATGTCCCAGTGGTTCCTGAGAGTTGTGGTGGCTGCTTTCGAAGAACGGAATTGGTAAGAGCTTGTGTCTACGCTCTTTTCCGTACAATGTTGCTGCCTGCCGTTATAAACGGGTGAAAATCAGGCACTTGTATTGACTATACGGGAACTGGTGATGTAAAATTACATTTGTGATTGAGTCTCACTTGTACCATGACAATTTAGAGGCGAAAACTGTGGTGGTTTCATTAGGTCTGGTTCTTTGCTGTGCAACTAAGGGAGTCCGTTATTTGGGGTAACTGAGGGAGCAACATTATGTTGGTCTAAGTGATACGTTCTCCACATTTTGTCTATGGCTTTGTGAATCGAAATCTTGGGGGAGTACACGTTTGAGTAATTTGCTATTGTATTTATGGTTATGTTGTAAAGACTGTTCCTCAAAGGAAGTATTTCTTTTTAAAATATGTGCTCGGTCAGAGCCTATTTGAATATGATTTTAACTCATCATTAAAATTTTCTAGTCTTGCTTTCTTAAAAGGCTTTCAGTTAAATGATTGCCATTTGCCTGTTTAAATGTTTGAGTGACTTAAAGGAAAAGAATATTATTTGTAATTTGTACCGATTGTTCCTTTTAGGTAATACCTGACTTATGTGTTCAATAAATGAGTGTCTAGTCAATGGTGATGCACGGTTCTATTGCTAGCCTACCCCTTCCACTCCACAGCCTATTGAACTGCTTTGTGTCGAAATTGTGTTCAGAACACCCATCTGACCTGACACCTCACATGTACTGTAATACTTTTCTCAAAGTACATCAAATGCCGATTTGCACTACACATATTTCGATTGCATTCCCAGTTGAAGTACCTATTGGTGTCTGTCAACACGCGAAGATCCATTGAACATATACACTTTCTCCTTCCGATCGACACAGATATCTTCCTGCGACTTTATATTCACATACATAATCAGTTTTTTTTTTTTTTTTTTTTCAGTTTGGAAGTGCCTCTAGTGCACAGTTCGTTATCAAAATGATAACCTTTTTTCTTATTGCACAAGGTGTAGACACAACAGTCTTGTCTGTCCCTGCTACACATATAATGCCTAATATTTACATCACTGGCATTACAACATACAATTCTTTTTTAACCAATAACAATATTGTTACCACAGTTAAATGCTCATCATTGGGAGTCCATATAATTTGTAAAGTTCATTGAGCGTAACATTTACAGCTACAATGATTTCATTACATACTTTTACATTAGTCGGCGTGTGTGATTTTTATAAGAACTGTGTAGTTGCCAGAAAATCATCCGCTAACGAGTCCCTTAGTGTGCACTCAGTTTGACTTGGGCGTATTTGTGCAATAACTTATTTAATATGACTTTTTGACACATTGTCTTTATGTTGACTGCAATGTAGTCGTTAGTGCAGATCAAATATTTGTTGCCTGCGTATGAAATTATCCTTACTGTGTCAAAGACACCAACTTCAATTGAAGCACAAGGTGCACACTATAATGTATGCTATCAAGTTCAGTACCATGCATAGTAAAATATGCTTAGTTCCCTTCTTTCAAACCGCCTCTGGTGGTGATAGTACATTTATTCAGAGTATGAAGGCATATCTTGGCATATCACATAAATAAAAACAAAACATCTTAGTACCTTTATAGTAAAATGAACACAATAATTTTCAAGTTTTTGAATCTTATATTATTGATTTCCTTCCTATTACTAAGGCAAGATAGTTTAAAAATCTTTAAGTAGTGAATATGCCTATAAGGCACTTAAATAGTCTTTTACTCAAGGCTTAAAAGTTTACTTTCTCAATAAAATTCTGGCTTCAGGAGCCATAGGTTTTGAATATGTTAATACCTTCTTGTACAACACATTTCATAGGAAATTGGTTAACCGTCCTCTATAACAGGGTGGCTTCATCTTACATTACCCTTACAATACATAATCCTTAACATCTAAAGCACAAAATAAATCATGTTATAATTACTATTTACAAGGTTTATTGTATGAACAACTTGACATCTTTGCAGGGGTACAGTCCCTTAATCTTACCTGTTTGCGGGTGTGTCAACAAGTAACTGCAATCCGTGTGGAACCTGTATTACAACAAATGGCCCCTGATATACCAGCTGCCATTTGCTGTTCTGTTTTAATGTAGCTGATGACTTAGGATGGGTCCAGAGTAGGACTAAATCCCCTATACTATAGGTTGGTGAATTTCTCACATCATTGTCGTTTATTTGTTTCCACTTGTGTGCACAGTTGGTTAGGCTGTAGCACATATTCTTAAAAACTTGTTCAGCTTGGCAAACATTCATTCAATGAGACGAAGATCAAAGGATGTAAGGTACTGTACACCGTGGAAATTCTGAATTTGTTCTTCAAGGTTCTCGGGGTGGGTCCGTACTGGCACAATTATCTCATTTATGTCTTGCACATCTAGTACGAAACGTATTTTTCCGTTTGCTTTAGCAACAGCTACTAAAGGGCTGCTATACGGGGACAGGGATGGTTCTATTATTTCCCATGCCAGCATCTTACGTATTTCCTGCGCCACTGCTTCCTTCTTTGAGCACGGTATGGAGTACGCAGCACAACAATAAGTTTTGTGGGCTTTCGCTTCTATAGTGTATTGATAACCTCTTATTACTCCAGGGCGTTCAGTGTATTCCAGCAATAACTTTGTAAACTGTTGTTGTTGCACAGGATCTAACTTTCCTGAGTCCCGTACCTTACGAGCAAAAGCATCTATATTTACGTCAAAATCGCTATCGTTTTTGTTTGAGTAGTACAGGTCGTTAGCTGTGAAGTCACTATTTATGTGCAACACATATCGGCTTTTATGTTTAATATTGATACGGTTGCAGCGCGGTTTTGACACTTCCTTGGTCTGCACCATAGGCAATTCAATCCTCTCCCCCTTATCAATAATACTCCGAATCCCAGCAGACAGGTCCATAATTGCGTCCCTTTCGCTAAGAAATCGACGGCCAGTATGCAGTCCACACGTAAACGATTAACTACGAGAAACATGCTCGTTATGGCAACGTTCTCAATGTAACTCTTCAGGCTTTCCCGGCGATCTAATGACATCTTGGGTTGTGGGGTGTTCTGCCGGATATCAGCGTCGTACTTGCACGATATTTCGGTCACGTAGCTCGAGACCTTCATCAGGTGCGACCTGAGACTGCTCCTCGAGTGGACCTGGTCCAGTATTTATGCCTATGGCCTTCCCCCTCCACCAACGGCTGCAGGCGCTTCCTCTGTGGTCCGCGCCCATTCCCTGGGACCTGCTGGAGCGTTGCTGCTCCGTTTTCCGTCCGCTGCGGTTCTAGGTGTTCCCTCTGCGGTCCGCGCCCACCAAACCCGCTCCTGGGGGTTTCATCTACGGTGTGGGGTACCAGGCGTTCCCCCTGCGGTCCACGCCCGCTCACCACGACCTGTTGGAGCGTTGCCGCTCCGTTTTTCGTCTGCTGCGGCTCTGGATGTTCCCTCTGCGGTCCGCGCCCACCAGTCCCACTTCTGGGTGTTCCATCTTCGGTCTGGTGCTCCTGGCAGTCCGTCAGGGGCTCGTTTACCATCTTCATGTCTCTGGTTCTTCTGTTTGTGTAGTGTTGCAGCTGGCCTCGTTGCTCCTTTAACAATTCCAGAGCCGGATCCCAGGCTCTGCTTAGCTGGTACCCTGTGTCACGATTCATAAGATCGTCAGCCATTTTAATCTCAATCGATTCTCTTATAACACTGTACCAAAATCTGGGTGTTTGTGCTAGAATCTTGGTATCCTCATACTTCATGGCATGATCTAGTTCTAGACAGTGTTCAGCAATGGCTGACTTAGTCACCTGTCTTAATCTAGTGTGACTCTGATGTTCTTTGCACCTGATCTCCACAGTTCTTGTCGTCTGGCCAATGTAGGACATGCCACATTGACAAGGTATATTGTAAATCCCTGGTTTTCGTAACCCCAGGTCGTCTTTGACACTCCCCAGCAGTCCCCCGATCTTGTTGGATGGACATAAAACACACTTGATATTGTGTTTACGCAGGATCCTACTGATTCTGGCAGAAATAGAGCCAGCATAGGGCAGATATGCCACCTTCCTTGCTTCATCTTGGTCTTCTTCAGGAACCTGTGGTATAGTGGCTGGTCGGAGTGCCCTCTTAATTTGTCTGTCCATGTATCCATTCTTGGAGAAAACTGTTTTGAGACGTTCTATCTCTATGGGTAGATTCTCTTGGTCTGATAGGGCACGTGCTCTGTGGACCAAAGTCTTCAGAACCCCATTCTTCTGTGCAGGGTGGTGACAACTGCTGGCCTGCAGATATAAATCAGTGTGTGTAGGTTTTCGGTACACACTGTGGCCAATTGATCCATCTGCTTTCCTCTGGACTAGTACATCCAGAAATGACAGCGGGCCATTCTTCTCCATTTCCATGGTGAACTTGATATTAGGGTGGCATGAGTTAAGATGTTCAAGAAACTCATTGAGCCTGTCCATCCCATGTGGCCAGATCACGAAGGTGTCATCCACATACCTAAAGAAGCATGTGGGTTTAAATGTGGCTGTCTCCAATGCCCTCTCCTCAAAACTCTCCATAAACATGTTGGCAACCACAGGGGACAGTGGGCTGCCCATAGCTACACCTTCAGTTTGCTCATAATGGACAACGACGGAGAGCATATCGCGGCCGCACTTAGTTTGTTGGGTGTTGTTGTTGTTGTGAAGTGCACGGATGTGCTTCCTCCGTGACCTCAACAATGTTTACATGTGACTTACTAGGCCTTCAGGGTTGTGCTATAGGCACGTTTTTTTTGTGGTTGCCCATTTGTTTGGTAGCCCTGCTGGTTTGGACGCTCTGGGTAGCGACGTGGACTGGCATTCCAATTCCTGTTATTTTCAAAATAGTTCTGCCACTGACCTCTATCATTCCGCCACCTATTTGCGTTGGATGGTCCGGGCTCAAACCGGTCATCGTAACTCTGTTTTTTGCCATTCGGTGGTGAACTATAACCATCTGGGTTGCGCTTATTGTTTGTATTATATTCTTGTCGCCTTGCCTCCGCCCCCGCGTTAGCTTGGCTTAGACGCGGTGCATTGGCATTCCTATCGGCTTTTCCATTAGAGCCATTGTTTTTACTGTGCTCATAGGCTTTTCTAGCATCCTCTTGAATTACATCGATAGAGTCTAAGACGGACAAGAAGTACTCCATGTCGGTCTCTGGCACATGGATTAGCTTCTCTTTAACGTTAGTCGGCAAATGAGATTTCAACAGCCGGATAATGTCTCTGGGTGGGATCAGTTCATCCCAGTAGCGGGTTTTATTAATGTACTTCTCGAAGTACTTTCGTAAACTGCCAAGGCGTGGCGAATACTGTTCCGGGTTATATACTTCCTTCCTTAGGCGCTCCTGCATACAAGAGGACCAGTATTTTGAAAAGAAAGCCTTTTCAAATTGTTCGTAAGTTTTGCAGCTATCCGTTGCCTCTGAAGCCCAGAGCGCAGCATCCCCTTGTATGTACGATATTACATAATGGATCTTTTGTTGGTCGTTCCACATGCTAGGCAATATGTTGCGAAAGCTCTTAATGAATACTTCTGGGTGCACTGATTTCCGGTCTGCAGTAAATGTTTGAAATTGGTGATTTTTAATCAAGCTCTCTTCAAATGGCTCTGAGCACTATGGGACTCAACTGCTGAGGTCATTAGTCCCCTAGAACTTAGAACTAGTTAAACCTAACTAACCTAAGGACATCACAAACATCCATGCCCGAGGCAGGATTCGAACCTGCGACCGTAGCGGTCTTGCGGTTCCAGACTGCAGCGCCTTTAACCGCACGGCCACTTCGGCCGGCAAGCTCTCTCTGATTAACATTTTTGTATTAGCCGTAGACGCGTCTGGCGCGTAGGCTACATGCTCAGAAGGTGTGCTGCAGCTTCTGGCATTGTCGGAGTTAAATTCAGCATTATTGCTACGCCCAGCATAAGCAACTGTGGTACCAAAAACATTAGTTGTGTGTGGCACATAATCACTTTCACTAGTCTTGTGCACACCTGACAAACTCTTTTCCAAGTCGGCTAACCTTTTTGTCACAGACATTTGCCAACTCGGTATGTCGTCCTTAAGCACTTGCTTAAGAGACTGCACGTCACTTTGAATCTGTTTGGTAACACCAGTACCTACGCATTCTACTGTTGCTTCATTTACATAGGCCTTGAGCTGAGACTCGATTTTAGACTCGATGTCTTTGTCTTTAGTTTCTAGCCACGAAGTAACCTCTGTTTCTAGTTTTGTGGCTTGTTCAGTTAACTTTTGTTCTACAATTTGCTCAGAGTCTATTTCAAGTTTCTCCATACGGTTGGATAACATGCTAACGTCTCCTACTAGGGTGATGTTCGCCAACTGCAAACTGCCAACCTATTCAGATAGCTCTTGTACAGATTTGGGAATCGACTCCTATGTTGACTTTAACATCGCCATCTCTTTTTGCATGGCTGGCAATGAATTCATAACATACTTGTCTCTCTCAGCCTGTTGGCAATCGCGCTCGGCCAAATCTTCGGCCAGTTTGCGGTCGCTTTCTGCTAATTCAAGTGCAAGTTTGCGTTCCCTCTCAACTTGCTCTTCCGCAAATCGAGTTTGATAATTTAGAATTCTCTCTAATAAGCTTTGAACAGAATTACTACCCAAACCATTGCCACCATCTGGCTTGGTATTTGCAATGGTGCTACATTTAAGGTGCTGGTAGACGGTGGCACGGTCTCTTGTGCTGCCACCCCCGCATCTTATGTAAACCTTTCGTCATCAGTTCTCTGGGGGTTAGTTGCACAACGTGGTGGGGTTGCTGTTCTTCTGTGTTCATGGTTTCTGTATGCTGACTTCTCAGCTTTACTACCATAATTATGGTTTCAACCGCAAACAAAGATACTATCAATCACTTTCAACACACGAAATGATACAAAATATTTACCAAATTCGATGCACAACACAATAAACACTTGCAAAAAATAAGTAAACACTAATAGACTACTTTCTATTCTACAACAATTATACATACAAACACACACCAGACACGACCTGAAAGTGGTCAAGTATCACACACTCTGCACGCAAACTGACTACACTGCAGTCTTACCTTCTTGCTCTGTAATTCTGGGTGCAGCTTCCCCAGGATTTTACTGTGGCAGCTCATACTGTGCTCTGACTCTTACAGTCAGTCTGGTACCTTTCCGTGGTTGACGATTACATGTAAATATGCCACGAAAATCAGTACACAATAATGGTTACACAATTATACAAATACATACAAGTTAATTACACAAATACATATATATATTTATAAATTATCCTCTGTAAAAGAAGTATATCGGATTAGTTATTGTGCACATATATAGTGGCCACTCCAACTGTTCGTGCCAGTTATTCTTGTCTCCCCTACTCCACCTCTCACGTTTTTACTACTGGAGTTAATTTTATCCGGTTTGTGGTTTTATTTATTTAGATATGATTATATATGTGTAGCAGCAAGTAAGTTGGTACATGGTAACTAGTAACTTTGCTTTACAATATTAAAGTTTGGATTTGCAATATTCGGACTGATATAAAACTGAAACAGAGAGCTCCTGGCAGTACACAAAATTATTTGTAACAAGTTGCTATGGTTCTGATTCAATGTTATTACACTCTCTTTATTTGGTTAATTCTTTCTTCATAAAAGCAATTAACTTCGAGTAATGTTGAGTAAATATTTCACTTTGACTGTAAGAGTCACATTAGCACACACATGTTAAGTTCAGACATGGAGTAGGACGGGGAATAAACACTTTTATTATAAATGTGGCACACCATGGATCAAATTACTGCTTTTCCACATCTGCTCTGGATAATGATGTAGGGAACATTCACTTGCAACTGCAACGTAAACAAGAAAGAAAGAAAACTGTATCTGAACTCACTACCTTGCCACGTTTTCAGAAAAGTCAGTAATGAAATTCAAATGATCGTTACAGCACTGAATGTTGGTTACGTTATGCAGTGGATTTTTGAATACTGTTAATTAGACCTGCCGCGCAGCTAGCCCGCGTTCTCTTCATATTAGGGAAAAAAAATGTAGAATATTGGTTTAGTTTCACAGAGCAGACCTTGCCACAAAATGTGAAAATGATAAAGTCATAACACAGTTATTCGTTATATTTTTGTGCCCGCAGAGATGATGTCGCACAGTACCTTCAAAATCAAACTGAGAAATGCACTGAATAATATAATATAGTCTGCCGGCACTGCTGTAAGCTGTAAGAAAATGTTACATATTATTATGTTACCTCACTTTACCGGCGAGGCGGATGCGATGCCTGAAATAAGTATTTTTTAAATGTGGCGCGCCTGCGGCCGTTGGCCTCGCAGATTGGTACAGCGGCTTCCGCTAAATTAAATGCTGAAAATGTCTAATTTATTTACGGGACGAGTGGCTGGCAACTTAAAAAATTATTTTAAAAACATATTTGCTCAAACTCTATATATTAAAACAAAAATGCAATAATTTTACACACCTTTTTACAAAGCTTCATGAACAAGAGACTCACGGCCACCATATACATTTGCTTAACACGCAAGTGTTACTCGTCATGAAATCCAAGGAGAACAGAGAGTGTGGTGTCACCGCCAGACACCACACTTGCTAGGTGGTAGCTTTAAATCGGCCGCGGTCCATTAGTACATGTCGGACCCGCGTGTCGCCACTGTCAGTGATCGCAGACCGAGCGCCACCACACGGCAGGTCTAGAGAGACTTACTAGCACTCGACCCAGTTGTACGGACGACTTTGCTAGCGACTACACTGACGAAGCCTCGCTCCTTGGCCGAGCAGATAGTTAGAATAGCCTTCAGCTAAGTTCATGGCTACGACCTAGCAAGGCGCCATTAGCCTTACATAGCAATTGATAGTTATCGAATGAAGCATGTCTCATCAAGAACGATGTCTAGAAATGATGGACTAAAGTCAAGTATTCCAGAAGCTACGTACTTTTCTTTATAGCATTCATTACGTATCCTGTTTCAGACCTCACGCCAATCTGCGTGAGCGTAACGCGTGCCTTTCGGCTACTTCAGAGTGGCGTGGCTGTCTTACTACGCCACGACAGAGAGATTATTACAATGCTTTTTACTATTTATACATGTACTGAACTGTCCTTTTTATCTGGGGCACAGATCATAATCACTAATTCATTTAACAAGAATACGATTTTCAAAGATGTCATGTATTCAAAGTTGAAAATGCATTTGCTCATGTTCATTCGTGTTTAAATTATTTCTCTTTCGCCGTGTGCGTGGCACTATATTGATACACGTTAACTGGTCTTACACACACGGAAAAAATTCTGTCACACGCTTTTTATGACGACTGGCCAGGAGACGCTACAAGATGCACTACATAAATAAAGTACTGAATTTTGGACGGATGCTCACTAACGTTCCTGCCGAGGACCGATTCGCAAATCTTGCCGCCGCACCTCGGGAGTGGAATCTACTCACAGCATTGAATACCAGTTTCTTTTCGTGACACATGAAATTGTGTAGGAAACACAGGAGGTGTGAGAAACGTGGTTATTGATGTCAGATCTCCAAAAGATCATCCTTTGAATGCAACGTAACAAAGATGTTTTAACTACGTGAAAACTGATCCTTCACAGGTAATAATGTGCTGTGACAAGCTACCGGGCAATAAAGCTATTTTTATTTGCCCTCTGTTCTAATGAGGGGCATACCAGCGCTGAGAAAATTATTAGTGAGAGACTGCACAAATGGACCATAAGAAAATTGTGTAACTTGGCGGTATCCAAATTTCGCCGCTACCTTTAAATACCGATCGACGATCGACTAAAAGTTGCGCATTTTTTGTTTTTATATATATATTACAGTAAAGTCAGTGGAAGGAAGCAAAACGTCACATAAAAAAATGTTACGAATAAACACATACACTCATTTGTGAATCATTTCTCGAAACGCGTTGCGTAAAATATCAACAAAATAATATCCTGACTAGTAAAACAATAGTTAAAACAAATGTATTGTCACGACCTTACACAGACAATATCTAATGGATCAAATCCAAGTATCTACATAAAGAAATGGTTCTTACCCTTAGTAGCGCCCAATGGCACGACTGACTCACAATGACAATGTCTGCGCGCTAAAATACCCAGTAGGCTGGAAAAACACGGGGAGGGGGGAGGGCGGCGGTAAGGGAGGGTGTAGACAAATGAACGTTCCAAACGGGTCGAATTTTTTGAATGAGCAACACACAATCAATGCTGCTTACTACTGCGAATTGTTGAACAAGGCGAGAGTTGCATATCGATTGTTACGAGTCTCGTAACACTATTTTACGAAGAAATTAATATGAATTACTATTATTAATACTTCACAATCAACTAATTACTCTCAATCTTGACTAATCTTCACAATTGCACTTGCTACAACTAGGACTTCTTACTTATTCATTCTTAAGTCTTAATATTTCTGCTTCTGAATGTAAACTAGCTTCCTATTCGGTGAATAGTCCGTATTTATAATGCTACGTGTCGAAGGGTCTCTGAACAAGGAAACAGTCGAATATTCGCGACTTTTCTAGAACGAATAGCAGACAGATCACTAGAATGGCCGCGACCTTTCTCGTAGGCATGCCTTAGCTACGAGGGCGGATCACATATAAACGAGACTTTATTTTTTATTTAAGTTCATTTATTGAAAAACGCGAGGCAATTATAATTTGTTTTTCCACATAGTCTCCTGCTTTGGAAACGCATTTGTTCCAGCGTATGGGCAGCTTTTTGATGCCCTCATCATAAAAAGAACTGTGTCGTGTCACCAGCCAGTTGCGCACGAAGTCCTCCACACTGTCGCCATCTTCAAACCGTCGCTCGCCTAGAGCTCTTTTAGGTGGTCCGAATAAACGGAAATCGCAGGGCGTTAAGTACGGGACTGTAAGGACGATAATCGAGTGTAGTCCAGCGCATTTCCTGTAGCTCGGAGGCAGTTAGGCTACGGCCACACTTGCGTTTTTTGAAGCTGGACGCTCGGCGTCAAAAGACGCCACAGTTCTAGGCAGGCTGGAGAAGGCCAGTAGTGGCCACACACAGCGTCTTTTTCTGCCAACTTACGACGGAAAGGCGCATCCTTAAGGTCCGACGCTAGTCGGATGGGCCGGGGTGCATTCCCTGTGTCAAAAGACGCTTCTCACATTGTATTTCCACGTGAACTCAGCAGTAACTTTGCAGTGTGTCAACACAAAGTAGTGTGTGTAGTCAAGAGTTTCATTACAGTTTTTTCGATGTGTTAGATGGAAAAAATTGAGCTTGATAGCGAACGTATTATTTTAGAAGTTCAAGCTCGACCTTTTTTATGCGACATTCAAAATGCGGATTATAAAAACAGACAAAAAAGAAGAGACAGTTGGCTAGCTGTGACATAATGTTGTTGGTGAAGGTTGGTACAATATGAGCAAAGAAACAAAAGAAGTAAAAACATTTAATATGGGTAGTATAAAAGATCAAAAATACAATAAAACATTTAAATTTTACGAAAGACATCTGGTGAATTACATTTGTTAAATCAAGTAAGTACAAGTCACAATATATGCGCTTCATTGTAGAATATTAGAGGTGTCTTGTTATGCCAGCAGTCTTTTTCACTCAGCAATGTTTGCGTATCGTTCTTGCCAGAGTACAAACTGATATCTTGTGTGTGTTCCTTTCGCGGTCCCTCTTGTCCCCTGGGCCGGAACGCTGTCCAAAGGACACGATAGCGTGTCTTCAAAGTTGTACTCATCGTTTTCCCTCACAAAGTTGTGCAGACAACCAAATCGATAATGAAGTCAATCGGACGGTGGAATATGCGCCATTTATTGGCTAAAATACCTAATGCACATTCCACGTACTGCCTGGCACTCGGTAAACGGTAGTTAAAAATTCTTTGAATGTTAAGTCATCTCCTTACCGGGGTATGGTCTCAGAAGGTTTTCACACGAAGCAAAGGCTTCATCTGCCACAAACACATATAGCTGTAATCGATAAGATGTACCATTTGGTAAGGGAGCTAGTGATGGTAATGGTAAATTGTTGGAATTGAGTTCCTTGCCGAAGTCAGTACTTTTCAGGATGTTTGAATCTCCCTCGTGTCCAAAGGTGCCATTGAAACTACTGAAAAATACTTCTTGTAGTAGTATTCACTACTCGATCCCCACGGAGTGATCACTCTAATATGCTTACCATCTACACATCCCACGCAATGTGGAAAATTGGCTTTTTTTTTCAAACTGTAAACTAATATTCAACCAATCTTCAGCAATTAATTGTTTCATATATTGGCCTTGCATAGTTTCCAGATTGCATGTCTCTCGAATAAGCTTTGAAATTGTTTAACGTCCAAGTAGAAACAGGAAGTGTAGAGATCTGATGGAATTGCCAGTTGCGAGATATCTACAATGAAACATTGATAATGGGTTAAAAGTAGAACCAATATTTATATTAAGTGTTTTTTTTAAGGATGTGCGTAAAAAGTGGAAGAGCATTAAGTATTGCTACTACAAAAATGTGAAAATGCACGATGGCAAAAGTGGATATTCATCAAAACCCAGGAAACATTATATTTATCACAAACAGTTGTCATTTCTCCAATCTTTATGTGTAGAAATTGAGTGAATATTCCATATTTATAATGTTCGTGCATTTTTAAGTTCCAGGCTGAGCCATGCATGGTCACAAATTATAAAATTTTACTGTGGACAATTACAGTTTTCTCTTTTCACCAGAGGACATCTGGGAATATGGCTGTCGATCTAACAGAAAGTACGCAAGACGCTGCAACAACACTGCACAACAAGAAGCAAAAGCGACACCTGAAATACAACATACTACATGCAAAGCCTTTCCCCCTGCTCGCACAGCACAAAGGGAGAAAGAAAGTCCATTTCCGAAGAAACGAAAACAGAACAGGTTTGAAAAAAAGTTGTTAGGCGTTTTGGAAACGAGTTTGCAACAATCACATACAAAAGAACCTAGAACTAACGATCCAAATGAAATGTTCTTACTTTCGCAAATGCCCCTTATTAAGAACTTTAGCCCAGCTGACAAGATGGATTTTCAATTGAAATATTTACAATTGGTTCAGTCCTACACACATGCACAGCCGTCCAGAATTACATCTGAAAGTGACCAACAATCATCTCAGTCCACAAGCTGCACACCTACAATGATCTTCGAGGAAAAAATCAGAAGATTCAATCCTGTCTTTTCATGCATTTTAAACAAATAAGACAATAACCAATAAAAGTTCATTTACCTCGGAGTAATTGATAGTTTTTCTTCAGCCCTTAATACGATCACGTAGTCGAGTGTTTCTTCCAGTAACAGCATTCGACACATTGGACAGCAGACTAATAAGACATCCTGTAGTACTCAATTCAGGGTTTTCTTTAAGTTTGTTGTGCAGCAGACTGCATGTTCCCCTCTCTGATCTGTCCTCCATTATTGGATGAGTCCAAAAACGTCTTTTTGTCTACGTCGTCTCTGTCGAATCAGTAACAATGCACCACATATTATTGTTGCAGATTGTTTACTTAATACGTTCATTTCTCAATGCTGTGATGTCACCCAGGCAGGTCTGAAACGCTACTGAGCCATATATGGCCACATTCACGTCTTTCGTCGGTAGGACGCGTTGCGCTGAAAGTAGCTATATACACCGTCGAGTGTGGCCACAACCAGGCGAGTTTTGAAGCTGCTTCTTTAGGCGCTGAGCGTCCAGCTTCAAAAAACTCAAGTGTGGCCGTAGCCACAGAGCTGCAGTATGGGGTCGCGCATGGTCGTGGAGGAGGATCACCGAGGAGGATGACCTGTCCAATCGACTGGTCTCGTCTTTGGCGGCGATATGCAACTCTCGCCTTGTTCAACAGTTCGCAGCAGTAAGCAGCATTAATTGTGCGTCGCTCATGCAAAAACTCAATCAGCAAAATGCCTCGCTGCTCGAAGAAAACCGTTGAAAAACATCGCCAGCTGACATTCGAGTCTTGGCTTTCACTGGTGTTGCCTCCCCTTTCCTCCGCCACTCCTTACTGGCTTGTTTGGATTCTGGAGTGTAGTGGTGGACCCATGTTTCGTCGCAGGTGACGATCCGACTAAAAAATGCAACACCTTCTTCCGCAAACCTTTCTGTAAGCCTCTGGCAGACCTCCAAGCGTCTCAACTACAGATTTTCGGTCAAAAGTTTAGGGACCCATCAGGAACACACTTTACGGAACTGTAGGTCATTTATGATGATTGCTTGACAGATCCCATAACTGGTTTTCCGACTTTTTTGCAATTTCTGATACTATCGCCCGTCGATCGTCGTCAATAATGTCTTTACCCGCACGAATGTTTATGTCTGTTATGCTGGTCCCAGGGCGGCGATCGTGTTGCTGATTTTCCACACGTCGTTGTCCTTCCTTGAACTTTTTATGCCAGGCAAACACACACGTCCTTGATAATGTTTTACCACCGAACTGTGCAGTCAGTCTTTGGCAAATTTCCACCGCTGTAACTCCTTCACCAAAAAGAAATTTGATAATTATGCGTTGCGCAATGGAGGGGTGCACCTGTTGCTCGGACATCGTGAGCGTTACTGACGAAACGGCGGGAAATATCTGACAGCACGCTCTGCTCACTTCTAAAGCTACGTTTTCCTAGCCGCGGGAATTTGTGGCGGCGTGCTGCGAAATACGCTTCCATCTTCCGCTGTGCGATGCGGGTCGCGGGGCGCTGCCTGAAACGTTTTCCTAGGCGCGGACCGGTGCGCGTCGGAACCTAAAAAATGAAAGTTGGTTTTTTTAGAATTTGGCAACTGCACCTGATAGAGTGATACGTGTGCTACCTACTGATACCTTTTTCATAACTCAATGAAACTTTTGTGCTACTGAAATAGATAAATACTTAAGATTTTAAGAAAAGCTCATTTTTCGCGCTACTCGATATTTATCATGCCGTATCTCCTAAACCGTCGTACAAAGACATAACTTAATAGTTGCCTTCAGTAGTATATGTCGATAACGTCTGCAAAAGTTCTGGCCAATAGAATCGCTAATAGTGGACAAATAAAATGTAACGTCTGGCGCGGAACTTTTATCAAACCAACGTACAAAATGCAGTAAGCGACAAACTTTTCCCCATTACATTTTTTGTTGGGGGTGAAAGCGAGAAAAAGTTTCGGAAAGCTTTGAAATAATTTTTACAGTTTGCTAGATATTGGTGGGTGCTCTCCTAGACGAGAGCAGTTCCGTGCGGTTCATTGGCGCTATTTCCTGCGCGCTGCGAAGCGCTTTCTGCTGGGCGACAGTTGCAGCGGAGGCAGTGAAGGCCAAATATTGCAGTACATGCTCGTGCTAGAAAACTGTTAATTTTGGTACTCCGAAAGTGCGTGGAAGTTAGGGAAGAGGAGGGGGACTGTATGCTATTGGAAAGAGTACTCATGAAGCGCAAAGCAGTGAGACGAATGTTCTTGCATCGTGAAGAAGAAGGAGCATATAAAACTTTAGTTACAAAACATTTGCTCGACGATGCGGAGAAGTTTATGGCATTTTTCAGATTCACACACGACCAGTTTCATTATCTTCTTTCGTTAATTGAAGACAAACCGAGAAGTAATTCCTGTAACCGAGTCACATTTCTACTTACTTATTTTATTCATTTTTCCTCCTGCTTATGCCCAAATTAAGCTCTTTTTCATTAGATTTTTTTCAATCGGCGTCGGCCATATTCCACAAATTTTGCTTTTCGGAAACCAGTTCGATAAGTTGCTCATCCTTTGAGCTAGAAAAGCGGTCAGCCGACAATTCTGGAGATTATTTCTGTGACAACTCTGTCAAAAATTGTCTGCTGTTGCCTGTGCACGCTTGTGCAGCTGTCGTGTCGGTGGGTGTCCAGTCTGAATACCCCTACTCCTCTGGCCAAGTAAGTCGCTGCGACTTGCGGGACAGACTCCTGAGCGTGATACGCGAGCGTTTCTCGCAGGCGGAGCCCGCTGCGGCACTGCGATGTACGCACACTAGGAAAACGGTCTCGTATGTTGAGTGGGCAGCGGCGTCGCGCACGCGTTTTACGCAACACGCTGCAGGAAATTCCCGCCGCTAGGAAAACGCAGCTTAAGGGTCCCAGAAGCGCGGGGTCGCTCCTACCAACTGTTGATGTTCGGTAACAAAATTTCAGTTAATATTTGATCCCCCCCTCGTATCTATGTGCCAGACAGAAACGTCTAAAATACGACGACGCGGACGCGCGTGCTACGTAGGAAAGTACAACGACTCGATTCAGTTGAGTCGACTGGCGAAAGAAACGAACGAATAGCGTGTGCGGGCGACCCCCGCAAGGGGCGGATATGCATTGGTAAATATTAAGCGCGGTCCCTCCACACCCACACTTGAATGGTGACCATTCAAAAAGGTCTCTCACCTCTTCTTTGGTTAGTATCTAAAAATAATTCTGCCGAAAATGCAGCGATTTATTTTCGCCTGGTTTGGTAACCATTTGTAACTTTCAGAGAAGCGTCACGAGTAGGGAATTTTGAGTTAAACTTACACATTTCTCTTGTTGTCGTGTTAAACTTCGCTTCTTGTTGTTGAGGCCTTCAGTCCGAAGACAAGTTTGGTGCAGCTCTCCGTGCTACTCTATCCTGTGCAAGCCCCTCCATCTCCGAGTAACCACTCCAACCTACATCCTCCTGAATCTGCCTACCACTCATCTCTTTACCCCACACGCTTCCCTCCAGTACTAAACTGGTGATCCCTCGATGTCTCAGAACGTGTCCTACCAACCGATCCCTTCTTTTGGTCAGGTTGTACCACATACATTGATACTCTGCAAATCACATTTAAGTGCCTGGCAGATGGTTCGACGAACTACCTTCACAATTTTATATTATTCCAATCTCGTAAAGCGTGCGGAAAGAACGAACACCTGTGTCTTCCCGTGCGAGCTCCGATTTCCCTTATTTTATTGTGCTGACCCCTATGTAGGTCGGCGTCAACAAAATGGTTTCGCATTCGGAGGAGAAAGTTGGTGAATGGAGTTTCGTGAGAAGATTCCACCCCAACGAAAAACATCTTTGTTTTAGTGATGGCCACCCCAAATCCTGTATCTTGTCCTTGATACTCTTTCCTCTCCCCTATTTCGCCATAATACAAAACGGGCTGCCGTTCTTTGAACTTTTTCGATGTACTCCGTCAATCCTATCTGGTAAGTATTCCACAGCAGTATTCTAAAAGAAGGCGGATAAGCGTAGTGTAGGCAGCCTCCCTAGTAGACCTGTTACATTTTCTAAGTGTCCTGCCAATAAAACGCAACTTTGGTTAGCCTTCCCCACAACATTTGTATGTGTTCCTTCTAATTTAAGTTGTTCGTAATTGTAATACCTAGGTATTTAGTTGAATTTACGGCCTTTAGATTTGACTGATTTATCGTCTAACCGAAGTTTAACGTATTCCTTTTAGCACTGATGTGAATGACCTCACTTTTTTCGTTATTTAGGGTCAAATGCCAATTTTCGCACCATGCAGATACCTTTTCTAAATCGTTTTGCAATTTGTTTTGATCTTCTGATGACTTTATTAGGCGATAAACGACAGCATCATTTGCAAAAAACCTAAGAGGACTGCTTAGATTGTCTTCCAAACCGTTCATATAGATAAGGAACAGCAAAATGCCTATAGCGCTACCTTGGGGAACGCCAGAAATCACTTCTGTTTTCTTTGATGACTTTCCGTCGAGAACTACGAACTGTGACCTCTCTGACAGGAAATCACGAATCCAGTCACATAGCTGAGACGATATACCATAACCACGGAATTTCACAACAAGCCGCTTTTTTGGTACAGTGTCAGAAGCCTTCCGGAAATCCAAAATACGGAATCAATTTGAAATCCCTTGTCAATGGCACTCAACACTTCGTGCACGTAAAGAGCTAGTTGTGTTTCACAAGATTCAAAAATGGTTCAAATGGCTCTGAGCACCATGGGACTCAACATCTGTGGTCATCAGTCCCCTAGAACTTAGAACTACTTAAACCTAACTAACCTAAGGACGTCACAAACATCCATGCCCGAGGCAGGATTCGAACCTGCGACGTAGCGGTCGCTCGGATCCAGACTGTAGCGCCCAGAACCGCACGGCCACTCCGGCCGGCCTAACTAACCTAAGGACATCACAAACATCCATGCCCGAGGCAGGATTCGAACCTGCGACCGTAGCAGTCGCGCGGTTCCGGACTGAGCGCCTAGAACCGCTAGACCACCGCGGCCGGCGTTTCACAAGAACGATGTTTTCTAAACCCGTGTTGACTGTGTGTCAATAGACCGTTTTCTTCGAGGTAATTCATAATGTTCGAACACAATATATGTTCCAAAATCGTGCTGCATCTCGACGTTAATGATACGGGACCTTTCTTGAATACTGGTGTGACCTGTGCAACTTGCCAGTCCTTGGGTGCGGATATTTCGTGAGTGAACGGTTGTATATGATTGTTAAGTATGGAGCTAATGCATCAGCATACTCCGAAAGAAACCTAACTGGTATGCAGTGTGGACCAGAAGACTTGCTTTTATTAAGTGTTTGAAGATGCTTCACTACTCCGAGGATATCTACTTCTGCGTTACTCATGTTGGCAGCTGTCCTTGATTTGAATTTTGGAATATTTACTTCGTCTTTTTCGGTGAAGGACTTTCCGAAGGCTCTTTTTAGTAACTCTGTTTTCGCAACATGGTCTCTTCTCCCCAGTTCTATTCAGAACCTCCTCATGAGTTACGGGATCCACCCATCTAATCTTCAGCATTCTTCTGTAGCACCACACTTCAATATTTTGCCAAACCTCAGCGGAGTTTACAAAGTATTACTCCACTAACACGTTGCGCAGATGTAATTGCGAGGGAATTCCGGAACAGTGGTTTATTAAGTGAGGAACTGAGGAAAAGTAATGTCAGCACCTTATGAAAAAGCACATCCACGGTACAAAGTAAACGCGTAATGACTTATGTTGTTCCAAAACCCATAGCATTTCTTGCTTCACCAGCTATCGATGCCCCTTAAAAACTACATTCTTTCATCGAAAAAGTCTGTAGTTAGTGGGATAGCACGGTAAATAATGAAATTTTGCTAATAACCAAACGGCAAAATACTCTCCTCTTTGTGTGCTATCATTTGCCAAAATCTCATTTCGATATCTGAGGCAATTTCTGAAATATGAGAAAAATGTTGTGGATGTTTCACTCTGGCTTTATTGCTGGCGCTGTGCGATCGCAAATGAATGCGTTGCGTCATGTCATTTTTTTTCGAGATTGGTGACAGAGACCTCAAACCAAGTCTAAGGAAAAATTCAATACGTTAGCTAAATTTCGTACGCAACAACATACTACGTAATATGGACCAGACCCAAAATCAAAGCGACCCCTATTTTTCATTGCAAACTTTTTCGAATTTCACGCAGTGTCTTAACTTCCACGTGAATATCACAATAACTGTGGCCATTAACGAAATGATGGGCATAATTAACCTGACATATAAAGCTACAAGTAAAGAAAAATGAAACTTTTTACCCAATAGTTTCTGGAAAATCGTTTGAGAAAGACTGCACGGCGTGCGCGTCGATTCTGTCATCGCCGACCGACCGAAAGGTGGCAACGGCCTCCCCTTCTAAACAAACGAATGAACTCGCCCAGCGCTTTGGACGACAACTGTTCAGTGTGCTTCTCCCACCGTATGCAACATAATTACGGGTACAGCTGACGTTTGGTCTGGCAGTCAGACAGTCGGTGTTGCCTGTGCGAAACCAGGGCGGGTCGCTAGAATTGTTATAAAATGTGGCTGTGAGCCGCGGGCCGCACCAATACTGACGACCATTGTTCCGATAGGTAACGAAACCTGTAACCGAACTCTGTCCTGCTGTGCAGAACACTCGTTACTCGATCACAGAGCCAGTACGAACACTTTTATATTTGCGTAATTTTAATTTGGGTCAAGAGTAGCTTCAAATCTCTAAAGTCACAAATAAATTTCCGCTTCAACCTGATATTTACACTCAATGACTAAAGCAAAACATTATCAGCATTATACTGAAATAAAAAATTCGTTGACAGTATTGACTGTTCTGCAATAATATGCACCACAGCAAGTCCACACTTGCAGATACTTTCTTTTTAATCCCCTTCGTGACTTCAAACGATGTTTTCTTACTCTAAAATGAATTCAATAATTCATGCTGAGTCGCAAATAGGCACAACAAAAGGGCTGTGTGAAAATGAGCTTTCGGCCAAGGCCAACACACACACAGCACACACACACACACACACACACACACACACACACACACACACAAACGCAACTCACACGCACATGACCGCAGACTCCGGCTGCTGAGGTCACACTAACATGAGTTCGGTACAATTAGCGTTCCCCTCAAATTGGCCAGTTTAACTTAGGTTGCCTTCACAGCGGCACCGAGAATGAACGCCAGATGTCGTCGCCTGAGATCGGCCGACAACATCGGCAGACAGTTCGGTGACGCTGTGTCCCATCTCCTCCGCCAGTTTTCGGCGGGATAGGCGAGGTTATACATTCATAGGTTAGGTTTGTTCTGTGAAGGCGGTTAGAATATATTTTAGCTTCCCAGAGCGAGACCGATGTCACGATGCCTGTGTGCTCGGAGGCGAGACTGCGTTGCGAGGCTTTTGCCAGTAAAGACGCCGGACGCATCGGAGGCGAGACTGCGTTGCGCGGCTTTTGCCACTAAAGACGCCGGACGCATGTGCACGAGCTGTACCCACCTGGAAAGCAAAGTGCCGAGTACAGTACACTCCGCCCTCGGCAGTCTGATATCCAGGCAAGTTTTATGGACATGTGAGACGAAGGGATAAACGTTCTGTTGCATTCTCGGGATGACACATGATGATCTTGAAAAGCAAAATGACGACACTCTGTTTGTGTATTTGATGAGCAGCTACGTCAATGAACGTTCAATGACTGTCATTTCGCATGCGTGTGAGACATACATAAACTTTACAATAACATACTCCGTGCACCTAAAGCAGTGAAAAGTGGAAACACGTGCACCACACATGCAAATCACTTCGCATAACAAAATCACTAACCTACTGACAGAAACACGCTAGTAAGCGGAACAACAATTTGTAGACATCTACTACAACCCAAAAAAGATCCAGTACAATAACTATACGAAAAAGATACGCCGACCTTACTCCGACAAATTACTTTTTGAGATTATAATTTACGCCTGAAATTTCCGATAAAGATTCTGCCTACTAGTTAGTTTCAATACACCTTCAGATCGTCCGTTACCGGCGCCACTGTGACCACAGCCTTAGCCTAGACCAGTGGTTCCCGTCCTTTCCGTGAGCGTTACCCCTGAGTGTAACGAGGTATTAGCTAGTAGCCCCCACTGCTTACACCAAAAACTACAGTTTTTTCACACTATAACTGCTACTAAAATCGTCGGAGGAAGTGCCAGCAAAACGGCTATTGACGTTGGTGTGTAAAATGTATGAGTCTGCCGACATACCATCTGCCTTTCGGAAAAACATCATCCACACAATTCCGAAGACGGCAAGACCTGACAAGTGCGAGAATTATCGCACAATCAGTTTAGTTGCGCATGCATCCAAGAAGCTGACAAGAATAATATACAGAAGAATGGAAAAGAAAATTGAGGATGCGCTAGATGACGATCAGTTTGGCTTCAGGAAAGGTAAAGGCACGAGGGAGGCAATTCTGACGTTGTGGTTAATAATGGAAGCAAGGCTAAAGAAAAATCAAGACATGTTCACAGGATTTGTCGACCTGGAAAAAGCGTTCGACAATGTAAAATGGTGCCGGAAGTTCGAAATTCTGAGAAAAATAGCGGTAAGCTATAGGGACAGACGGGTCATATACAATATGTACCAACAGCCAAGAGGGAATAATAAGAGTGGACGACCAAGAACGAAGTGCTCGTATTAAAAAAGGTGTAAGGCAAGGATGTAGTCTTTCTCCCCTAATGTTCAAACTGTACATCGAGGAAGCAATGATTGAAATAAAAGAAAGATTCAGGAGTGGAATTAAAATTCGAGGTGAAAGGGTATCAATGGTACGATTCGATGATGACATTGCTATCTTGAGTGAATGTGAAGAAGAATTACATCCTGAAAGGAATGAACAGTCTAATGAGAAGAGGGTATGGATTGAGAGTAAATCGAAGAAAGACTAATGCAACGAGGAGTAGTAGAAATGAGAACAGCGAGAAACTTAATATCTGCATCGATGGTCACGATGTAGATGAAGTTAAGGAATTCTGCTCCCTAGGCAGTAAATTAACCAATGACGAACGGAGCAAGGAGGACATCAAAAGCAGACTAGAAATGGCAAAAAGTTTTTCCTGGCCAAGAGAAGTCTACTAATATCAAACACCGGCAGTAATTTGAGGAGGAAATTTCTGAGAATGTACGTCTGGAGTACAGCATTGTACGGTAGTGAAACATGGACTGTGAGAAAACCGGAACAGAAGAGAATCGACGCATTTGAGATGTGGTGCTACAGACGAATGTTCAAACTTAGGTGGACTGATAAGGTGAGGAATGAGGAGGTTCTGTGCAGAATAGGAGAGGAGAGGTGTTAAGACATGAGGGAATGAGTTCCATGGTACTAAAGGGAGCTGTAGAAGGCAAAAACTGTAGAGGAAGACAGAGATTGGAATACATCCAGTAAATAATTGAGGATGTAGTTTGCAAGTGCTACTCTGAGATGAAGAGGTTAGCACAGGAGAAGAATTCGTTGGGGGCCGCATCAAACCAGTCAGAAGACTGCTGACCGAAAATAAAAAAGAAACAACAAAACAACTACTGCTTCTGTATTTAAAGTTCGTATTTGCTACCGCAGTTGAAAGCCGTCCTCATACTGGTTGCCTTCGACTTTACACTGGAGACGGAAGAGCTGTGTCCACATATCAGGACGGATTTAGTAAGCATCGCTCGTCTGGAACTCAGCTCTTATGAAATCCTGCGAACCGTGGATGAAGAGCAACGCGCGGACGCCACGTTCCTAAACTTCCGGTGAGCGCCTGACACGGTGGCCCGCTGCAGACTGTTAGCGAGCACACGGGGTGGCCTTCCAGGCGGAGACTCGTCAACACACTGACTGTTATCTCGTACCTGGCGGCCTGCCCGCTGGCGCCCACTACGAGTTCCCGTCTACACTCAGACTTTCGTTGCAAATACGTGCTATTTATAGGTTTCGAGCGTCAGGGATAAGCCCGGGGGAACAGAATTTTTATTTCCAGAAATGTATATACGGAAGTTCGTACAAACATTTTAGTTTTAGAAGTAAAATGTATCCTTCGTGTCGCTGATGGAAATAAAAATAAAGTTTTTTTATTGATGAGATGTCTCGAACCATCCTTCCACGCAAAGATCGGGCAGTTCTTCACAAACGGGACAAAAGTACCGCGATTCACGGCGTTTTTTTTGTTGCGGGCACACCCGCACTTTGTTCTCGGTGGCGGGCATTGCCTCTAAATACTGAAAGCTGCCGCCTGCCGCGATTTCCATATGAGTGTCTGGCATCTGACTCCCTGTCAATGCCCGGGTAAATTTTTCTCTAAACCGTCTAATAGTTTTCGCAACGCTGAACGATACGACAGCGCTTGATCTGACTGATCGACACCTGTCGCGCCACTGTCGTAGTCACTGACTTTGTTCGGTTTCGAGGCAACTTTCCCGTTTCGAATTTCCACCATTTTGGACCGTTGCATATTAGAAATGATCGGGAATTCTCTTTCGTCCTTCGATTTGCAAACAACGACATTGTCATTTCTTTTCCACGCCACCTCACCTTTCTTCAGTTTCATACTAACCAACGACTTTGAGATTTCCTTTCTGTCGCTATGTAATGTTCCACACACATAGGGTTTGCAAGTCGACAACAGTTTCGTAAGTGATACAGACTCATAAAAAGTGACCAGATGAAGCACGAATCCTTTGTACAAGAAGGTTTCCCTCAGGTGTAAAACAACTTTAGATGGACGACCCATGCCGCAAGAGATTTTTATTATCAGAATCACACCATTAGATTCACAGAGTTCATAAGTTTTTTACACCAAACTTGGTTTTATTGTTCTTTATATATTGGCTGAAAAACATACGGCCGTGCCACAAACTATTGATTTGTCAGTGTAGAGACTCTGGAACGTAATTACTGCTCGTGATGCAATTGAAATGGTCTAGTACTTGTCTAATTTTCTAGAGTCGATCAGTGAATTGCAATGAGTTGTCTAAGGAGTGTAGATATCTAAGTAACAGCTGAAATCTGTCTCTACTCGTAATAGATCTCCCGAACGTGACACTGTAAAAAGGAGTTGCACTCCAGCGATGTTCTGTCGGTGGAAAACAACAAGGTCCCATCTGTGGGCCACCCACCATCTCCAGAGCCTGGCTGATCATCTCCTCCTACGTTTTTCTTCCTCCTAGCTCGCATTTGTTTGTTCACATAATGACGTTACGAACTCTTCGGGAAAAAAATCACCAAGTCCATTGATGTCAAAAATTTTATGTCTAATTCAATCCGACAGCGTCGTTGAACAAAAATAGTGGTGGATCTTGAGTAATGTCACTCCAGTCGTAATTGTTATTCGTAATATACTGGACCAACCTGCTCGCCTTCAATATTACAGTTATTATAGTCGGCACGTGAATCCTGACTCGAATGGTCACGTGAAGATGGATCGCAGAGGCTTCTGCCATCCTCGAATTCGTCCATAAACTCGTTCCATTCCGATTCTTTCGTGTTAGCTAGATGTTCAAGTCCTACATCACTAAGTTTCCTTCTACTGCCAGCCATTTTAAGAGGAAAATAGAAGACAGTTGACAATAAACGTCACTGAAGCATCTGTGACGAAGACTGAACAACTAATGACTCAGTTACAACAAAGACACGGATCCTGTTGGCGAACATGTTTCGAAATCCGCAAGTGGGTGACTGATTGTTGAGAACGTCTTATCTCTAGCTGGCGTCTGAACTGAACTTTCTACTCTGTACGCCAACTACGAGATAATTTGTGGGTCCATTCTCCCCCTCCCCCTCCCCCCCCACCAAGATTTTTATTAGTTTCGGTGATACAGATGGACTACAATGAGATGACGAGTCAAAATGTGTGAAGCGCTTAACACGACTTCTGGGAGTAGTTTCGCCATTTTGGCCGTAGCGGTCAACGTTTTAAGTAACAGAACACGGTATGTTGTCCTCGATGGCTACTGTTCAGCGGAAAAGAGGGTATCTTCAGGAGTGTCGCAGGGAAGTGCGACAGGAGCGCTGTTATTCTACTTATACTTAAATGATCCGACGGGGAGTGTGAGCAGCAATTGGCGGCTGTTGGCTGATGACGCTGTGGTATACGGTTAGGTGTCGTCGCTGAGCAACTGTGGAGAAGGATACGAGATGACCTGGACAGAATTTTTGTTAGGTGTGATGATGGCAGCTTGCTCTAAATGTAGGGAAACGTATGTTAATGCAGATTAGCAGAAAAAACTATTCCGCAATGTTCGAATACAGCACTGGTAGCCTGCTGCTTGACACTGTTATGACGATTAAATATCTGGGCGTAACGTTCGAAACTGGTATGGAATGGAACGGGCACAACCTACTGGTAGCAAACCTAGCAGCACGCCATTGAGCTGCTTCGATGTTTTCCTTTAATCCGACCTGGTAGGGACCCACACAAGCGAACAGTACTCGAGAATGGGTCGCACTACTGTTCTATACGCTGTCTCTTTTATTTATCAGCTAAACTTTTCAATAAAAGGGACAGCGTATAGAGCGGTAGTGCGACCCATTCTCGAGTACTGTTCGCTTGCGTGGGTCCCTACCAGGTCGGATTAAAGGAAGACATCGAAGCAGCTCACTGGCGTGCTGCTAGGTTTGCTACCAGTAGGTTGTGGGTGGAGCAGTAAAGAAATGGCTAGTAGTGGTACAAGGTACCCTCCGCCTTGCACAGTACAGCGGCTTGCGGACTGTGTACGTAGATGTGTCTTGTTGGAATCGTGTCTCGATTGCTGCTTCAACGCCGTCTTTACATTTCCTGTAGCTCTTTTTGAAACGAATTTAGTGTTTTGTTGAGTACTACGTATTTCAGTTTTGGCCGCAGTGAGCGTGCTGCTGGGGATGCCTCTTCCAGCCCTCTGCCTGAGTCATCTGAAGTTGCCACCCCATTGTTTCATAGTTTTTGAAACGTACGCTGTAACTCTAGAGTTCTCTGTAAAATTGTTTAATAGTCCTGCAGAATTTTGCGAAAAAATTATGAATAGCTGAACGAACAGCTGTGAAACTGGCAACAGATTTTCGAGAAATCTGCATTTTTTTCTAAAGTTCTTGATATGTTTTCAAGTTCTCTTTGCAAATGGTTCTGTAGAATTTCGCGAAGAAAACACTAGTAACTTGGAAAATTTTAATGCTGAAAAAAACTTATTTGACGATTTGTGAAAATAAAATTGTTATCACGGTTCTGTGGAGCACCCCAAGAGCAATTTCCTGTTAACATATTTATGATTGCGTTTATGTGGGACACGATTCACTGTTCTACGGCTTTTGGATCGGAAGCTGAGCGCCGCTGGCCCAGCTGTGGTCCCTGCGTGCAGGTGCAAGTGGGCGCACATCGCGTCCTCTGTCGTTGTGCGCCCGACTGCTGACAGACAACCCCAGCGGTCTAACGGCACCTGGCCCCTCTAGTCTAGTGTTGTAATACAACGACTTTAACTTAATTTGATACTCTTTGCTACAATAAATTAAGTACCGGATCTGAATATAGCAGTCTCTGTAACGTGCTTTCACGAATTCCTGTTACTGCAGTGTTCGATACATACTGGGATTTTCCAACTTTTAGTATGACACACGCTAGGATGCGAAGAGTGAGATCCGAAGACAGTGTGTGTGTGTGTGTGTGAGAGAGAGAGAGAGAGAGAGAGAGAGAGAGAGAGAGAGAAACTATGTGCAAATGGTGTTAGCTCTAGGAAATGTCTGCTGCGTATTGAACGCCAGAAATTAATTATAGCAGAATTTTTCGAGGACTTCACTTCATAGTTTGGAGATCCTTATTTTTTTTTATATCGCATCCGCCGGGAACAGACTTTTCGTTGTCTCCTTATATACTCTTTCACATAACAGAAGACATGACTCTGATAGACACTACAGAGCACAAAATCAGACTAACAAGGAAGATGTGAAGCTTGTACTTGTGTCTGACGTACGGTAAGAATTTGTGACTTAGAAAAATGGAGGGCCAGAAAAAGACAAATTATATGTAAGTTGCGAACAGTTGACGATGACATAAGCGACATATGAATCTTCTTTACCATTAGTGAAATAAGATAAACTTCTTTCTGATGGGGAAGGTACTGTTATACTTGGTGTCCAACTATTTGCACGCTGTCTGGTTATATGGGTGTTGAAATGAAAGCTAAAAAAACTGCTGTATCGAGGCAGCCAGTTACGAGACGAAACGAGGAATTCTCTCAGGACATATGTCAGCAACTGTCCTATCTCGTAGTTTCTCTTCTCTAGCTTCGGATGGATCAACGGACGTGCGCGATGTTGCCCAAGTACACAACTTTTATAATTGCAATTGGTAATTTTAATGTCTTTGCAGATCTTGCCAGTCTGGAGACATTGGAGCTAAAAAATGAGGATTAGAAACATTTCAAAAGTAATATTATGCCTACAAAAATATAAAGGTAGATTACAGTAAAGTCGACGGCGCTGCACGCTTGCTCGAAAACTTTTTAGCTCATCCTGTACTAAATTATTACTGCATTGTACACCAAGAGTCACTGCGTCGAAAAACCTTAAAACCTAAAATATGCAGCATGTGTGAGTGAACGTAGAGCTACGGCGTTGATTACACGATGATTCTGAGGCTACTGTGAATAGCTGTATTTCGAGTATGGTGAACTTGACCTAGATGAGCAGAGAGAACAGACAACTCCAAGTTCGTAGCTCTCAGGGCCGCACGTGACACTCTCTCTCGCTCTCTCTCTCTCTCTCCGCATCCAGAAATGTGGCTCAGAGTTACGTTCAGCAGACGACACTCTCCGATAACTACGGCACCATAAGCGGGGTCCACGACAGCACCCACCCTCTCATCGGAGAGACGATTTCCGGTTACTGGTGACTGGTGCTCCAATAAGCGCGTGTCTTTTGAACCGACGTAAATTAATTGATTTAATTGTGTGAGTAAGTTATTCTCTTACCTCCTGTAATGGAACAAGATCCTGCCGCTGATTTCCGGTCCCGCCAGTGAACACAGCCTTGGGGTTGGATCCGACCCCAGCGAGTCTGTTTTGTTTATAACTCCCCATTCCCTTTTCTGAGAGTACTGTCGTTCCAGCTACCGTGCCAGCCAGTCGTCCCGAGAACGCCGAGGAGGCAACGTCAGTCTGGTGAGTGACGTGCAGCTACCCTCTCTATCCGAAACCTACAATACCCGCGCTCGGGTTGGATCCGACCCCACCTTACTGTTTACGTCACACTTATTAGTTTCTTTTGTGGGAAGGATTCAACCCCATATTGTTGTTTATATTACATCTATCTTTTGTTTTCTCTTCTAGTATCTTACTAAAACGGCGCCTCAACTCCTGAGGAGGTATACAACGAGCTTCTCCGACAGGAGGCTGAGTCAGAAGATGGCGTCAATATCGATGCAGAAAACTGTTCAGAAACCGAGGATGATATATTATCTAATACTGATGACGAGGATGATGTATTGCATTGTGGGGCAGGAGCAGTTGGGTTTGATAATTCTCAGTCAGATGTAGATGATGAGCGAAATTTTGAGCTAGGTAAAGACTTAGAGACAATATGGACCAACAAACCTATCCATTCCAAATTTTCTAGGACACCAGCGTCAACTATTATTACTCATCCCCCTGGTCCACCTGGGCAAGCAAGGGGGGTCACTAGTGAATTGGAAATATTTTATTATTTATAATTCGAAAATTGTAGAAAAAATTTTTTGTACACAAATCTTGAAATCGAGAAATCTAGGCAAAAGTACAATACGGTCCAGTGGTTTCATTCACCAACAGAGAGCGTTGAAATAAAAGGGTTCTCTTCATGAGTGGTTTCAATGCTCAGCGTAGATGAGATGTTCTCAGCAACCTGTGGACCTCCGGTATTCCGTTGCACTACGGGCAAGAAAAGGTTTGCATTTCTTCTAGAAAACCTCCGCTTCGATGATAAAGCCACCAGAGAGGCCAGAAAAATCAACGACGAATTTGCGGCTTTCAGAGAAGTGTGGGACATGTATGAATCTAACAGTGAAAAAAACTATAGTCCATCTGAATATGTCACAGTAGATGAGACTCTACTGTGTTTTCGGGGTGCCTGCCCATTCATAACGTATATCCCATCGAAACCCGACAAAAATGGATTGAAAATAATGTCACTATGCGACACAAGGACATTCTATTATTTGCGTGGCATTCCATACACTGGCAAGGACAACAGAATAAAGAGGAGACCCGGAGATTTGCCTTTACCTGCCCAGTATGTTTTGCGCCTGACGGAATCTATCAGGGGTTCTAATAGAAACATTACAGCGGACAATTGGCTCTCCTCACTGGAGGTGACTCACGCCCTCCTCCAAAAGAAACTCACATTTGTAGGTGCACTGAGGAGGAACAAACCGCAAATACCACCATCAATGCTGCTTTCCGCTCCAGTAGGCTCTTCAACATTTGTGTATCTGGACGACATTCACCCCAAGGAGAAATAAAAAAGTTTTACTGATATCGTCTATGCATTTCTCTGGAGAGATAAATGAAAAATCAAATAAGCCTGAATTTGTGGAGTTCTACAATCTAACTAAAGGAGGGATCGATGTATTAGATATGCTTTGCCACAGCAGGACCACAAAAAGAAAATCGAGAAGATGGCCCATGCGGTACTTTTATGCTATTTTAGACATCGCTGCTATAAATAGTTCTATCATTTACAAAAGCAATAGCAAAATGGACAGCTTTTCAAATGACGCGAGAATTTCTCAAAAATCTCGCGCTCTCTTTGACAAAACTTCTTATGGAAAAGAGGTTGAATAACACACATCGTCCCCATGAGCTCCGTTCGTCTATTGGAAAACTTTTAGAAAAAGAACCAATCCAATTAGACAAGCCTACTCAAGCACAGCCACTAAAGAAAAGATGTGATTTTTGTGACAGATCAAAAGATAGGAAGGGGAATATTTTTTGTAGTAAGTGTAATCGTTCTATATGTGGGGAGCATAAAGTTATTATATGCCCTGGCTGTAAAGAAACTGATATGTGATAAGTATGTATTTTCAGAGGTGTATGTGATCGTTTCCAGGATAACATTATACATTTATTATTTGTTCCTATTATATTATGTGTACAAAGACATTTGTTATTGAGAACTTTATATTTCGAAACTGCTGACACTATAATTATCTTCTACAATTAGTAATAGATGTTTCTCATTTAGTTCCTATCTTTAGAATTTCTAAAGCACTGAATCTATTGATTTTTACTATTTTCAATAATTTTATAGAGAATATTTCTATTAAGGTATTTTTTTTGTAATCAAGTTCATATTTTTTCCGAAAGTACTTTATATTCTTACTTATTGACTATAAAAATGAAAAAAACATGTTGTTATAACAAACATTATGTGTGTTTAATTGACAGTAAAACTTTTCCCATTATTCATTTTTTATTTTACCCCGAAAAATCGATATTTGGAGGGGGGGTCTGATCCAACCCCACCTTACCGTTTATGTTAGGTAACTTCACCTTACCGTTAGAGGGTTAAATTGTATTATGCATCTGAACTCCTCTGTGAAAAAAATAGCGTATGTCTTGCTAAAGTTGGAAATCCCCATCATGTATCGAACGCTGAAGTCACAGGAGTTGGTGAATGAACGTAATGGAGACTGCTATCTTGAAATCCGGTACTTAATTTATTGTAACAAAGAGCAGCATATTAAATTAAACTTGTTGCAATACAACGCTGGCAGTAAGTCGACCAGCAGCCATGAGTCTGGTGATTGTGAGGTTGCCGGGAATCGGATACATAACGACAGTCGGCTCGACTCTGACAAGGGAACCTCCCCATCGCACCCCCCTCAGATTTAGTTATAAATTGGCACAGTGGATAGGCCTTGAGAAACTGAACACAGATCAATTGAGAAAACAGGAAGAAGTTGTGTGGAACTATGAAAAAAATAAGCAAAATATACAGACTGAGTGGTCCATGCTTAACATAGGCAATACTAAGGACAATAGCAGCTCAGTAGCGCTGTGGTCCTGTGGTTAGCGTGAGCAGCTGTGGAACGAGAGGTACTTGGTTCAAATCTTCTCTCGAGTGAAAATTTTAATTTCTTATTTTCAGGCAATTATCAAACTTCAGGCTCACACACACAATCAACTTCGCTCTCCAAAGTTCCAGGACATGTTCAGATTTGCTTGGACATATGCAGGATTTGACTGTGTACACACGGAAAAATTTGAAAACATTAAAAACATATGTTTTGCCAGAGCACAGGGAAAACTGTGCGACTGTGAAACTGTTGCATTCATTTGTTGCAGTTTATGAGACAAACTCTTGTGATTTCATCACTTTTTTGGGAGTGATTATCACATCCACAAGAAAACCTAAATCGGGCAAGGTAGAAAAATCTCTTTACCCATTCACCAAGTTTACAAGTTAGGTGGGTCGACAACATATTCCTGTCATGTGTCGTATAGAATATATCAGACGTGTTTTCCTGTGGAGCAATCGGTTGACCTATGACCTTGCGATTAAATGTTTTCGGTTCCCATTGGAGAGGCACGTCCTTTCGTCTACTAATCGCACGGTTTTGCGGTGCGGTCGCAAAACATAGACACTAAACTTATTGCAGTGAACAGAGACGTCAATGAACGACGGACAGATCATAACTTTGTGAAAATAAAGAAAGTAAACACACTAATGGCTTTTTCTCCAGGCGTCTGACACAGCTGGGCGCTCAAGACGCATTACGTCAAGGTCACTTGGCTTTCTTACCGAAATATTTACGACACCAGTTTGCACTACAGTGACAGTCTCATATAAAAAATTTCACAGGTCGAGAATTTGCGTTACAAACGTGTAGAAATAAAATCCTGTAAATATAACAGCGTCCAAAAAATTTTCTCCAGTGTAGTGATACATTCACGCATATACACACATTTCATAACTCTTAAAGTACGATTCTCGGTTTCCAAACCAGAGTCCCTAACCACTACTCATTATTCCTTGCTTTATTAGACATATACATATTCGTCGACACTTCTTCAATATTTCATCATAATAAATACGTAGCATAATCAAATTCCTGATATAGCATCAGCTTATTGATCATAAACATACCGCAACAGCGTAATACACATCGTCATCATAACATCATAAAACCTCAGCCAAATCTCAAAATCGTCATAGCTTCCTCCAATAATTTCAAAACCTAAAAAAAATTCTCTGCTCATTTCAATAGTGTCATCTACCTCAAACGTACTTTAAAAATCAAGATCCCATACCAAATACATCATTCAAAGCTCTCATAGTATCAAAGTGATTCTGAAAAAATATGAAGAATTCACAAACTACATACAAAATACAGTTTCATAAGTGTGAAGTTATCCAACTGTGTAATTGCATAAACATGTGTCACTGATGTAGTAAAAAAAATGTATGTCTCTCTCAGTTAAATGATCAGATAGCTGTGTAATTTATGTGTTAGGGAAATATGGTACCGATGTGTAAAGTTGTATAAGCAATTACCATATTAGCTAGGGCTCCTTGTGCTTGCCAAACACATGGTACACAAAGTAAGCGGGTACCCCCCCTGAGAATTAATGTAATTATACCCTCAGGTGTTGCAGATTTCAGCAATGGAATGAAATGTATCACGGAAAACCTTTGTATCATTGCACTTCAAATATCTTTAAAAATAAATGTTTTAAGTACAAAATTAATCACTCAAATACGTGTACTGTAGCGCTAAACTGTGCGTCTTGTTGGAAGATAATCTCTGTGGAAGTGTCGTAGTTATCGTCCTCTGAAACCTACGTTCTGCAGAAGTCAATGTACCTACCTCATGATAAACGAATGTGAAATGCTTTGCATATAGATATCTTAGTTATTACGCTTATTGCCGTGATGAAGAAAGTACTGTGCTGTAATGTATTGTTGTGCTACGGAAAACGCTGTCTCCTTGTAGCTATACCACAAAAGTTACTACTAAACAATGTTTTACTTTCCAGAATAATACATAAAACTGTGCAGGCATGCAACAAAAACACCGCAAAAGCAACATTGTAAATTGTCACTCATTAGTAGCGTCGTGATAAAATCGCGTAGCTGTCACATAACTAACCACTGTGTCATCTGGTATCTCACAGAAAGTACTTTAAATCCAGAATGTATTTTCAAGTAAACCAAAATGTTGCATTAAAATCTCATTAGCAAACTGGTAAATGTTCTAAGTATGTGAGCCTTATAGTCGTTACGTAATCATGCAACTAACGAGCAAGAATGTACACACACAATAACACTGTGTCGTCTGTTCACAATAACAATGCATTCGTAATTTCTGTTTAAATATGTTCTCTTGGTTCTTGACTGGATATTTAACTTCAAAGATTGTTGCATGTTAACAGTTTCTAAGTCTGACAAAGCATACTAGTAACATAAAGTGAAAAGTTATATGGCAAAGACAAAGTTAAAAAAACAGATTATCACTGAATAAGCGGCTTTATATGTGAAGTGTGGTGAAATCCTTTACTCTTCATAGTACTCAGAGTTTGAACTTGAATGCAATTGTCATGCGGTATACGTCGGTAAAGAATACTGGAACTTTTCTCAAGGTTAGCGTCTATGTTATTTTTCTCTGAGCCAGCCGGCGCACGTGGCTGCCTGCGGTGCGGGTGGGTCATTGTCTGTTTCTTTGTTGGCGCGCGTCGTTATTGGGATTAGGAGACCTAACTTCTACAAGTTCACCTTGACGAGAAGGCCCTGCCCTGTTTGAAGCTCGCCAGTTCTGATGGAATTCAGGTCTGTCGTTTTGTCGGTAGTTTACATAGTTTCTTGTTTTCGGTCATGTGATGGAGAATTTCTCCCGGAATCGTAACTGCGTGGTGGACGGTTGCGTCTGAAGTTATTCTGTCTCCCTTGATAATAATTATTTTGGTTCCCGTATTGTCTGTTTCTATGGTTGTCTCTGTCATAGTCATTACTGCGGAGAGGAGATCTTTCCCTGTAATTATTACTACTCTGCCAACGGTTGTCATATGGGTGGTGTCTGTTTTGGTCACGATTTGTGTTGTGAGAATAGCCTTGTCGCGTCCAGTTATTATTTCTTTCATCGCGGAATTGCGACGGATGTGACCTATAATTGTTGTGTTCCTGTTTTCGCGTTCCGCGATTGTCAGTGTCAATTTCTAATTCTTGTAAGAGTCCCTGAAAAGCTTTAGTGTCGTCTTTGCAATTTGGTCACGATTTGTGTTGTGAGAATAGCCTTGTCGCGTCCAGTTATTATTTCTTTCATCGCGGAATTGCGACGGATGTGACCTATAATTGTTGTGTTCCTGTTTTCGCGTTCCGCGATTGTCAGTGTCAATTTCTAATTCTTGTAAGAGTCCCTGAAAAGCTTTAGTGTCGTCTTTGCAATGTCCTGCCAAAATAATATGTCGTAAATGTTCAGGCAATTTGATTAAGCAAATGCGGATGAGTTCTGAGGGGCTGTATGGGTTTGACAGGTACTGATTCTTGTGCAACATGTCTTCAAAATATTTCACAAGACTGAAAAATTCTGATTGTTCGAAATGTTTCATCATTATGATGCTATGTTTTACTCGGTCTTGTGTAGCTTGAGACCAATATGCTGAGAGGAAGGCATGGTAAAATTCTCCTACACTGTGGCAATCGTGAATGACCGATCGCATTCTTACAGCTGGTTCATTCTCTAAGTAGCCACACATAAATTCTAATCTGTGTTCTAATGACCAGTTTGGAGGAAAACAATGAAAGAATTGATGAAGCCATGTTTGTGCATGAATGTCGTTACCAGAATTCTTAAATGTTTTGAATTTACGTGTAGTAATGAACAGCTTATAGTCAAAATCATCATGTCGGCGAGTCGCATGTCGGACATTGTTATGTCGTTTTGGCGGTTCCATCTCAAAATTCGGTGTACCTTGCCAATTTCTTTCATAATTTCCGAAGTGCCCTGTGTTATTATTTTGTGGCTGTTCCGTATTTCTATGTCCCTCTTCCCGTATTGGAGCGTGAATGTCCTCTGAAATACGTAATTCTTGTATTACCTGTGTCAGCTGATCTTGTACTTCCCGGATTTCTCTTTGGTGTTGCGTATTAATTTGATTCTGATTTTGTTTGAATTTCCTAATTTGTTCGCACGCTTCTGTGTCATTAAAGACTACCGGTTTTGTGTCATTCAGATTATCATCTACCTTCGTAGATAAATTATTTAGCTGATCCGAAAGTTCAACTACTTTCTCTGATAACGAACTTATTTCCTGTGTGTTTTTCTTAACCAAGTTTCAGAGTATCTACTGTGTCCTTTAAGTTTTTCTGAGTTTTTGCAAGTTGCGTAACCGAATCGGTAGATGCACCTGAGTCAATTTTAGCTTGCAAGGTGTCGTGATTTTCATGAACAATGGTTTGCAGTTCTTTTATGGCTGCTTCGTGATTCTGTAATGCATTTTCATGCCGCGAAAAAATAGGTTGAAAATGCTCACAAATTTGTGTTTTTACTTCATTACAGACTTTTTGACATTTCGATTCAATGTTATGTAACCCAGTAGTTAAATCTTCACGTGTTTGTTCAAGTGTGGTGTCTAACTTTTGAAGCTGTTGCTGTGTTTGTCTCTGATTTTGTTCCATTGTGTCTAACTTTTGAAGCTTTTGTCCCATTTGTTGCATTAATTGTAATAACAATGCACTGGTGTCTGAAACATGTTCCTCAGTGCTATTCGGCAATGCATTTGAACCGGCAATATTCGCAGTTTGAAAAGCAGAAAATGTGTCTTGACTTATTTGAGAAAACGGTGAGGACGCAAAACCTGAATCTACAGTATTTGCAAGATTGTGTCCTGTCATTTCGAATTCCTGAGGCAATCTGTTGGCGACCGATCGATCGATAATGCTTCCCTGTTCACTAATTGTTTCGCTGTCTACACCATTGTTGGCAGCTCGCTCCATTTCCCTATGCACAATTACCAAATTACTACTTTGAACATTAGTTAATTCATTATTCGGTGGCGCTAAACACTGCTTTCGTCTTCACTGTCATTTCTCAGTTTACTTTGGAGCCTAGTATTACGTTTTTCACACGCCATTATTGTCACAATATTTCACACGATAACACAGAAAAGCACATTTTGAAGAGCAAAATTAAGAGAACACATTAACATAGCACTGAAAATAAATCTAGTTAATTGCAGCTACGAAATACTTGGTGCAAATCTACATGCATGCCACAACTGATTTACTGTACAACAATGAAAAACTACAACTAGAAAGGAAATTCTCTCTATAATTACGCGCTAGCAATAAACAAAGGCTACACTAATTACACAAACTGCATGAAAAAATCAGAAGATTCCAGTGAGGTATCCTCGGCTAAGGGTCGACATATGAAACGTCCCCTTTGAACAATTTATACAGGACTGTGCTTAAACTGACACACAATATTTTTTTAGCGCAACGCAATCTGACTTTCAATAATCTCTATAAGAGAATGGCCCTGACTAACATTAACCTATATGTTTCACAAATCACTTACCTCACAAAAATCTTCGTTACTCGAACTACTGCAATACAGCGAGCGCCACTACTGCCAGCTAAATGAAAGATTCACACTACGGAAGGCACTAACTACTGATATGCATAGTTAGCAAATGAAAGATTTTGACAGAGAACAAACAACGTATTTACCTTAATAGTCATAATATATATAGCAGCTCATGACATCCAGTCTTACAAATTTCAATACTCCGCCATCTCTCTTCCCACATCCAACACTGCTGGCGGCTCACCTCCAGCTGCGCAACGCTATGCGCTGTTAACAGCCAAACGTCCAACACTACAATGGCAGACAACAATGCAAACTAGCCACAGACTGCACACAGCACAGCCAGTGAGTTTCATACAGAGCGCTACGTAACGTTGCCAATAAGAAGATATAAACAGCCTACTTATAACTGCAACCTACATCCTTCTGAACCTGTCTAGTGTATTCATCTCTTGGTCTCCCTGTACGATTTTTGCCCTCCACGCTGCCCTCAAATTCAAAATTGGTGATTCCTTGATGCCTCAGAACACGTCCTACCAACCGATCCCTTCTTCTGGTCTAGTTGTGCCACAAATTCCTCTTCTCCCCAATTCTATTCAATACCTCCTCATTAGTTACGAGATCTACCCATCTAATTTTCAGCATTCTTCTGTTGCACCAAATTCCGAATGCTTCTATTCTCTTCTTGTCCAAACTATTTATCGTCCATGTTTCACTTCCATACACGGCTACATTCCTTACAAATACTTTCAGAAAAGACTTCCTGTCACTTTAATCTACACTCGATTTTAACAAATTTCTCTTCTTCAGAAATGTCTCCTTGCTATTGTCAGTCTACATTTTATATCGTATCTATTTCGACCATCATCAGTTGTTTTGCTCCCCAAATAGCAAATCTCATCTATTACTTCGAGTGTCTCATTTCCTAATCTAATTCACTCAGCATCACCTGATTTAATTTACTACATTCTATTGTCCTCGTTTTGCTTTTGTTGATGTTCATCTTATATCCTCCTTGAAGACACTGCCCATTCTGTGAAGCAGCTCTTCCAGGTCCTTTGCTGTCTCTGACAGAATTACAATGTCATCGGCCAACTTCAAAGTTTTATTCCTTCTCCAAGGATATTACTTCCTACTCCACATTTTTCTTTTGTTTTCTTTACTGCTTGCTCAATATACAGATTCAATAACATCGGGGATAGACTACAACCCTGTCTCACTCCCTTCTCAACTACTGCTTCCCTTTCGTGCCCTCGACTGTTGTAACTGCCATCTGGTTTATGTACAAATTGCAAATAGCCTTTCGTTTCCTACATTTTACCCATGCCACACTCAGAATTTGAAAGGGAACATTTTAGTCAGCATAGTCGAAAGCTTTCTCTAAGTCTACAAACGCTAGAAACGTAGGTTTGCCTTTCCTTAATCTATCTTCTAAGACAAGTCGTAGGGTCAGTATTGCCTCACGAGTTCCAACATTTCTATGGAATCCAAACTGATCTTCCCTGAGGTCAGCTTCTACCAGTTATTCCATTCGTGTGCAAAGAAATTGTGTTAGTATTTTGCAGCCGTGCTTTATTAAACTGACAGTTCGGTAATTTTCACATCTGTCAACACCTGCTTTCTTTGGGACTGGAATTATTATATTCTTCTTGAAGTCTGAGGGTTTCGCCTGCCTCATACATCTTGCTCACCAGCTGGTAGAGCTTCGTCAGGGCTGGCTCTCCCAAGGCTATCAGTAGTTCTACGGGAATGTTGTCTACTCCAGGCCTTGTTTCGACTTAGGTCTTTCAGTGCTCTGTCAGACTCTTCACGCAGTATCATATCTCCCATTGAATCTTCATCTACATCCTCTTCCATTTCCATAATATTATCTTCAAGAACATCGCCCTGGTATAGACCCTCTATATACTCCTTCCACCTTTCTGCTTTCCCTTCTTTGCTTAGAACTGGTTTTCCATCTGAGCTCTTGATATTCATACAAGTGGTTCTCTTTTCTCCAAAGGTCTCTTTAATTTTCCTCTAGGCAGTATCTATCTTACCCCTAATTGGATGTGTCTCTACATCCTTACATTTGTCCACTAGCCATCCCTGCTTTGCCATTTTGCACTTCCTGTCGATCTCATTTTTGAGACGTTTGTATTCCTGTTTGCCTGCTTCATTTACTGCATTTTTATATTTTATCCTTTCATCAATTAAGTTCAATATTTCTTGTATTACCCAAGGATTTCTAGCAGCCCTCGTCTTTTTACCTACTTGATCTTCTGCTGTATTCACCATTTCATCTCTCTAAGCTACCCATTCTTCTTCTACTGTATTTCTTTCCGCCGTTCTTGTCAGTCGTTCCCTAATGCTCTCTCTGAAACTCTATACAACCTCTGGCTCTTTCAGTTTATCCAGGCCCCACTCCTAAACTCCTTCCTTTTTGCAGTTTGTTCAGTTTTAGTCTACAGTTCATAACCAATAAAATGTGGTCAGAGCCCACATCTGCTCCTGGAATGTCTTACATTTTAAAACTGGTTCCTAAATCTCTGTCTTAACATTATATACGAGTGTTGGAACTTAATTAGTGGCAACTATTTATTCACAACCGATACAAAAGAGTTACATGTTTGCACCAGTTACTGTCCTTCAAAGTAGTCACCAGCGCTGAGTAGAGCTCGCTGCTAGCGGTGTGGAGGTGTAGTATACCGTTGGCAGAGCCTGTTCTGTTGATGGTGCGAATGGTGCGGTCTAAAGTTATGGTGATTCTCGTGCACTACTGTGATGGTGTTATCATAACGCATTACGTTCCTCCATGGCAGACCGTCAATGCACAGTATTACTGTTCGTTTTTGGAGCATCACCTGCGACCCGCTTTGCGAATGAAGCGGCGACACTTTCTGCCCACCCATCATTTTGCACGACAATGCGCGGGCACCAAGCTGTGGCTGCTCTGTTCGGTCGATGAGACGGGGAAGTACTGTACCATCCACCATACTCCCCGTACTTAAGTCGTTGTGACTTTGATTTGATTCCCAAAATGAAGCAACCACTTTGTGGCATTCCCTTCAGAACTATTCCAGAGATTCGACAGGCAGTAGACCACTCCATTCGCACCATCAACAGAACAGGCTCCGCTAACGGTATACTATGCCTTCCACATCGTTGGCAAAGGGTTCTACACTGCGCTGGTGACTACTTTGAAGGACAGTAACAGGTGCAAAAATGCAGCTCTTTTGTATCGGTTGTGAATAAATAGTTGCCGCTGTTTAAGTTCCGACCCTCGTCATTTATCTGAAACTTCCAGTGTCTGCAGGCCTCTTCCATGTATACAACCTTCTATCATGATTCTTAAACCAAGTGTTGGCTATGAGTAAGTGATGCTCTGTGCAAAATTCCACCAGGCAGCTTCCTCTCTCATTACTTACCCCCATTCCACATTCACCTACTACTTTTCCTTCTCTTCCTTTTCCTACTGTTTTCCAGTCCCCAATTACTATTAAATTTTCGTCTCCCCTCACTATCTGAATGATTTCTTTTATCTCATCATACATTTCTTCAATCTCTTCGTCACCCGCGGAGCTAGTTGGTATATAAAGCTGTACTGTTGTGGTAGGCGTGGGTCTGGTTTCTATCTTCGCTACAATAATGCGTTCACTATGCTGTTCGTAGTAGCTTACCCGCGTTCCTATTTTTGTACTCATTATTAAACCTACTCCTGCATTACCCCTATTTGATTTTGTATTTGTAACCCTGTATTAATTTGACCAAAAGTCTTGTTTCTCCCCCAGCGAACTTCACTAATTCCCACTATATCTAACTTTAACATATCTGTCTCCCCTTTTAAATTTTCTAACCTACCTGCCCGATTAAGGGATCCGACATTCCACGCTCCGATCCGTAGAACGACACTTTTCTTTCTCCTGATAACGACATCCTCTTGAGTAGTCCCCGCCCGGAGATCCGAATGGGGGACTATTTTACCTCCCGAATATTTTACCCAAGAGGACACCATCATCATTTAACCATACAGTAAAGCTGCATGCCTTCGGGAAAAATTATGGCTGTAGTTTCCCCTTGCTTTCAGCCGTTCGCAGTACCACCACAGCAAGGCCGTTTTGGTTAGTGTTACAAGGCCAGATAAGTCAATCATCCAGACTGTTCCCCGTGCAACTACTGAAAGGCTGCTGCCCCTCTTCAGGAACCAAACGTTTGTCTGGCCTCTCAACAGATACCCCTCCGTTGTGACTTTACCTACGGTCCGGCTATCTGTATCGCTGAGGCACGCAAGCCTCCCCACCGATGGCAAGGTCCACGGATCATGGGGGTCGCCACAGACTACTTAATTCAAAAGATATTGTTGGTATGTTCTTGGATTTCAAAAAATGTTTTGATTCTGTTGACAGAGAAACTATAGATAAAATAATTCGAGAATTCGGCGTAAAGTCTAAACTGGCAAACCTAATCCACAAAACACTAAAAGATACCTTCTGTAACGTAAAATTTATTGGAGAAATTTCACCGTCTTTCAATATAAAAACAGGCGTACGCCAATGTGACGGCCTGTCCCCAATTACTATTAATTGCGTGTTAGAGAAAATAGTAACTATTTGGAAGGTAAAACTTATTGAACTCAGCATCTCACCTGTAAGGTTACGAAGAGGAAGCATTTGTAGATGATTTTGTTATACTTTCCAAAAATGTGGGATCTACTATAACACAAGTAAATCTCTTGGAAGAAATATCCAGCAGAACCAGCTTAAGAATTTCTGCAGAAAAAACAAATTTTCTATCAAATGTTAAAGATGCTCCAAAAATTTCTCAAAACAGATATTGGCCAAATAGAGAGGGTAAGAAGTATCTAGGTGAGATAATGCAACAAAATGCTTTGAAAAACTCTGCAATAGAGGAGGGGTTGCATAACATGGGGAAAGCGTATGGTATCACCAAAGACATCTACACTCCTGGAAATGGAAAAAAGAACACATTGACACCGGTGTGTCAGACCCACCATACTTGCTCCGGACACTGCGAGAGGGCTGTACAAGCAATGATCACACGTACGGCACAGCGGACACACCAGGAACCGCGGTGTTGGCCGTCGAATGGCGCTAGCTGCGCAGCATTTGTGGAGCGCCGCCGTCAGTGTCAGCCAGTTTGCCGTGGCATACGGAGCTCAATCGCAGTCTTTAACACTGGTAGCATGCCGCGACAGCGTGGACGTGAACCGTATGTGCAGTTGACGGACTTTGAGCGAGGGCGTAGAGTGGGCATGCGGGAGGCCGGGTGGACGTACCGCCGAATTGCTCAACACGTGGGGCGTGAGGTCTCCACAGTACATCGATGTTGTCGCCAGTGGTCGGCGGAAGGTGCACGTGCCCGTCGACCTGGGACCGGACCGCAGCGACGCACGGATGCACGCCAAGACCGTAGGATCCTACGCAGTGCCGTAGGGGACCGCACCGCCACTTCCCAGCAAATTAGGGACACTGTTGCTCCTGGGGTATCGGCGAGGACCATTCGCAACCGTCTCCATGAAGCTGGGCTACGGTCCCGCACACCGTTAGGCCGTCTTCCGCTCACGCCCCAACATCGTGCAGCCCGCCTCCAGTGGTGTCGCGACAGGCGTGAATGGAGGGACGAATGGAGACGTGTCGTCTTCAGCGATGAGAGTCGCTTCTGCCTTGGTGCCAATGATGGTCGTATGCGTGTTTGGCGCCGTGCAGGTGAGCGCCACAATCAGGACTGCAAACGACCGAGGCACACAGGGCCAACGCCCGGCATCATGGTGTGGGGAGCGATCTCCTACACTGGCCGTACACCACTGGTGATCGTCGAGGGGACACTGAATAGTGCACGGTACATCCAAACCGTCATCGAACCCATCGTTCTACCATTCCTAGACCGGCAAGGGAACTTGCTGTTCCAACAGGACAATGCACGTCCGCATGTATCCCGTGCCACCCAACGTGCTCTAGAAGGTGTAAGTCAACTACCCTGGCCAGCAAGATCTCCGGATCTGTCCCCCATTGAGAATGTTTGGGACTGGATGAAGCGTCGTCTCACGCGGTCTGCACGTCCAGCACGAACGCTGGTCCAACTGAGGCGCCAGGTGGAAATGGCATGGCAAGCCATTCCACAGGACTACATCCAGCATCTCTACGATCGTCTCCATGGGAGAACAGCAGCCTGCATTGCTGCGAAAGGTGGATATACACTGTACTAGTGCCGACATTGTGCATGCTCTGTTGCCTGTGTCTATGTGCCTGTGGGTCTGTCAGTGTGATCATGTGATGTATCTGACCCCAGGAATGTGTCAATAAAGTTTCCCCTTCCTGGGACAATGAATTCACGGTGTTCTTATTTCAATTTCCAGGAGTGTACAATAAAAAGTGTCTATCCAAAAATGCAAGAATAAGGCATTACAACACAGTAGTCAAGCCAGAATGCCTATATGCAACCGAATGCCTGGCATTAAACTCTAATTTAGATAATTTAGAAGTACCAGAAAGGCGAATTACAAAGAAAATATTAGGACCACAAAACGCAGCAAAAGGTTGGAAATTGTGAAGTAATGCTGGAATATACCAATACATAGAATATGTTTCAAGCGTAATGAGAAAAAGAAGATTGGTGTTTTTTGGACATCTGTTTCAAATGCAAGACAGTAGATTATCTAATAAGATTTTCGGAAGCCCACAGCAAGCTGGGTCGACGAAGGGAAACAGGATTTAGAAAGGAACAATATGAAAGTGGAAGATATAAAAGCGTTTTGGGAAAATGTACTGTAAATGAAAGGATTCTGAGGTAGAGTAGCTAAAAAGATTGGTTCGAAAGGATCTGAAGACAGAAAGAAGAAACATAGTGAGCAGATGAAGGCATACTGGGAGAAAAAAAGAGAACAAAGAGCGAAGAATTGAAATTGGAATGTAATCGCCGGATGGCCTATTCGCACTAATAATAATAATAACAACAAGAAGAAGAATGCCTGACCCGTTGTTCGCATCAGACGCCTGAGTGCTTCTTGAAGGCAAAACGCCTGTTGTTGAACAAATGTGTATACTGATACTACGTGAAATTGTAGTCAATCGAAACATACTTAAAATAAACATTTTACTCACAATGACTGACGGCATGCCAGCCACAAAATTAATACTTTTCTTAACGAAACGTAGTTTTGCACTTTACTTAACTACGTGTTCAAATGGTTTACCATCGCCTGCACGCTTGCAACCGCCGTTCGAGACAAAGATGAACAGCTAACACTAGACTGGATGTTACGTCGTTGCGTTCCTGGGGGATGCGACGGCGCACACCGTCTGGTGTGACTGGGGCTTCGTCGCAGGCTGCACCTTTCAGTGCTGCCCTTAGAAATGAGTAATGGAGAGAAGTCAAATGGCGGCACGTGGCCGGCCACTGTACTGCAGCACTGCGTCCTGTCCGACGGTCAGGAAACGTCTCACCCGTATTTGCGGTGCACCACGGGGAGACCGAGCTGAGCTGGGCAGCCGTCGGGTCGGAACCACGTACTGTGCCTCTTATCAGGTGGTCCGTCATCCAAAAGAACAGGTGGCATGTTCGTAAGAAAGGGTGCTTACGTCTTTCCATTTAACACACCTGCGATGACAGAAGAACTCACAATGGAGTTTCCTATGGTGCTGCACCAAACGTTTACGCTCCACGGTCGTCGGTGCTTTCCGTGACGAAGCCAGCGTGGATTTTCAGCTGGCCAGTAGCGCACTTTACGTAAATTTTCATTACTGTCATTCGTAAACGATGCGTCGTCGGTAAAGGGCACACGTTGGAAAATCGCAGTGTCGCGTCCCAGGCGCTGCAGAGCAAAGCGACAAAGTTCTGTACTACGTTCCAATCACGTCCTCTGGGCACCCGATGCAGTGACAGATGACGAGGTTGGAATTTATATCGATGCGAGATACGAATGACACTCGTCCGGCTGATTCCGCATTCCTCGGCACGACACGCTGCGGACTGAATAACCGCCGCAGTAGGAACGGCTTCTTCGTGAGCTCAGTCGCTTGCAGTCGCTGTTCGACGCTGGATCGGCCTGTTCGCTCTGGTGGCGCCGGCCGGTGTGGCCGAGCTGTTCTAGGCGCTTCAGTCTCGAACCGCGCGACCGCTGCGGTCGCAGGTTCGAATCCTACCTCGGGCATGGATGTTTGTGGTGTCGTTAGATTAGTTAGGTTTAAGTAGTTCTAAGCTCTACGGGACTGATGACCTCAGATGTTAAGTCCCATAGTGCTCAGAGCCATTTGAACCACTTTTGCATTGGTGGCCTCATAATTCGAGCGGGTCCCTTGAGCGACAGGCGGCGCCGATCGTGATTGACGTCCCTACCGTTTCGATAGCATTTCATTGACATTCGCCGTATAAAAGTAGCACGTCCAACTTCTCCTCATTGGCGTAAATACACTATGTGATCAAAAGTATCCGGACACCCCCCAAAACATATTTTTTTCACATTACCTGCATTGTGCTGCCACCTACTGCCAGGTACTCCATATCAGCGACCTCTGTAGTCTACATATCGTGTGAGAGGAGAATGGGGCGCTCTGTGGAACTCACGGACTTGAAATGTGGTCAGGTGATTGGGTGTCACTTGTGTCATACGTCTGTACACGAGATTTCCACACTCCTAAACATACCTAGGTCCACTGTTTCCCATGTGACAGTGAAGTGGAAAAGCGAAGGGATACGTACAGCACAAAAACGTACAGGCCGACCTCGTCTCTTGACTGACAGAGACCGCCGACAGTTGAAGAGGGGCGTAATGTGTACATAGGCAGACAATTATACAGACCATCACACAGGAATTCCAAACTACATCAGGATCCCCTGCAACTACTATGACAGTGAGGAGGGAGGTGAGAAAACTTGGATTTCATGGTCGAGCGGCTGCTCATAAGCCACACATCACGCCGGTAAATGCCAAACGCCGCCTTGCTTGGTGTAAGGAGCGGAAACATTGGACTATTGAACAGTGAAAAAACGTTGTGTGGAATGACGAATCACGGTACACAATGTGGCGATCCGATGGCAGGGTGTGAGTATGCTGAATGCCCAGTGAACGTCATCTGCCAACATCTGTAGTGCCAACAGTAAAATTCAAAGGCGGTGGTGTTTTTCATGGTGGGGGCTTGCACCCCTTCTTGTTTTGCGTGGCACTATTACAGCACATGCCTACATTGATGTTTTAAGCACCTTCTTGCTTGCCACTGTTGAAGAGCAATTCGAGGATGGCGATTGCATCTTTCAACACGGTCGAGCATCTGTTCATAATGCACGGCCTGTGGCGGAGTGGTTACACGACAACATCCCTGTAATGGACTAGCCTGCACAGAGTCCTGACCTGAATCAAACAGAACACCTTTGGAATGTTTAAGAACGCCGACTTCGTGCCAGGTCTCACCGACCAGTCATCGATATCTCTCCTCAGTGCAGCACTCCGCGAAGAATGGGCGGCCACTCCCGAAGAAACCTTCCAGCACCTGATTGAATGTATGCCTGCGAGAGTGGAAGCTGTCATCAAGGGTAAGGGTGGGCCAACACCATATTGAATTCCAGCATTACCGGTGGAGGGCGCCACGTACTTGTAAGTCATTTTCATCCGGGTGTCCGGACACTTTTCATCACACAGCGTACCTGCGTGCGAGGAGACTTAAAGCGGAAGTGGCCTGCCGACAGACGACACAGTTCCTGCTGGCCCAGCAGTGCAGGCGAGTAAACAGTGGAAATGCTTACACGACCACGCTGTCTAGGACGAGGGTGTTTAAACGCAATAGCTGAGTCTGGCCGATTTCCTTTTCAGTCTTAGATTATTTCTTGGATTATTTTGCGAAAAGTTTCAGCTTCAAAATTAATAGTCATTATATCACTGCACTCGTCTCTTCAAGCGCTTTCGAATGCTGCTAAAAAAAGTATATAAACGTATTTAAAAAATCTTTCACTCACCAGAATAAGTGCCCGCAAACCACTGCCCACCGTCAGGGGAACAGAGTCCACAAACGTATGCCCCATTACACTAGATGTAAGCAAACCCGTAACCCACGTACGGTCGTGTGTTTATTATCACGGCTGTCATACAAAGTGCTCAAAACGTTGATTTCGACCATTGCTCTTAAATGATTTTCGAGAAACAGTACTGCACGTTGAGTTACATGTGGAGTTAGTGGCAGCATAGGCCCGTGTTACAAGGCATTTCGTGTCTTTGGGAGTCATCGGTGTTTCCTAATGGAACACTTGTTTTAATTTTCGCCGCGTATGAAGACATGGTAGTGTTAAGTTTGGCGAGTGAGCAGACCATTTCGCGTTTCCTGAACGACCATTCCAGTGCCCTCCAAGTGTTCTCTCCAGAGGTTCAAATGGCTCTGAGCACTATGGGACTCAACTGCTGAGGTCATTAGTCCCCTAGAACTTAGAACTAGTTAAACCTAACTAACCTAAGGACATCACAAACATCCATGCCCGAGGCAGGATTCGAACCTGCGACCGTAGCGGTCTTGCGGTTGCAGACTGCAGCGCCTTTAACCGCACGGCCACTTTGGCCGGCTCTCTCCAGAGGCTCTGCCGTGACGCGTGCGGAACGGGAGTGACGTCAGCCACGTTGATAAAACACTGACTGCCTTACAGTCATGGAAATAAATATTCATACAGTAGGTGGTGACAAACTAGGATGGTGTGTTGCGATAGTAAATCACCCACAGCGCCGATACGAATAAGTACGATGATGTAGCGTCAGATAACCATGTTCTTGGTAATGAGGCTTCTCGTATGCCATAAATCTATTCTGGGAAAATAAAATAAACAAACGGCTGACGCAGCCCCGGAGTGCATGCCACACTTGTGTAGTCGTGTGGCAGCCGTGAAGCAAAAGCACGTCGGACTTGGGTACCGTGGAAAAGCAGAATGGCCGCAATGGGAAGGAAACGACCATTGAGGAACGAAACATCGTTGCCTCCAAATATCTTCAACACAAGTCGTATGCCGTAATTGCGAACATCATAGGACGAAGCCAGAGCTACTGTGCAATCTATCATTAAGTGATATAAGGACAGACATGTAGTAATAAACAGTGAACGACACGGTCGTCCACAGAAGCTTACAACAAGAGAGACCAGAATTCTACTAAGAATTATCAAGAAAAATCCGAAAACGACAGCGTCGGCACTATCCGCATATGTACGTGACTACTTCCGAAAGGACATCATTCTAAGGGCAGTACGTACCATTCTCAAATCGTTCGGGCATCAGAGCCAGGGTGCCGAGACGAAAGCCCTATATCAGCAAAAAGAACAGGAAGTGGCGAATGGAATTCGTGAAACAGCATTTATCCAAGACATAAGACTTCTGAAATACTGTATTGCTTAGTGATGAAAGCAAATTTAATATCGTGCACAATGATGGTAGGATCTTGGTCTGGAGAAGACAGAATACAGACCTCGACCGAAACAACATTTAACCCACAGTGAAGCACGGAGGTGGTGGAGTGATGGGCTGTATGCCAGCCTCCAGAGTCGGAAAGTTAGTGTTTGTGGAAGGTACCATGGGCAGATTTGTGTATATAAACATTCTCGAACAGAACTTACAACAGAGTGTTGACGCCTTGGGTCTTCCTAGGAATTATTACTTCCAGTAGGACAATGATCCCAAACATACGGCGCAAATTGTCCCGCTGTGGTTGCTCTACAACACTCCACACACTCTTAAAACACCAGTTCAGAGTGCGGACCTGAATCCCATCGAACACTTGTGGAGTGAGTTGGAAACACGAGTGAGAAAACACGACAACCGTAGTAAGGCCTCTTTGAAAGAGGCTCTCCTTCGAGAATGGAAAGGTATCGCGTCGGAAACTACAAGAAAATTGGTCAATTCCATGCCACGGAGATTGCGAGAAGTAATACATCGGAAGGTTATGCATACGAAGTATTAAACATGTTCTGGCTTTGTTAGAAGTCTCATTTTCTGTTGGTGTATCAATACTTAATTTCCAGCGCAGTAGAGAACTTGGCGGACGTTTTTGTATTTTGTTTTGTAAAGGCTTGTTCATTCTCGTTCTATATACCAGCATAGCTGCATTGGCGACTGGCCATTGTGGTCAGTGATATCCAATTAGTGTTTTTGGTTTCGTATTGTCAATAAAGGCAGTTTACTTTTCCACGCTCCAGTGTGTGAATACTAATTTCCATACTGTATATTCGGACGAAGTCGGTGATGTCGAGTAGACGCGGAGCCGTTGTAAGGAAGGTCTGTCACGGTTCGGAGCCTGGGAAAGTGCTTGTCGCAGTCCTTCTTTCTTTGTCAATAATATGCCAGGTTTACTAAAGCACCGTTCGCTAGGTGCGTTTGTTACTGGAACACATAAAATGTGCTTTGTAACTGCAACCATTCCTGGCAGATATTTTTAATATCTGTTCCACGACTTCAAGATGTGATCTTCATTTCTGACGTGTACTAAACGTTAGAGGTATTCTTCATCCGCAGCGTGGAATCTGTTGTCCCACTTCTTGAAACGATCTCTCTCTCTCTCTCTCTCTCTGTCTGTCTCTTTCTCTACGTGTCGATGACACTGTACTTTCCGGTTGTATGTTAATAAACAACAGAGAGGAAAGTGATATAAAACTATTTAAAGATACACCCGGTACAAAGGTATTTCACTTGGATAAAGTGTTGTGCGAACTTTCGTCTGGCTATAGTACAATATGCACCAGCTGTACATGAACGATTACTGTTGATAGTAGTTACAACCTTCTTACTTAGAAAACTCAAGGCTCTATTTTTAATCACTTGTTCCACTTATTAAAAAAACACATTCCTGTTAGAATATATTAACTTTGCTAGTTAATCACAAATCCAACCTCTCTCATATGATGATGAAACAGTACTTGTAGCTGCACTAATGTAACTCAGCTCACTTATATTGATTGACGCAGCAGGTTGTTGTCAAACTAAAGCAGAACTACTTAGATTGTAGGTTCGTTTCAGCTATCTACTTCACCTGTGTCGTCTTTAAATGGTTTCAGAAAATCCACAGCTCATTATTATGATCCTGTAACCCGTGAGATGAATTGTTTTCCGTCATTACAACAGCAACTTCCTTGTATCGAGTGTTAACGCCCTAGCATAGTGTATAAGTTGTTCCAGTGTGTACTGACCTCTTGTTCCGAATATGATTCCAAGATAAGGAGAGAGCACTTTTCTTCTTGTACCGCACAATAGATTTTGCAATATTTATTGTTGCTGCAATCTTCGGGGAGTCATTTAACGAGAAGCTTCATCGAAAGTGTTAATACAATGAACACCACGTTTTTTTCACTTGGTAATAAAAGGGTCGCAGATGAAAAATTATGCAACATGTCCGGCGAAATGTTCCAGTCAGCCATACTCACTCTTCGTCCTTTTTTAACATTTACACTCATCTTCTTAACTTTGCAAATTAAACAATATTCACAAGGTTCCAATACGCATTTATGTTAAGTGCTGTAAACGTCAAACAATGCATCTGGTTTTGTGAATCAGTCCACATATCAATTCCTTCAGCACATGTTTTTTTTAAAGAACTTCCTAAATTTTAGAAGGCCTTGTGCTGTTTCAACATGTATCAACCTGTTATTTGACATGTCTGTTTATGGTAGGGCGACGTAGCATGACATCTGAAACGCTTACTTCTCCATAATGTGCCTCTAATTCGTCATGTCGGCCGCGGTGGCCGAGCGGTTCTAGGCGCTTCTGTGCGGAACCGCGCGACTGCTACGGTCGCAAGTTCGAATCCTGCCTCGGGCATGGATGTGTGTGATGTCCTTAGGTTAGTTAGGTTTAAGTAGTTCTAAGTTCTAGGAGACTAATGACCACAGTGCTCAGAGCCATTTGGGCCATAATTCGTCATGGCCTAGTTCTAGGAAACCTTCACCACAAACAGCATCAACAGTTTTCCTGTCTTTGGCACATACTGCGAGACATTTACTGTTACAATTTGTTTTGTTATTTCCTGTGCTCCTGAAAGAGCTGTACCAGTATGGGCTTGGACTTAAATTTACTCCTACAGCCAGCAGAAACATATTCCATAGTTCGCTTTCTAGACCGTCCTCTTTCTACAGTGTCTATCCACTGGTCTCGGTCTTACTGTCCTTACCGAGGACTCGTTCAAGGCTTCTATGGCCGGCCAAAGTGCTCGTGTACGTAGGCTACCCAGTTAGGCTCGACCCGTCTCGCATTTTGCGCTCGCTTACTCGGTCACGCAGGTCCCCCTCTACTGCCGTGTATCTCTGGAAATGTGTTCGTCGAATCTGCGACACGCTGAATCGCTGTGGTATTGCGTTCAAAATATGTACCAACGTGCTGGTAATTAAGTGGCCCTAATGCACGTGCGTGGGCTTCAATGAATGTAAAAGTGTTCTGAGTACGGTGCCGCGTCACGTTTTAACATAACTGTCACTTAATAAAACCCAGGTTTCCGACACGATTGCAGTGCCTTCCTCCTGCCTGCATGAAGCGACAGCTTATAGAAAAAGCTGCAGGTTAACATGCAGCGATATGGAAATTTCTGCGGCCTTGCTTTGGATACCACTGTACTATGGTCTCGAAGAAATCGAGTATGTGGATCTGCTAATGACGGAAATAACGGGTCCTTGATTTTCTCCGGTGTCAGTGCAACCAACCACGTACTTAAAAGCCAGCAGTACACTAATGTACAACCTCTACAATGCCTTGTCCTCGTTTCCATATGGGCGTCGTTCATTGACTGGACATCATAAGGCTTGGGCAACCGTAAGGGTGCATCTCTAAAACTTGCTCAGTTACCTCCATAGCAACTCAGCATCGTAAGTTGTTTTAAATCACATATACGTTCGTGTGAGTGCAATGGTGATCAGCAAGTAACTTCATGCGAGAGACATCATAACAATATTGCCAATTTCCTTCATTTGTAGTACAGAAAAACATACAAAATAGACATAGACTTATAAGAGATTGTAAACTACAGATGAAATTATCAGCAACTCCTTGTATGCTTAGAAATTTGTACGAAAAATCTGATGTACTACTGTGTAATATGAAGCTAACTCCATAATACGTACACCAAAAGCCAATAAAATTAAACTTTCTGCAAACAAAGTAATTAATGGAACTTTATTTGCTAGCTATTAGTGTACAAACTTCGTCATCAAACAACAGATAACTGTTACTCCAGCCTGTATCGCATCACTCTTACCGCAACGTCAATAATAAAAAAGAATAAAATGTCGAATGGTTCAAAAAATGGCTCTGAGCACTATGGGACTTAACATCGATGGTCATCAGTCCCCTAGAACTTACAACTACTTAAACCTAACTAACCTAAGGACATCACACAACACCCAGTCATCGTGAGGCAGAGAAAATCCCTGACCCCGCCGGGAATCGAACCCGGGAACCCGGGCGCGGGAAGCGAGAACGCTACCGCACGACCACGAGCTGCGGACTGTCGAATGCTCTCTGCATACCAGAGAGGAGCATTAGAAATGGTCACGTACTAAGATAACTCAGTTGTTTGAATGCATTTTCCTCTTGATGATGGTGATACGTTACCTTTCTTATAATTTTATTTTTGTTATTGAGGATGCCGTAATTGTGATACCATACAGGCAGCTGTAACAAGTATGTGTTGCATGATAAGGATTCTTTCGATCGAAGCTGTCTAATATCACTTGGGATGAATCTCAAAAGCTTGTGACAGTAATAATCTATGCCATAGTTACAGTAATAATCCAAAGACTTTATGCACGCGATATTTGAATCTTTGTCAGCCTTCTGTCTCCAATCGCTTCATTATGAAAGTAAAACAATCTACACAGAAATCACCACTATCTCTTTTGCGGTAAAAGGTTTTGGATGTCTAATGGCTGGTATCTACGTCGAATGTTAATGTGCAGTACACCAAGGAATTACTCGGTTTGGTCGGTGATCTCGATAAATTAATCATCATAATTATCATCACATTGACCAGATTCAATGGATGCTATTATATATGCCATCCTCTCTTTCACGGTGGATAGAGCAAGTATTAGTGTGGTGTATTAGTTGTGTGCGTATCTGACGATAAAACCAATAGAGACATTGAACGCCTATTCCTTTACTGTTCATCTGCTTACAGCTACCAACCTGCATAAACGTGAGAGTTTGCCAAGGGTTACTTTTGTTGCCGACTTCTTGGACGTCCGCAGCTCGTGGTCGTGCGGTAGGTTTCTCGCTTCCCACGCCCGGGTTCCCGGGTTCGATTCCCGGCGTGGTCAGGGATTTTCTCTGCCTCGTGATGAGTGGGTGTTGTGTGCTGTCCTTAGGTTAGTTAGGTTTAAGTAGTTTTAAGTTCAAGGGGACTGGTGACCTAAGATGTTAAGTCCTATAGTGCTCAGAGCCATTTGAACTCCTTGGACACTGAAGTGGCTGGTAATAGTTCAGTTAGTTAGAACGCCCTGAGTAAGCCGGGCTCAGCTGTAGCCAAAAAACTACGCACGTGGACTTGGCGTTCAGAACACACTAAATGAACCACGGTTACAAAGTGGCAAACTATACATGTTCAGAACGGCCGTACTGTAGCTTCACTACAGTCACTAGAAAATACAAGTTCTTAGACATTTGTTGACCCAGTTCTGATAGCTTTGGCCTGTAGCGGAGCGAACGAGATGTATTGGCCCTGCAACGGTTTTGTGACGTCACGCTAGTCGGCTGGTCCGCCACACTTGGCGAACGCTCGGCTGCGTGCTGGGCACACGGGTAATCAGTATTTAATTGGAACGATATCCACAAAAGTTCTTAATTTTGTCGTGTGCTAAACAGAGCGTACATGTATTTAAACACGCAGTCAAGAATTATTAAACTCGTTTGAAATAGTTACTCTCCCCCCGCCGTAGACGGCTGCTGGTCCTCGTAAGACCTGCAGTGTCACGGGCTGCCTTTCTCGTGGACGCCGCGCGTAGGCACAGTTCACAGGAGGCGGGAGTCCCTCCACTCCCCGACTGTTGACGAGGGCTGCGTCTCGGTGAGTGGGCAGCACGACGACTTTACTACTAAAGGAAATTCCTGGAAGTGGGCAGGGTCCGACCTCTCCGCCTCTGGTGACACTATTTCAGGGTAGAAACGCGGCGGCAATTCCCTGGAACTCTCGGTCTCTTCCTACCATCTTACTGGCGCCTCGTGATATCGCTTTGCTGGGCAGTACCCCTGCGGTGGTCGATACTTCTTGCGCCGCTCTCGATACTCGACACACCGCAATTTTAATTTTAAACTACAACTTAATCATCGATATTCCATTTTTATCGTTCGTCAGGTAACATGGAAAAATATTTACACTGCAATTGGTAGAAAATAAAAATTTGTTGTATGTTTCTAGCGGCAATGTTTGCGACTTCTGGTGTACCACGTGAGATATCTGTGTGTGTGTGTGTGTGTGTGTGTGTGTGTGTGTGTGTGTGTGTGTGTGTATGTGTGTGTCTAAGGCAGTTCAAATATCTTCTAGTGCTATGCCTCCACAACGGTTCTAAATCATGTCAGACACTAATACAGGAAGCTGGAGACGTCCACGAAAGTCGGAAGAGTGAAGCAAAATTTAACATGTGATAGGGATGGCTGACTCGTGCTACAAGACTCGGGGGAAATTGTTATTCTGGTTGAGAAACTTATTGGAGCTGAAGCTTTTTGTGGTGATATTGACTATGAATATATTGCAATTTGTTATCAGACAAATCCCCCCATGAACCATGGACCTTGCCGTTGGTGGGGAGGCTTGCGGGCGTCAGCGATACAGATAGCCGTACCGCAGGAGCAACCAAAACGGAGGGGTATCTGTTGAGAGGCCAGACAAACGTGTGGTTCAAGAAGAGGGGCAGCAGCCTTTTCAGTAGTTGCAGGGGCAACAGTCTGGATGATTAGCTGATCTGGCCTTGTAACACTAACCAAAACGGCCTTGCTGTGCTGGTACTGCGAACGGCTGAAAGCAAGGGGAAACTACAGCCGTAATTTTTCCCGATGGCATGCAGCTTTACTGTATGATTAAGTGATGATGGCGTCCTCTTTGGTAAAATATTCCGGAGGTAAACAGTCCCGAGTTCGGATCTCCGGGCGGGGACTACTCGTTATCAGGAGAAAGAAAACTGGCGTTCTATGGATCGGAGCGTGGAATGTCAGATCCCTTAATCGGGCAGGTAGTTTAGAAAATTTAAAAAGGGAGACGGATATGTTAGATATAGTGGGAATTAGTGAAGTTCGGTGGGAGGAGAAACAAGACTTTTGGTCAGATTAATACAGGGTTATAAATACAAAATCAAATAGGAGTAATGCAGGAGTAGGTTTAAAATACAAAAGTAGGAGCGCGGGTAAGCTACTACGAACAGCATATTGAACGCATTATTGTAGCCAAGATAGACACCAAACCCACGCCTACCACAATAGTACAGCTTTATATACCAACTAGCTCCGCAGGTGACGAAGGGATTGAAGAAATGCATGATGAGATAAAAGAAATCATTCAGATAGTGAGGGGAGACGAAAATTTAATAGTCATGGGTGACTGGAATTCGGTAGTAGGAAAAGGGAGAGAAGGAAACGTAGTACGCGAATATGGATTGGGGGGAAGAAATGAAAGAGGAAGCCGCCCTGCTAGAATTTTGCACAGAGCACAACTTAATCATAGCTAACACTTGGTTCAAGAAACATAAAAGAAGGTTGTATAAATGGACGAAGCCTGGAGATACTGACAGGTTTCAGATAGATTATATAATGGTAAGACAGAGATTTAGGAACCAGGTTTTGAATTGTAAGGCAGATGTGGACTCTGACCACAATCTATTGGTTATGAACTGCAGATTAAAACTGAAGAAACTGCAAAACGGTGGGAATTTAAGGAGATGGGACCTGGATAAATTGAAAGAACCAGAGGTTGTATAGAGTTTCAGAGAAAGCATTAGGGAACGACTGACAAGAACGGCGGAAAGAAATACAGTAGAAGAAGAACGGGTAGCTTTGAGAGATGAAATGGTGAATACAGCAGAGGATCAAGTAGGTAAAAAGACGAGGGCTGCTAGAAATCATTGGGTAATAGAAGAAATATTGAACTTAATTGATGAAAGGAGAAAATATAAAAATGCAGTAAATGAAGCAGGCAAACAGGAATACAAACGTCTCAAAAATGAGATCGACAGGAAGTGCAAAATGGCTAAGCAGGGATGGCTAGAGGACAAATGTAAGGATGTAGAGGCTTGTCTCACCAGGGGTAAGATAGATACTGCCTACAGGAAAATTAAAGAGACCTTTGGAGAAAAGAGAACCACTTGTATGAATATCAAGAGCTCAGATGGAAAACCAGTTCTAAGCAAAGAAGGGAAAGCAGAAAGGTGGAAGGAGTATATAGAGGGTTTATACAAGGGCGATGTACTTGAGGACAATAATATGGAAATGGAAGAGGATGTAAATGAAGATGAAATGGGAGATATGATACTGCGTGAAGAGTTTGACAGAGCTCTGCAAGACCTGAGTTGAAACAAGGCTCCCGGAGTAGACAACATTCCATTAGAACTACTGACAGCCTTGGGAAAGGCAGTCCTGATAAAACTCTACCATCTGGTGAGCAAGATGTATGAGACAGGCGAAATACCCTCAGACCTCAAGAATAATATAATAATTCCAATCCCAAAGGAAGCAGGTGTTGACAGATATGAAAATTACCGAACTATCAGTTTAATAAGTCACGGCTGCAAAATACTAACACGAATTCTTTACAGACGAATGGAAAAACTAGTAGAGGCCGACCGCGGTGAAGATCAGTTTGGATTCCGTAGAAATATTGGAACACGTGAGGCAATACTGACCCTACGTCTTATCTTAGAAGCTAGGTTAAGGAAAGGCAAACCTACGTTTCTAGCATTTGTAAACCTAGAGAAAGCTTTTGACAATGTTGACTGGAATACTCTCTTTCAAATTCTGAAGGTGGCAGGGGTAAAATACAGGGAGCGAAAGGCTATTTACAATTTGTACAGAAAGCAGATGGCAGTTATAAGAGTCGACGGGTATGAAAGAGAAGCAGTGGTTGGGGAGGGAGTGAGACAGGTTGTAGCCTATGCCCGATGTTATTCAATCTGTATATTCAGCAAGCAGTAAAGGAAACAAAAGAAAAGTTCGGAGTAGGTATTAAAATCAATGGAGAAGAAATAAAAACTTTGAGGTTCGCCGATGACATTGTAATTCTGTCAGAGACAGCAAAGGACTTGGAAGAGCAGTTGAATGGAATGGACAGTGTCTTGAAAGGAGGGTATAAGATGAACATCAACAAAAGCAAAACGAGGATAATGGAATGTAGTCGAATTAAGTCGGGTGATGCTGAGGGAATTAGATTAGGAAATGAGCCACTTAAAGTAGTAGAGGAGTTTTGTATTTGGGGAGCAAAATAACTGATGATGGTAGAGAGGATGTAAAACGTAGACTGGCAATGCCAAGGAAAGCGTTTCTGAAGAAGAGACATTTGTTAACTTCGGGTATAGATTTAAGTGTCAGGAAGTCGTTTCTGAAAGTATTTGTATGGAGTGTAGCCATGTATGGAAGTGAAACATGGACGATAAATAGTTTGGACAAGAAGAGAATAGAAGCTTTCGAAATGTGGTGCTACAGAAGAAAGCTGAAGATTATATGGGTAGATCACATAACTAATGAGGAGGTATTGAATAGAATTGGGGAGAAGAGGAGTTTGTGGCACAACTTGACCAGAAGAAGGGATCGGTTGGTAGGACATGTTCTGAGGCGTCAAGGGATCACCAATTTAGTACTGAAGGCGTGGAGGGTAAAAATCGTAGAGGGAGACCAAGAGATGAATGCGCTAAGCAGATTCAGAAGGATGTAGGCTGCAGTAGGTACTGGGAGATGAAGCAGCTTGCACAGGATAGAGTAGCATGGAGAGCTGCATCAAACCTGTCTCAGGACTGAAGACCGCAACAACAACAAGAAAGACGATTGTAAGATTTTCTACCTGGGAACCACACCTGGGGAAATCTTTTGCATCAGAGGTCGCCAGGGAGAAATAAATCCTCCAATTGGCCTTATTAAGCTGCCATTTTGGCGTGCACATAGGACAATATAGCAGATGGGCATGACTAGCTAACCACAAGATTAAAAAATGAAAGAAGAAACTAGTCACTCTGTAACACACTATCATGTGTGCAGACACATGACAAAACTTTATAACGCTAGTCACACTCGTCTCCCCGTCAGCTAAAATATTGGCAGATCCCCACCAATATTTGTTTCTGCCCTCTTGCAACACGATGTAAAATGCATTCCGTTAAAATTTGGCAGATAGAGATGTGCATACCACAAGCATCACAAAACGAGGAAATCTCTCGCCATAAATCCTCTTTGATCGATGACCGTGGATGTCCCATTGAAGGTGAGTCATAACGAGGAAAGTGGAGGAGGAAAAAGTGAAGGGGTGTCACCACAGCAACTGTCGAGTCCCGGCCTTCAAAGACACAAATCTACAGGGTGCAGAGGATGGAGGAGCCTGCTACATGACATTCACAGAGGCGTCGGCATTCTCATTCTGTCGATCTGTGGAGTCCAGAGCAGGAAAACGGTTCGTGGTGCACACCGACCGGCGACACGGAGATCGGCCGGGCGAGGGTATCACGTGGCGTCACCGTTGAAGAGGATCTCCGGGTTGGCATAGGAGAAGACCGTTTGCCTTTGTTTGACTTCTTGGAGGCTTTCCGGTTGATAGAGGATGATGACTGGCTGGAGGGACTTAGGAAGTCTTCACGAGAGTATTCCTTCTGTCCTTTCTGTCCTGCTAGTTGTGTAGCAGTGGACTTCGCCATTGGATGCGATGTTTGGTGGCTTGTTGCACAGCTGGACGTGGAGACAGCGACACTATCATGACACTGGGCGATTTCACAATCGCAGTGCTGAATTTGAAGTCGCATGTCTGCCTGGCCATGACTGTACTGTACTGTATGTGCGAGATGGTAGAATGCAGGGTTTGCGACTAGACAACGACTTGCGAGCGGTCAGTTAAGCCACTTTTTCCTTTACCCGGATCTCCTGGATAGCCCACTCATCGAGATACACAGGGAAATCTCCAGAGGACGCTTTGGAGTTGATACAGCGTGCAGAAGTAGGCGGGTAGTCGCCCTCATATGCATCCCTACCACACGTCACACATTTGGCTCGGTGTCAAGACACTCTAGTGTGGTAGAAACGATGTCACTGGTAGCAGCGCATTGGGTTAGGAATGTATGGTCAGACTGAGATAATATCATAGCATGCTTTGATCTTGGATGGAAGTACCAGTCTATCAAAGATGAGAAAAAGATAGTGTGTGGGCACTAGGGATGCAGCTACCTTTTTCATCACCCAATGGACTGCTATGACACCCTGACCAGAGAGGTACATTTGGATTGCTGCCTCGGTCAGACCATCGAGCATCCAAGCGTAAATCACACCATGGGAAAAATTCAGCGGTCTATGAGACTCATCATGAACAGGATAGCTATTAGAAGCGCACAAGGAGGAAGAGGAAAAAGAGGAGTCACAAACGCTGAAGCTGAGGAAGGACAGGAGAAAGTGGACGAAGAAAGGAGAAAAAGGAACGAAAAACAGTGGTGAGACTGTACTTATGTCAGCTACTGAAAATACGGAACAAAGTCACAAAGATAATCCAGACATGTTCAAGGGAGGAGAAAAAGAATAGCAAGAGGATAGACATGCAGAACGGAATGGAAGAGATGCTGCAAAGACTGGGGTCCCGTGGTAGCCAAGCACGAATCCGCCATGGAGCCCCCTGGGGGCTGGGCAGTCGGTACCAAATGGTAGTACGCTTTCATATCTAGGTCGTTCAGTTGATGTAGCTGAACTTCATGGTTTATTGTGAGGTCATGTGTGAAGTCTTACTCATGGGGCACCTATCGAGACTCATGGGAATCTACCCGCAAGAATATTCTGTGATTTGAAAAACACGAGGATTGTATGAACGTGTAATATGGAACTAAATTTAGCAGTGAACACATAGTGTGTTGTGGGGGGATCACTCTGTTGTAGAAGTAATTCAAAAACCAAGATCGCTTAAACACTGTTTACTGGATGACCAGTTTCAACACACTGAAGGTGCCATCATCGGATCTGTGAAGATATAACATGACAGGTATGAGTGTTTAAGCGATCTTGGCTTTTGAATTACTTCTGGAACTAAATTTGACTGCGTGATACCTACATGGAAGCTGGTGACATTAATTTGAATTATTTTCGAGAATGTAATTTCCTCATCAGAGCGTGCAGATAAATGAAATTATTGCGGAACTGTACCTAGTTGAGTTTCTGTCATCTTGTGCAGTCTGGGTAACTTATTAATCGATACATTCTGATAACCTCATTTAAGGAAATTCAATTTGTTATTAACAAATAATACACTTGATCGCAGTTAGTGACAAATTAATTAAAATAATTAATAATGTAAAGTTCATAAATGAAATTAAAATTAAAATTAGGGTAATACACTTGAGTTAGGGGATTGTAATTAAACTACATAATAAGAATCCTCTAGATTCAAAACATTTAAAAAGTAATTTTTAGGTTTCTGTATCTCCATAGGTAAAAACGAAGCCCTTACAGTATCATTTTGCTGTCTGTATTTCTGCCTGCCCGACTGTTAACACCCGCTTTCTCCGAAACGGGTAGAGGTATCAGTTCGTAATTTATGTCATGTACTAGGTTCAACAGTCATTTGCCGGTGTGAAAAATGTAAGCTAAGTCAATGCAATCAAAAGACACGGCCATTTGTGTCACATATTTCGTATGCTTGCTCACTCACTCGTCGCTCCCCGTTGATCCAGAAACTCGAAATGTGACAAGACGCAAGGTTTCATCCGAAATTGGTTCATTTGTAATTAAGCCATATACAAATGTTTCTTGCCATTATTTGTCCGTCTGTCTGTCTTTTTCTCAGGGACAGGTAGAGGTATCTTGAAAAACCAAGTAATCGCAGGATCGAATCTCGCTAAGGCAACAGGCTTTTTCTGTCTTGATGTTTACATGGCCTTCAACTCTCGACCATGTGAAGAGTCGCCAGAAACAACAAATGGTTCTAATTATTCCACGCTAAACTCTAGGTCCCCTTTCCCCAGTTGGATAACAGGGGTAGGCTAAGAATACCGTCAGATTTTTTCTGCAATCAGTTCTAGTGAGTCTCGCAGTGCGACTCTGGTGAAGAGTGACACCACATCAAAACCAACCTTGATGTCCGAATCTGTGATGCGTAATTGCTTGAGGCGTTGCAGGAAGTCTTCTGAGTTTTGGATGTGGTGAACACATTTCCCCACATACGGAGACAGCAGATTTTTCAGATACTTGACTGTTGCATACGTAGCTTCCCCAATATTACTGACAATAATGCGTAGAGGGACACCCTTATCGTGTATTTTAGGCAGACCATACAGTCTAGACCGCACTGGTGCTTTTGCACGAAGTTGTCTGATGATCTTCTCAGGCATCCCTGTCTCCTTCAGGAGAATCCTGGTCTTCTTGTCCACCTTGTCAGTGGGATCACACTCCAAAGTTCTATATCCTGGGTCCTCCAGAAGTTGACATAGTTTTTTAATGGGGTACCAGTTAAGTAGAGACTGTGATCCTGCTCTGGAATTGCTGTAGAAACAATGGGGACAGCTGCAGCAGTCCACAAATAGAAGAACTGAAGACGTGGACATGGAGAACGATCCCCTTACAGAGTTCCAGGCGCACCAGACCGAAGATGGAACGCCCAGCGTCGGGTCTGACGGGCGCCGACCGCAGAGGGAACATGTAGAATCACAGCGGACCGAAAATGGAACTGCAACGCTCCAGCAGGTCACAGTGAGCAGGAGAGGACCACAGGGGAAATGCCTGGTACCACAGACGGGATTCCAAACGTACCAGGCCGAAAATGGAACACCCAGTAACGTTTCTGGCGGGCGCGAACCGCAAAGAGAACACCCACGATCGCAGCGGACGGAAAATGGAAAGGCAATGCTCCAGAAGATCGCAACGAGCTGGCGCTGACCGCAGTGGGAGCGCCTGGTGATAGGGGAAGGGCACAGGCGTAAACACTGGATCAGGTCCACTCGAGGATTATTCTGAGGTCGCACCTGATGAAGGTAACGAGCTACGCTACCGAAATATCGTGCAAGTACGACACTGATACCTGGTAGAACACCCGACAACCGAAGATGTCATTTTCATTAATTTTTTTAATTACCATGTTGACAGACATCCAGTGATACGATCTATGGCCGAAATTGGTAGATGATATATAGGTTAGACAAAACAGCTGACAGTTAAAATGCATTTGCTAAAGCACTTAAAAGAAACTTTGAAGTAGGCCTACATGTTGTGTATTGGTTTAGACTGTATTTTCAGATTAACGATCCACACGTTAGCATGTTACGCATCATGAAATACAGTTCGTGAAGAATTTATATATTCCAAATAGTTTGAATGTATCACACATAAATTAAATTTATAGAACAGGAAATATTTACAAATGCTGCACTAAACATAACCTCGTGACTGACAAGAGAAGCAACTGTAGAAGTTGGCGAAAAGTGCTTATCGTGGTCTCTAGTGCACATTCGTTAATGTGATTCTAAGATCACTCACCTGAAAACATGGTGTTATCCTAGGAACACTGCCCTCTAGCGACAGCACTCCCCCCTGCTGAGTGGGTCTGGAGAGGGGGACAACGGCCTGCCCTGCCGGCCGCCGCCGGCCTCTGCTAGATGTCTCCGCACAGTGGACTGCCACAGCCTGACAGTACGGCCGAATTACAGGGGGCGCGCTACCTTACTGGCACGTGTGCGCGGCCGCTAGTGGTAACCTCCACCACCGAGTATCCTCCACACTCTCTCAGGCATTTATTCTCTTCACTTATACACAGCCTGCTGTCTTGTCGAAAGCAGACAGTTTGAGAACCGTGGCTGTATTATAATTGAAGACTTATGGCTTTAACACAACCAGCCCCAAGTATGGCTTAAAACAGTTTGCTTACATGAATCCATTGCCCATTTCGGATTTATCACAAACCTATCTTCGGATGCTTCTTATAATCTTCCTTACTTTCCTGCTGGAGTTTTGTACTCATCACCAGTTTGATGCATGGCAAATAAAAGCATCGTTCACAATTCGGTAAATTTAGGAGAGATTTTTTTCTCTCTGTTCTACACTGAAACAATCATGACATGATTTTAAAGTTAATAAAACATTCAATGTGTTGAAAGCTGGCGTGGTGTATATTTCTGTGGGACGAACTTGTATTCTATTTGTGTTCTGAAATTTAAAGTTAACACATATTTGCACATGCACTATGTGAGTACTGTTTAATTCTCTGGAAGCTGATTTAACACTCATCATTCTACATATTATGGCAGCACACATGCTCAGCATTTACAAAACGCAGCCCAGCTTCTCTAGAGTGACAAAAACAGTATTTTCAAAGATGTTAGAGGGGTAAAGATGTTAAGTTACAGATACTGTATACATCTTTGCTAGAGTGATAAATTAATTTTAAAATTCAAAAAGAGAAGTAAAATTATGTACATTAAATTCTAATATGGTATTCTACTGAATGGGTAATATTGCGCACACACACATTTCTATAAGCGACGAAGTATTTATAAATGTAGACCAGCGACGTAAAGCTAACCCCTGTAACAGATTGCGAACTGGTGAAATATCAGTACATTGAAGAGAATCGCTGCTGGACATGTGAATTAGATAACTGACACAGTGTACAGTGCAAAAGCACAATAAGACCTGTATTTTGCTACAATGATTGAACTGACTTGGAACACCGAAGTTAAAGTTGCAGGCTACATTACAAATAGTAATGTGACACATTTTATTTATTCGCCAGGTATAATGTAAGAAATAAGTTATAATGTTTTAATATATTATACTATGAATGTGATATAAAAGTGAATTTTACAGTAAAGGTATCTTAGTTAACATTATATTCATAGAAAATAGGTAAAAATATTAAATGAAACACGAATGAAGATATTCTTTGTTCGTCTTGGACTAAGGTAATATGTTTGTGGTGTCACCGCCAGACACCACACTTGCTAGGTGGTAGCTTTAAATCGGCCGCGGTCCATTAGTACATGTCGGACCCGCGTGTCGCCACTGTCTGATCGCAGACCGAGCGCCACCACAAGGTAGGTCTCGAGATACGGACTAGCACTCGCCCCAGTTGTACGGACGACATTGCTAGCGACTACACTGACAAAGCATCGCTCATTAGCCGAGTAGATAGTTAGAATAGCCTTCAGCTAAGTCCATGGCTACGACCTAGCAAGGCGCCATTAGCCTTACATAGCAATTGATAATTACCATCTAAAGCATGTCTCAACAAGAACGATGTATACAACAAGGATGGATTAAAGTTATGTATTCCAAAAGCAACGTACTTTTCTTTATAGCATTCATTGAGCGTCCTGTTTCAGACGTCACGATATTCTGCGTGAGCTTATAGCGTGCATATTGGCCCCCTCAAAATAACACTGTGTCGGCACTTCTGTCGACACATCACATGGCGACGAGGATGGGATTAAAGTTAAGTATTCCAAAAGCAACGTACTTTTCTTTATAGCAATTCATTGAGCGTCCTGTTTCAGACTTCAAGATATTCTGCGTGAACTTATAGCGTGCATATCGGCCCCCTCAAAATAACACTGTGTCGGCACTTCTGTCGACACATCACATGGCGACAAGTTAAAAAAGGGTCTTGTTCTTTCTAATTGCTTACATTAATTGTGTCATGGCTTCGCCAGATGTACTGTCCGAATTTTATCGCTTGCAGAATCAGCAGACGCAGGCGTTATTGGATGCCCTTGGACAGCTCGTCCAGGGTCAACGTGCACTGCAAACCGATGCGGCAGCCGCCGATTCACCGCTACCGCAGCCACAACTCGCAGTTGCACCGCCTTTTAGGCCCTACGACCCAGCTCAGGAAACATGGACGGAGTGGTCACGCCAGTTTGGATTTCATCTCGCCGCCTACAGAATTCAAGGTAGCGAGCGGCAGCCTCATTTATTGTCGTGTGTAGGGGTGCAAACGTCCGTGTGATAGTGAAATTATTTCCCCGACGCGACGTAGCAACTCTGTCCTACGAAGAAATTTTGTCTGCTTTAGATGCCTATTTCAAGGAAACAGTTAATGTAGTTGCAAAAAGGTATACTTTCTTTCGTACAAAACGTACGGCCGGTCAAACTAATCGGGAGTGGGTTGCAACATTGCAAGGCCTTACAAGGGATGGTGCTTTTGAGTGTGAATGTGGACTCCCTTATTCAGATACTATGGTACGTGATGCAATAGCACAGAACGTTTCTGATGTTCGTATACGGGAGCAGATTTTGAAACTAGTTAATCCCTCCCTTCAACAAGTGATAGACATATTGGATAGACAAGACACGCTTGACTTTGCTCAGGAATCATTTGCAACTTCGCCAGCCGTGTGTAACATTAACCAGCCCGCCGGGCACACTGCACGGCCCCGTAAACTGCCCTCGCACATGTCCGCGCAGCTGCCGCCACGCTCTAAACCAGGTGTGCCGTGCCAGCATACAAATGCAGTGAAATCATGCCTGCGGTGGGCTACTAGACATTCGCGTGACAGTTGCCCGTCACGCCAAGCTATTTGCTTTTTCTGTAATAAGAAAGGACATGTTCACAGTGTTTGCCAGAAAAAGCTCAGATCAGACACTCTTAATCATTCCAGGCCCTTTGCTTCGCACCGGAATCGAACCAAGGACACTCAGGCTCGTGGACCTTCGCCCATGGACATTCACGTAGTTCATCCCACTTCGTCCAGTGCATCTTTCTCTAACAGTGACTGTGTTCGTCCCACAAATACTGTGCGTCGACGTCGCCGGAAATCGCGTCAATTCGCATGTGCTTCTGTACCAGTGTCCGTTCAAATTGCACGAGACAGTCGCTCTTGTCGTCAGCAGGACAATAAACTTTTTGTAGATTTGGACATTCATGGCCACGTGATAGCATTCCAGCTCGATACCGGAGCTGCTGTTTCATTGATCAATCTCGACACGTACAAACAACTGGGCAAACCTCCGTTGCATGCCGCGAATGTTAAGTTAAATAGTTACTCAGGTCAGGATATCCCTGTGTTAGGACAGTGCACTCTTCTTGCAACATACAAGGGACAAACAAAACTTGTGTCGTTTTACGTTCTTTGTTCTTCTACTGCAGTGAACTTGTTTGGTTTAGATTTATTTCAGTTGTTTAACATGTCTATAGTAAATCAGGTCCTATCAGTGAGTCAGACTGTGCCTTCCGCCAGTGTTTCTCGTATATGTGAAGAATTTGCAGACATTTTTGCACCGGGCCTTGGTTGCGCTAAGAACTATGAAGCACATTTGGAACTGAAAGTAAACGCGCAACCGAAATTTTTCAGAGCGCACAATGTTCCTCACGCATTGCGTGATGAGGTCGCACGAACATTACACGATTTAGAATCACAAGGTTTAATTGAACGTGTGCAAGCTTCTCTCTGGGCCTCACCCTTAGTAATTTTGTCGAAACCTTCCGGAAAATTGAGACTTTGTGTGGACATCAAGGCAACAGTGAATCCACAACTAGTGATTGCAACTTTTCCCTTACCCCGCCCGGAAGATCTTTTTGATAAACTGTGCCCGGGTAAATACTTTTCGAAGTTGGACCTAGCAGATGCGTACTTGCAACTCCCAGTGGACGCCGACTCCCAGCGCGTCTTGGTGGTTAACACGCATCTTGGTTTGTACCGATTCAAAAGGCTGCCCTTCGGGTGTGCATCCGCCCCTGCATTGTTTCAGCAATATTTACAAACTGTTTGTGCGTCGGTCCCTACTGCTGCGAACTATCTGGACGATATTGTGATCTCCGGAAAGACAGCAGACGAGCATTTAGCACACCTACGAACATTATTTCAGGTATTGCGACAAAATGGTCTTCGCTTTCGGGAGGACAAATGTGTGTTTTTTGCTCATGACTTACAATACCTGGGACATGTAATCAAAGCCCAAGGCATACATCCGAGTCCAGAGCACCTCCGTGCCATACAAGACTTGCCTTCGCCACAGAATGTGAAGCAGCTACAGAGTGTGTTGGGTAAAATTAACTATTATCATCGCTTTCTGCGCAATGCCTCTTCCATTTCAGCTCCACTTCATAGCTTACACCGTAAGGGTGTTCCGTTCGTCTGGACGACGGAATGCGAACGCGCCTTTCGCCAGTTGAAATCGGCGTTGCTTTCTAATACTTGCCTTACGCTATTCGATCCCCAGAAACACCTTTTGTTGATGGTAGATGCATCGGATTTCGGGATCGGTGCTGTGCTTGCGCACAAAGATGGATCACATGATCGCCCTATTGCCTTTGCGTCCAAATTGCTCTCGTCTGCGCAAAGAAATTATTCACAGATAGAGAAAGAAGCTTTGGCTCTCGTGTTTGGTGTTACTAAGTTCCATGATTTCTTGTATGGTCGTCACTTTACCATCATCACAGACCACAAACCTTTGACGTCGCTTTTTCATCCGAACAAGCCTGTACCTCCGCGTACAGCGCAGAAATTCATTCGCTGGTCTATTTTCCTCTCGCAGTACCACTACGATATCTTGCATCGGTCCACTGCTAAGCACAGAAACGCTGATGCGTTGTCCCATTTGCATGTTGCTGAGGATAAAGCATTCGATTCTTCCGAACTTGCTAGCATGTTCATTGATGTGGAAACCGATGAAGTGGTCGAATCGTTTCCGATTGATTTTCGTCGTGTAGCTACAGCCACAGCTGCTGACCCGGTCCTTGCTACCGTTTTGCGTTTTGTTGCTACGCAATGGCCTTTGTCAAAGTCTCGGATCGAGGATCCGTTTGTTCGCCGATTTTTTGCTCATAAGGAGCGACTTTTTGTTCGACGTGGTGTTTTGTTGTTGCGTTCTGATAATGATCAGTCCAGAGTCGTGGTCCCACGTTCGTTACAGTCCTCGGTTTTACGGCTTCTTCACCAAGGACATTGGGGTATAGTGCGAACGAAACAACTTGCTCGTCAGCACTGTACTTGGTTCGGAATCGATGCTGCGATTACGAATATGTGTTCTTCTTGCATGGCGTGTGCCGAACAACAATCCGCACCGCCACGGAAAGTCTTTGCCTGGCCAAACGCCACTTCCCTTGGCAACGCTTGCACATCGATTTTGCTGGTCCATTCTGGAATGCTCGATGGTTGGTTGTGGTCGATTCTTTCAGTAATTTTCCTTTTGTTGTCCGGATGTCTTCCACGACGTCTTCTGCCACCATCCAAGCGTTGTCTGCTATCTTTTGCACTGAAGGTCTTCCGCAGACTATTGTTTCCGACAATGGCCCACAATTCATGTCCGCAGAATTTCAGTCATTCTGCCAGGACAATGGTATTCAACATCTGACATCCGCGCTGTTTTCGCCTCAGTCAAACGGTGCCGCTGAACGATTGGTCCGGACTTTCAAGTCACAGATGTTGAAGTTGAAAGAGTCGCATTCTCGGGAGGACGCGTTGTTGCTCTTTTTGTCTTCGTATCGCTCTCAGCCCCGAGATGGTCGCTCGCCGGCTGAGTTGCTCCACGGTCGTCCTCATCGAACCTTGATGTCTTTGCTGCATCCGCCGCATAAGGTTCCTGTGCAGCGGCAGACTCCTGCTTTTGCTCCAGGCGACGTTGTATTCTATCGCAACTATCGAGGTTCACGGCGTTGGCTCGCAGGGCGCATTCTTCGCTGCCTCGGCCGCGCGATGTATTTGGTTTTGGGGGCCTCTGGTGAGGTGCGTCGGCATCTCAATCAGCTGCGCCTCTGTCGTCGCACGGGTTCTGCCGCTCCCCGTCTGCTTTCAGCGACGGTGCCGTCCGGTCAGCGCCCTGGGGACCCATCTACTGGCTCGCCTCATCCCCAGGTGTTACCGATGATGCCTTCCATTTTGCCCCATGGCGACGCGCTGCCGCCGCCTCCGCCGCCGCCGCCTGTTCTCCCGCCGGCGCCGCCCGCAGTGGACGCTTCGCTGCAGCCGCCAAGCGCCTCCCTGGGTCACGCGCCGCCGATCGCTTCCCGTGACCAGCCGTCCTCCGCCATGGAACTCTTGCCCGCTCCGGACCACATGACGTCATCGTGCGTCGGATACCCCGACGCCATGGAGGTCGACCCTTCGGTCCCTCCTGTCTCTTTACGGGCGCATACACCGCTTGTTGACGTGCACCCTGGACTAGGTTTTCAGGCGTTTCCTAGCTCCCCTCGGACCGAATGGCCAGGTGCGGGTGGCACAGCCTCGCCTGTTGTTAGGCTCCCCACCTCATCGCATACGTCAACATGGGGTCCTCCCCACGGCGGGCGGAAGCCTTATAACACGACCGTTCGCCGATTTGCGGGGGAGGAATGTGGTGTCACCGCCAGACACCACACTTGCTAGGTGGTAGCTTTAAATCGGCCGCAGTCCGTTAGTACATGTCGGACCCGCGTGTCGCCACTGTCTGATCGCAGACCGAGCGCCACCACAAGGCAGGTCTCGAGATACGGACTAGCACTCGCCCCAGTTGTACGGACGACATTGCTAGCGACTACACTGACGAAGCATCGCTCATTAGCCGAGCAGATAGTTAGAATAGCCTTCAGCTAAGTCCATGGCTACGACCTAGCAAGGCGCCGTTAGCCTTACATAGCAATTGATAATTATCGTCTAAAGCATGTCTCAACAAGAACGATGTATACAACAAGGATGGATTAAAGTTAAGTATTCCAAAAGCAACGTACTTTTCTTTATAGCATTCATTGAGCGTCCTGTTTCAGACGTCACGATATTCTGCGTGAGCTTATAGCGTGCATATCGGCCCCCTCAAAATAACACTGTGTCGGCACTTCTGTCGACACATCAATGTTGGTTTAAAATTCTGGATGAATAAATAGTCATCTAGCACCGCCTTCCTGAATTATTTTCGGGAGATACGACATACTTTTTCACCGCTTTTCATGTTTCATAAACATTAAAATATTTTATCATGATTAATTCTGTTAAGTTCAAAAACAAAAAATCTGGTGTAAGTTTACCGAATTGTGAGCGATAAACGTTTTGTTATGTTGGTGCATCAGACCAGTAACAAATACAAAATAACGCCCCGACAGGAAAACAATAAAGTTTCTAAGAGCAATTTGAAGATGGATTTGTAATAAATTCGAAACCAGTATTGGTTTGATGTATATAAACTGGTGTAAAGCATAATTTTGGCTGGTTGCGATTTTAATTAACTTTATATACCGATATCTGTCCACGTTTTCCAATACCATATGAAACATACCTCTCTGCTGTCATCTGTCTTACATCAGGTTTATGTCCGGACGCTCTCTACTACCCACTGCTTATTGCCATTTCCTTAACTCACTGCCAAGATTTTTTAATGTAATATAGCTTGCGAACCCTCTGTAACAACTGCTACGGCTTATGACACTAAATGTAACAATTGTGTTACTCAATGTGACACTTCTGTCGCTCAATGTAACTGTGTTTTCTCTTTTGATGCTGTCAATTGTCAGGATGAGCATTCTAAAGCATTCTGTCAGGGTGAAAATATTAAATAAATTAACTTTCCTCTCTTAACAACATGTGGGCAGGGTGGGTTCTTCCTTGGCTCGGGTATGAGGTCGAATGAAACATCATTTTTACATAAGTTAACTTTTATTGAAAGTTTCGTACAACTGTATCTTACTGGGACGTTCTGGTTCGGAGAGCGCCAGCCGTGTCGTTTGCGTAGCCTTCTGCTGCGACAGCGGCGGCGGCGGCGGCGGCGGCGGCGGCGGCGTCTGATTACGCGTAGCGGTGTGTATCTCGTGTCACCGTCTCGCCCAGCTGACCGGAGACGCGCAGCGCGAGGTGGCCCGTTTAATTATTGCGAGCGACGTCGTGCATCGGATGGTGATACCTTGAATGTGGCGTCCCAGTGTTTCTCTTCTCTAAGCGGCCGCGTGTGTTGTGCGTCGACCAGCGGAGCGGCGCGGCGGTGGAAGGCCAGTGTCCCGAACTCGAACCACGGACTCCCGCTTGCCAGTCTTCGGCTGTCAGGTCTTCCTCCCAGCTCACAGGTAACTACTGATGTGAGGCCGTCTCCTTCCCGTCCTCACGAGTCACCCGGGTATGTAAAAACCAGACTTCCAATACCTTTTAACTTCTGTCTTCTGGCGCCGCGGCTGCTGCTTGCTATTCCATTACAGCGGCGGACTTGGTGCGTCTGTGCATGATGCAGTCTCTTCTTGCATGACGGTCTTCAGCACCGAAACTGACTGAAAACTACTGCTACTCTTCTTTTCTTCCTTCGTCTCTCGTCTTCGTCTCCGTCTGTCTTCATCTGTCTTCATCTGTCGTCATCTCTCTTCAACTCTCGGGCCCACCGCGTCTCGCGTATTTATTCACTTCAGTTCACTGGAGGTGAACGACTTCACGGCCATTGCCTCTTCCGTCACGTTGAAAAGCTTCTCGAAGAATCTTCTTGACCTCGGTCATTGGCTCTTGGAATGTAGGCGGGGGCCTCTGATCGCATGTGACGACTGAGAAACACGTGAGCCGGTCATTGCCTCTTCCGTCACGTTGAAAAGCTTCTCGAAGAATCTTCTTAACGTCGGTCATTGGCTCTTGGAATGTAGGCGAGGGCCTTTGCTCATATGCGACAACTGAGAAACACGTGAGCCGGTCGGGCGATGCCCTGACGGCTGAATCGACAGCGCCCGCTTATGTGGAACTCGCTGACTTCATAGTCATTGTCTCTTCTGTTCTGCCCACTGAATGCGAGTATGTAACTCTCTAAACTAAACCAAGTTTTCCGTTTATATTCTAATTTCTAGTTCTCTTTGATTTCACTAATTTATTTACTTAATTAACACTCAACACCTCTTCTTTTTCTCTTTTCTTTTCATCTTTCAATTACCTTCCTTTGCAAGTAGTTTCTTCTAAACATGTTTCGTTCCAGATGTTTCCACTAATTTCGCTAGCCTTCCCTGTCCTCACATTCTCGTTTGTTACTTACTTCTCGGAGTACACCAACAAACTATCTTGATCAGTCAACCGTCCATTCGTCTGACTACATGGCTTGCCGATCTCCGTCTCAGTCCCATTGCTGTCACAATTCCGTTTTCCACTCCAGTCCGCTCCTGGAAACGTCTGCTTGTTTCCTGTTCCTACCCAACATGCGTGTAATCATCGGTAGCTCTGTAGCCATGAATTACTGGTTTTTTTTCGACTATGGAGAAGAGACCTTAATTTTGTTGGTGATCAGTAATCAAACAGGAGGTCGTACATTTGGGCAAACAAGTCTGCACAAATAAAACGCACAACGAATGATCTTTCCATTAGGAATCATCTACCCTTCATCCAAGACAAAAATGAGGCATAATTCAAACTTGCGTGAAATAACTATTGAAATATGCAAGCCGTCTTATCTACAAGGTGAACTCAATTACTTATTGTCAGCTTTTAAGAATAAATAGTTTCGTTTCAAGAGGTCAGTAACTTACGGTCAGCCTTGAAGAGTAATGGTCACTCTGTCAACGCGATGCGACGAGTCCTACTCCAAGACAAGAGAATCCCAGAGATAATGAGGGACAGCTGCCTCCTATACTGCATTTTATAAAATTACGCAGCTTGAAGTCGAGCGCAGAATGGTTTTAAAACGAGAGAGCCAGTCAAACTGTCATGATGGTAGCAAGTCGTAAATGATTATATTTCGTGCATTGCAGTTGCACACTGTCGAGGACAATGTTTTTCCGCCAGCCTTATCCCGCACTCAGCTTAGATTTTCGACAGTAAATGAACAATATACTGAGCAATGGGATGACCGTTTAGCCTTCACCTGTACATCAGTCAGGTCATCGACCATTAAATGTATGTCACTCACTTTTATATAGTTCTAGTACTTAAGAGGAGCTACAGTCACAAGACGACTGCCTCTTCCCGGAAAACCCAAGTCTCGATTCGCACGCTGACTATGGTAGACCAGTAAATGCGGATCTACCAAAAATTCATCACCTACGGACTTATTTCACGAGTCGCGTCACCACAAAGGTCCCAAAGAAGCACCCGTGTGTGCCGGTGCAGGCAACTTCGTAAGGAGTGGCAATTTTGCTCTTAATATTTGGTAAGGTGAAATGTTTTGATGAACCATCTCGGCATCTACTCATGAGTAGAAGTAACTGCAGACTGCAACAAACTGCTAGTTACGCACATGGCGATGGCTTCACGAATGATTGCACGGTTCGTAGTCACACGTGCCAGAGCGTCGACGTACGATTAAATTAAATTAAAAAAAGACTAAAAAACATTCTGAAACGTCATGCCAACGTTTGCAGTGAAACAGGACTTTGAAAGCCACTGTCCGCACTCGCGGCAGTCAGTGGTAACGCAAGCTGCCAGTCGGTACATTATCCTCTGGTGGGCCAGCGTCTCCGACGTGACCGTACGGTATGCTGAACCATGCAGCGCCCCTGATCAACGTCATATACACTCATGTTCAGCAAAAACAGAACACCTCGAACGACTAGAGATAGGACGTTCATACTCACAGGGCACGTACATTCGTATGTTCTGCAGGAATAATTAGCATTTCAGTTACCTCGCTTCAGCACGGGTCCCGTTGCCTAGTTGGCCCAGCGCCCGCCACGTACCCGGTGAACCTGTCCTATGCGCGATGGCATCGACGCGTATAAGGCGCGAATGTCGTTCTGTAGTATAACCATCCGTGCTCCACTCACCTTATTCCAAATTTCACCTGTGGCGGTTGGCACTGGGTCACAGTGGTGCTCCAGTCGTTTCACCATATCACACACGTTTCCGACTGACAAGTCTGGTGACCTGGCAGGACAGGTCAAAAGGCTGACATTCTGTAATACCAAGACGGCACGTGTCTGTGTAGAAATATGTGATAGCGCGTTGTCTTCCTGAAAAATAGCTTCTGGGATTTTATGCAGAAACTGTATGGCTGTGGGTCGAAGGACGTCATTCACGTAGGTCACACTCGTCACAGTGCCTTGGACACAGATCAACTGTGGTTTTTGGCTGTACCCAGTAGCACGCCATATCACTAGGCTTTCGAGTTGGCGCGCTGTATTGTAATGTTACGTGTGCCTCACTGCTTTTTTTCTTTGATTAATTTGAGCCTGATTTTATTCTGAGAAGCTCAGTAATGTATGTAAATACCGAAAATGTAAATGTGGTTCAAAAAGTACTTGAAGTGAAGTGAAGCGCAGCTGGACAGCAAGAAACTCTTTAGCGCGCAATCCCTGCAACGATAGTATTAGAGAATCTTTCAGTATGGACTCTAAAAAAAAGACAATTGACTTTATTAAAAAAAAAAGACTTACTCTGTATCTCGTGGAAAGAGGGCGTGTTGCTAGGCCGTCGCTCAGAACATATTGTTACATTTAATGAAAATTGATTTCTAGTGATAAAACCGAGTGAAGTAAGTGTAAGAGTTGCCAAACATTTATATGAACAAATTTTCTGGAAGTGAAGAATAGAAATATCTTTTTCTTGGAAGAGGAGGTGAACTTCATTGTCGTTGCCATCTATCAATCGACAGAATTGTAAGTGCACAAAGTTCACTAAAATACAGGAAAAGAAATGCATTCTCTATAGTTTTCATTTAATAAGTAACAACTTCTCATAATTTATTAATTACAGTAACTGGATTATGTTCTTGTACAGTAGTATGGTGCTGAACTGCACTGACCAATTTTGATACAGCAGGACGTGTAGTTTGAAGGAAGTTTGTGTGTCAAGCAATCTCCTTTCTCACGAAAAGCAGATTGCTGCTTGATCTTACTTACAACAGTGGTCCCTTAGGTATGAAAAGCTACGAAAACATGGGCTCAAAGCTATCCGCAATACGGCCAGGTAACTAACAGAGTCGTATTTTAAACCTTAAAGAACAATAGCCGGTCGGAGTGGCCGTGCGGTTCTAGGCGCTACAGTTTGGAAACGCGCGACTGCTACGGTCGCAGGTTCGAATCTTGCTTCGGGCATGGATGTGCGTGATGTTCTTAGGTTAGTTAGGTTTAAGTAGTTCTAAGTTCTAGGGGACTGATGACAACAGCAGTTAAGTCCCATAGTGCTCAGAGCCATTTGAACCATTTTCTTAAAGAACAATAACTTCCTCCAAATTGCAATACGTCAACAACTAGTGCAGAAGCTGATCATTCAAGGAGACAGCAACCAAAATTCAGGTACCAGTTACGACTTAAAGTAAAAATGTCAATCAAAAATCAATCTCTCTCTCTACAAACACATATATAAATATTAATATTATTATCAAAAAAAGAAGTAATTTTACATTGGCGCCCGAACAGGGACGCGAAACGAAATTAAAAATATTTCATGCTGCTGTTCGAAAGACTTTGTAATTGTCTTGTATTTGTTAATACTCATTTGCTTAGCTGCTAAATAAAATGCGGAACGGATGATAAATGTTGCCGTGAAAAGAACATTTGGACTTTGAAAAATTCTTCAGCAGTTGCAGACACGCAAGAGTGACTACCTTTTTATTTCCGTTGAGAAGCTTCATTAATGCCCTCTCATGTAGGAAGCTTTTGTGTTTTTTTTTCCATCAACCTATCCAAATCCAGTAGAAAGTGCATGGAGGTATTTTGTAGGTAGACATTTAACAGCATTGTATAATTTCAGGTAGTGTTATAGTCAGTATTAGCTTAAAAGAAATAAAAATAATTTGTCTGCATCTCCATATTGCATAAACGGCGTTGGCATTCAGTTCTCTCTGATCAGTAGCATCCATCGTGTCATTTTGTGCGAGCGTAGGCAATTGTTTGGTATACGTCATCATTACGTCAGTGCATCCCAGAAGGCTTAGCAAAGCTATTGCGTAACTTTCTCGCGCAGGAATTTCATACAACCCCGTGCGCGAACCCAAGAAACAATGGCAGAGAGCAGAACACATTCCGTTGTAGATGACAGTGAAAAAATGGTTGACACACAATACCAACTTAGATCGCGAATCGTGCCGACCAGGAATGAACTACCACCTGATAGGCTAGATGAAATAAACACCACACACAGTACTGCAGTAGACGTATCGCCCAGCAACGTGCAGGAACTACAGATAATACAGACTTCAACATACAATGATGTTTCAAATTTAATCGAAGCCTTGTTTGCGCGCCTGGTGACGCAAAGGGAACATGAGAAACAGCAGGAACGAACACAAAGGGAACAGGAAAGACGAGAATTTATCCATAGTTTAGATGATAAGTTCGAAGCGCAAACCAAAAGTTGTGACGAAAGGCTTGATTCAAAGTTAGATTCTAAATTAGAAGCGCTAACGAAAAGCCTCGATGAAAAGTTAACAAACCTATTAACAAAGACTGAACTTTATAGCATTGTAACAGCTGTGAAAGGTGACCTTGAGACTAAAGTAGTTACTACAGTTCTAGGTGCAAAACAAGAGGTAACCACTGAACTTCATCAGATGTTGATGTTAGAGACATGGAGTAATAAGAAACAGCAAGACATTGGTGATAGGATTCAGAAAAGGTATGACGAACTTGCAAAGCAGACGGAGGATAACGTAAATCATTATCAGAAGGACGTATATGAAGTAAAATTAGAACTCGAGCTAGTTAAAAAACAAGTTGTTACCTGTAAAGACACTTTACATACAATGAATCACAAAGTAAAACAGTTGACTGACAAATTCTCTCAGTTGGCTGTGAATGGAGAAAAAAAAGTGGAACAAAAGGAAAAAGACCAAATACAACAGTTTAGTGAACAATGTACAGGCTGGTTAGCGGAGAAAGATGAAATGATCGAAAACAAAATAAAAACCGAGTTACAGGGCACTGTTAAGGATGCCACTTTCAACATATTAGCGGCACCAGGTACCTCTGGAGATACTGTTTTAACAGAATAAGGTGTCATCAGAAAAGTATTTACGACAGACTTGCCTGCTTGGAAAGAACAGATTACTCAGAGTATACAAAGCTTGGAGCAACAATTTCAAAACAAAGACAGACAAACATGTGACAGCTACCCACACTCTATGTTTTCACTCAGTGATATAAGCAGTGATGGTCCTGAGCAGCAAAACACAAAACATCAAAGCAGAGAATATTCACGACCCAGAACACAAAAAATTCCAGTAAATGACTCTAATTCATTAGTGCAGTTAATGAAAGACGAAAGCCTATTGAAACACAGAAAACTTTCAGTTATTTAATCCCGAAAAGAGAAACCTTCACCCAATCGTTTTTCTCCGATCATTTTCCAGAATTTTGCGCCTAGTCGGTCTGATAGGCAAAAGATACAGTTTGCACCCAAAATGGTCGACCGATGTCTTACTTAACGTGATTTTGAACAGGCATTTTTAGCCAAGTTTTGGAACGAAGGAGTTCAGAAAAGACTGAGGAAAGAGGTATATCAAGCTGAACCTTTCGATCCGAAAAATGGAGGCTTAAGGAAACATTTCGAAAAGTATTTGGGCAAAATTACTGGAATACACCAATCTCAAGTAAGGATGGGATTGTGATCTTGAAGTCGAAATTGCCGGTGTCAATTCAAGAAAAATTAATGAACTTCAATGATGATGGCGAAGAAACATTTATTTCCATATTATACTCATTTGACGTTATACATGAGGAACAGAGATCAAGCAATAAGCAGAAATCGCGTAATAACAGGTGGAATTCCTCAAGTACGAGTAACCACAGTGGTACACATATTTCAGATAAAAAAGGGCATTTTAACGGGCACGATCAGTATTATGGCAAGCAGAATGGAAATGGACAATTTAAAGGTAATAAGAACTACTACAGAGCGAGACGTCACCCGAAAAAACAGGCAAACAATTTTAACTACGGCAACAAGCCACCGCACACTGCGTATGGCAATGAATACGGTAACAAAAGTTGGTAGCGCGGATTCCCACAGCAAGCGCAAGAATGGAATCCTGGAGCGCGGAACGCGAACGTATGCTACAAACATACAAACCTAAATAATACTCAGCGAAAATTCAAGCCGAATAAACAGCAATTTCAAACATCGGCTCCAAACAAACAACAAATTCATAAACGAGAATTTCAGACGCAATTTGAACCTCAGAATAGAGGAAATAACCAAATGCAGAGGAAACGGTACAAAACACCGGTATTTTTCACTCAAGCTCACAATCTTCCGACTTTAAATCCAGTAAATGAACCACCACAGTTTGATACCCGAGTAATTCACAACACTCAGTTTTATTCGCCGCAATCAACTGAAATGAGTGTACAGCCTGATAGGAATAACAATGGCTGTACCACCAAGTATTCAACACCGGAAAACTAATCACAGCATCTTATCACTCCCTACAAGGTGCTGTGCGGCAGGAAGAGAGTAACTACATTAATGACGAAGACCTGAATACAAGGCTAGTACTACGTTACAACGACAGTACTGACATTCGTGACGAGTTACTACACGAGAATAATGTAACCAACTTAGACCGACAAGATGACCAAATTCAGGTGACAACCGAAATCACACTAGCAGGATATGTAGCTACGGCAATACTGGATACTGGTGCAAACGTAAATGCAATCTCACTATGTTTTTTCAAACCGATAACAGCCACACAAAAAATACCCACATTACCCGTACAAGGATGTTGCATTACAGGAGCTATTAGTTCACACACACAGAAAGTGCAGATGCAAGCTTTGATACCTGTTATTACATAAACAGTAAAACATGAATGTATTTTCCTGGTAGTAAAGAATATGTCAATACCCAGCTTGTTAGGTATTGAGTTTCTCAAACAGACGAAGGCGAAGATTGATTTCGCCGAAGGAACTTGCACTCTAAATGAACAAGTAATCACTATCAGACACACACGTGAGAAATTACGTAATTATTCCTCGGGAAACATTTTTAGAATACATAAACTTACTAGAAAAAGCACACCAATACACAACGGCTGGAACAGTTCTGACTGCGACATACAAGGACCAGATGAAGCACATTACTTACCAGACAGAGACGAAATTACAACTAAAGCGGCAGAATCCACCAATTTGACAGATGAAGAGAGACAAGAATTATTTCAAATCCTTCTTGACTTCAGATCTGTTTTATCGACGAGACCTGGAATAATTCGAGACTTTCAATTCCGAATGGAGGTTATACCCCATCTCACTTTCTGTCGCGCCTCCTATTCGATACCATTTTCGAGAAGGGAGGCTGTAAAAAGTAAAATTAGAAAAATGTTAGAGTGGAAGGTGATTGAACCATCCGATTCACCGTATAGTAGCCCTTTGCTAACTATATCCAAGACTGATAATACTGTACAATCAATTCCTGACGCTAGGAATATAAACAAAATTATTGTACCAGTCAGAACTCGTCCTGAAGCCATAGACAAACACCTGTAGAAATTTTATGATGTGAGATATCTGACCAGCACTGACCTAAAATTGTTATATTGGCAGGTGTAACTACATAAAGAATCTAGAAAATATACTGTATTCATCTTTGCAAGACGTTCTTACCAATTCCGAGTTACGCCCTTTGGATTGAACGTTAGTTCAGGTGTATTCATATCCGCTTTGGATCATGTGTTAGGAGATGACTTAGTTGATCAAGTTACAATTTATGTTGACGGTCTCCTCAGTGCCACAAAATCTTGGGAAGAGCATCATCACCTTATACAGCGTATATTTCAGAAATTCAGAGAATTTGGAGTGGCTGCAAATCTTCAAAAGTCCCGATTTACCCTACCAAAAGGCAGCTAAAAGGATTCCTTGTCATGTGCTCATTTATTCGAAAATTTTTGTCTAGACAAATTTTAAATAGTACACCTTTGTTATCATTGCTAAAGAAAAATGTCCATTGGAACTGGAACGACGATTGTCAACAAGCTTTTGATTCAATCAAGAATGCCTTGGTAAATAGTCCCATCTTACATCATCCTGATATGAACAACGAATTTTTATCGCTTCAGATGCCTCTTGCCAGGGCATCGGTTCAGTCTTGTTTCAACTCGAGGAAAGGAATGAACAAAAAGAAATCCGAATTATCAGTTTTGCGAGCAGAGTCCTCACTGAAGCAGAACAATTTTACTCCGTGACAGAACTGGAAGCTCTTTCTATTGTTTGGGCATTCAAATGTTTTAATAATTATGTATATGGACGCAAGATAAAAGTTTTTTCTGATCATCAAGCTTTAAGTTTTCTGTTGTCATGCAAACTATTTCATCCTCGATTGACACGTTGGTGTCTATTTCTTCAGGAGTACAACTTAAAATTGTACATATAAAGGGCAAAGACAATATAGTAGCTGACACCTTATCGAGAGTGCCAGGAGGATGTTCTAATACTAATGAATTAATTGAGCAAATGTCCAACTACAGAATTCTACCCATGAAGGATCCGATACATCGCAAGTACTTTTTGCAGCTATGCAAACAAATAGTCCCACTCCAAGATACCGATCCTAAGTGGAAGGCAGTAAAGCAGCTCATATCAGTTAATCCTCAACGTTCTCTGTGCCAGTTTTACAAATTATTTAATAATGTGTTATTTCATCGCACATCACCGCAAAAGGAGAGTTGGTTAGTTTGTATTCCAATAGAATATGAAGAGCATTTATTATGGCATACCTACATTGCATGGGGTCACTTTGGTTCTGAAAAGTGTAAGCGCAAGGTCGCACAATATTGTTATGTTCCAAGTCTTCATGTTAAAATAGACAAGCTACTGCGAAACGGTGTGATTTGTCAAAAGGCCAAACCCTATAATTTATCCAATGCATTGCCTTTGAATCCAATTTTAACCATGAAACCCTTAGAGATCGTAGGAATTGATTTTGCCGGTCCATATCCTCGTGGACGTGGAGGCTTACAGTATGTTGCGTGTATTCTTGATCTCTTCACAAAACATGTAAGACTATATGCAATGAATACAGCAAACACCAAGCAACTTATTAAGCGTATAGAAAGTGACTACTTTCCAAGATTTGGCATTCCTTAGAAAATGTTGTCAGATAATGGTCCCAACTTCGTTAGTAAACTTTGGAGATATTTTTTAAGCAACAACATACAACAGATCTTGATCTCGAAGTTTAGACCACAAAGCAACCCCTCAGAACGAGTTTTTAAAGAGCTGAATAGATTTATAAGAACATACGTACCTAACCATCACACAAAATGGGTCGATTACGTTTCAGCCTTTGAAGAAATTGTAAATCACTTACCACACATTTCGACAGGATTTACTCCTTATGAGTTAATGATGCAGCGACCGGAAAGTAATGAATGGGCAACACCAATTCCCAAAATCCCTAATCAAGAAGCTGATTTGGAAGCCAAAGTAAGACAGGCATTACACAACCTCACCATCCAAGCACAACTCCGAAAGAAAGCATTTGATTCTAAGATTTAAAAAGTAGTAGAATACAAACAAGGTGAAAGAATTCTAATAAGACCGCATTTTAAGCCGTCTCTTTTACACAAGCGAAACAAGAAATGGAGAAAACTTTTTCAAGGCCCATACATTATACTCAGAAAACCGCATACAGGGTGTTATCTCATCGCCGATCCGATTACCGGCCGCGTAAAAGGCCTTTACCATCATGCCGACCTCAAAAAGTATCACTGTTCAACTTAAAATATATATGCAACACACATATACTGAAGATATATAGCAGAAAAAGAACATTAAGAAACTCATTGTGATAACGTGTTTACAAGAGACAAGTCATGACAAGTGCAGTAAGTACACCTGAAATACTGATCTTCATAGTAACCTAAGATGGAAATCGGAAGCATACGTATTGTTAATTGAAAAACGCCAAGCACGTCAGAAAATTTAAGGGAAGCTTCGTATCTGAATGACATTTAGATTTAGGTCATAGTTATAAGTTAATTTCAGATTACGCTGAGCTGAAGAGCCAGGTAGGTCTACAAAAGAAGAGAAGGACGAGCCCACGCGCCGACTTCTGGTTAGTTATAAGGTGCCCAATGTTTGAGGAACGAAGTATCTCCAAGAATAACAATGGATAAATGCGCAGCGTAAAACTTTTCTTAGTTGTCTGAACAACAGAGACACGAATTCATCACAACAGATTAATACATACTTCACAGGAAATATTCAGGCTAACGTCAATTGAAAGAGTAGACATGAGTTTGACGATTCACTTTAGAGCAAGCGCTTAAAATGAGAATACGTTAATGTGTTCAACTAAAAGTGATGTATACAATTCCATGAGATGCGCTTTAGAATAACAGTACAAGATGGTAAAACTTAGATCTATATAAGAATAGTGCGGTGATTCTGAAAAGCAACGCCCTTGAGATATGTATGTAAGTTAGATGTTTTTGTGGGAGAATAAATCTAGGTAACACCCTCGCATTCGAGTTTTGACAGATGTTATCGCTGATTAGTACACGACTGAATGAGACACACTCGCATCGCTGAGAAAGCTTGCGAGGTGCAATTTTGGAGAGCAACATTTGAATGCAAAATGACTATATTCTTTTATTAAAATACCAGAAAGTATTCTTATGTGATTTGAATTTCTTGTGTTTAAATGCGATCTAATGTTTCAATTTTAAAAGAGAGATACTATTTCTGTAATGTCGTATGCTTGTCAGAAGTTAAATATGCAGTTTTGTTAATGAGTAACAGTATTGCTGAGTAACGGTAATTTTGCATGGTTAATGAGAGGATAAGTTAGTAAGAGAGAATTGCAAATGAGACTGCATTATTTTGAGCTCAGAGAAAGTCATTCACGAACTGATATTAGTTAAAGAACAATCCATGACACAATGGTAGACTGATATGGAAAGAAAGCCAGGAACATTACGTTTATAAAGACGACATTAAGATGACAATGGTATCCGATAGTTGCACGGTAGTGTTGTTTCAATAAATGCATACGTTCAACGGATAAATTTAGTATTCACTGTTTAATACCGCAGTACCACGAATAATCGGCGAATTCAGCACATAACATTGCCTGTGACAAGTTTTAACCCCCGTGTGCTCAATCAGCTAAGTGGTGACAAGTGAATCGTTCAGTAGCATGATTTTGCGACAACTTGGGTTTACCTTTTGAAGCTCACTGTTTCTGCAGATATGACTCGATGTGTTTACAGCGTAGTGGATCCAATCGAGTTTTCACTTCACCAAGTCTTCATGAGCAATACATCACAGCGAAAGAAATTACGACCGTCACATGTAAGTAACCGCCAGTCGCCGAATGCAAGGTCCGTAAAAAAAAATGGTCTAAGGTGCGCGCGCAACTGGTCACGTGCACTCATCAGCAGCACGCCACTAGCCATGCGCAGCTACCTCCGCGCATCTGCCCTCGTGCTTAGCTCACGGGGTAGACGTCAACAATATTTCCGAATGTCAAAAGATTGCCAGAGTATAAACAGTTCTACGAACGCTCAGGAGGAGCGCAAATGTAAACCAAATGACATTTTATTTCCCATGATGATACGAAAGAGACAGTTACTGTAGTCAAAACGGTAACTACAATATAGGAAAGACTAGAAGCTGATCTCGATGCTTTCAAAAGTTCGGTGTAAATAATAGCACAACTCCAGAAATCCCATCCTTTGACCATAAAACCTTAGACAATTTTTTTAGCACTTAATTAATCCTGTGTATTTTCTGTTCCATGTACTATGTATTACGAGTATTATTGCGGGAGTTGAAGAAGATGACGTCTTAGTCATGAACGCTTGATACACTGATGCATCATGACAGAAGAAACCGACTATGATATTACAGTCAGTGACAGTGCAGTGTATCGCCTCGCTGATTCATTTTTCTAAAGTACGATATGTACTAGACTTCTGCGTACAAACTCGAGTGAATAACACCTCGTTCAATATTGTAAATATTTTCTTGTTATTTCATGATTCTTAGCATACAACCAACAATAAGAACTCTGAACTATGAAATGAACTACTAATGAAAATCTCTTTGCCCGTGAGACGATAATTGCCATGTAAATAAGTTCTTTGTTTATCGATGTCTGCTTGACGAAAAGTTTTTCTGATTATTTTGATATATTATTTTCATTATGGTATATTACCTGTCAAATTTATTCATTCTCTTAGCTGTATTGTAAACAGCAGAAGTTAAGCACATGATATTGCTTAGGAAATTGAAACCTGACAGTTCATAAAAGAAACTGTCATGCTTCAATTGGAGGCAATGTAATGTTACAAGTGCCTCACTGCTTTTTTTCTTTAACTAATTTGTGCCTGATTTTATTCTGAGAAGCTCAGTAATGTATGTAAATACCGAAAATGTAAATGTGATTCAAAAGTACTTGAAGTGAAGTGAAGCGCAGCTGGACAGCAAGAAACTCTTTAACGCGCAATCCTCGCAACGATAGTATTAGAGAATCTTTGAGTATGGAATCTAAACAAAAGAGAATTGATTTTATTAAAAAAAAGACTGTTACTCTGTATATTGTGGAAAGAGGTCGTGTTACTAGGCCGTCGCTCAGAACACATTGTTACATTTAATGAAAATTGATATTCTAGTGATAAAACCGAGTGAAGTATGTGTAAGAATTGCCAAACAATTATATGTACAAATTTTCTGGAAGTGAAGAATAGAAATATCTTGTTTTTGGAAAAGGAGGAGACATTCATTGTCGTTGCCGTCTATAAATCGACAGAATTGTAAGTGTACAAAATTCACTAAAATATAGGAAAAGAAACGCATTCTCTATAGTTTTCATTCAATAAGTAACAACGTCTCACAATTTCTTAATTACAGTAATTGGATTATGTTCTTGTACAGTATATGGTGCTGAAATCCACTGACCAATTTTGATATAGCAGGACGTGTAGTTTGAAGGAAGTTTGTGTGTCAAGCAATCTCCTTTTCTCACGAAAATCAGATTGCTGTTTGATCTTACTTACTTACAGCAGTGGTTCCTTAGGTATGAAAAGCTATGAAAACTTGGGCCCGAAGCTATCCACAATACGGCCAAGAAACTAACACCGTCGTATTTTAAACTTTAAAGAACAATAACTTCCTCCAAATTGCAATACGTCAACAACTGGTGCAGAAGGCGATCATTCAAGGAGGCAGCAACCAAAATTCAGGTACCAGTTACGACTTAAAGTAAAAATCTCAATCAAAAATCAATCTCTCTCTCTACAAACACATATATAAATATTATTATAAAAAAAAGGAGTCATTTTACAGTATGTCTTGTTCGAATGCTGTCACTGTAACGCCGTTCCTGTCTGCTGCGAAATAAAATGCGGCTATCATTTTCAAACAAGCAGAATTTGATTCGTCAGCAAACACTAACTGATGCCATTCGTATTCCCTTTGACGTCGTTCCACGCACCATCGCCTTCGAGCTTATTTCTGCACATTCGTCAGTGGTAGGCGGAGAAGTGGACGACACGCACGTAACACATATCGTAATAAACGGTGACACTGTCTCCCATGACAGTGCACGATGTGTTACACTGTTCTACTGCCATGCCAGAGCCGTGGAGAACGCAGGTCTGTCCTGCAGTGCCATTCGGATGAGGTGTAGATCTTCTCGGAGGTTGGTCTGGGTGGTGTGACCTGACGCTTCTCTCCGTGCTCCATGGCATTCCGTGAACCATTCTGTACGTACCCGTTGCACGGCCGAAACAGTTCGTCCCACATGAGCAGCAGTTTGCCACATGGATGCATCACATTCTCTCATGCCAATAACGCCCCCTCTTTCAAACTCACTGATTGGACGTTACCGTTCGCTCATAAGAGTGTGAGGCGTCCTGAACGTCTGCTCAAGTAAAACTAATCCGTTACCTTTGGTTTATAACGACAATGAGACCCGCAAGCACATTTTACCGGTAGTGGTGTTCGCTGTGATATCGATGTTGACCTCGAATTTAATGGGCCACACGGTTCAAATGCTACTAGGACATACTAATGTACATGTCCTGTGAATATGAATGACCTATCTCTAATTGTTCAATGTGTTTGTGAGCATGAGTGTATTATGCGACATGTTGCCACGGCTTCCAGCAGATTGTCTTCCCGCACGTTAGTCCAGGTATATTGAACGTGCTGAAGAGCACCTACAGGAAGCCGTGACAACAGATAGAATAATATGTTACTGAATATTTACGCTGTGCAGATTGGTATACCGTGAGGTAATGGTGTAGACCTGCCAAAGGATGCACAAAAAGACAACTTAGTCCTGGTTTTCTTGTTATTAATGGACCGATGTGAAGCTCTCGTTGGTTGACTAAGTCAGAGTTTCGTATTGGTGTCATTCTGCATATCAAACCTTATTCTTCCAAAGTACGTCTGTTTTTATGTGCTTACATTCTGAGGTAATTAACGTTGTAAACGTGACTGAGCCGAAATATTCGACTAAATTGTTAAATTAGAAGACGTTTGTCCAGAAATTTGTATGGGAAAAACGACATTCGGTCGAAGTGAATCAGTTATTGACATATTGTCAAATTATATTTATCTGAGACACACTCAAATTCTACAACATATTCAACAGGTGTTTCTGTCCGAAAATCACTGTGTTCAAACGCTAAAAATGGAAATAAGGGAAAAACGTATATTCAAATCTTAAAACATGTTTTTTTTTTTTTTTTAAATTCCCGATTCTACTTGTGAGTTACCTAAAGTAGGCCTACAAGTAAAATACAAGTGGTTCATATCCGCTGGTCATGGGATGTATTTAGTGAAGAATACGATCATTGCACGTGTTGTCGAACTAAACATAATCAGAAAGATCAAGGAAATATATTGGTGAGCTTTGATATCCTTGCTCTTTACGCTAGATGCTCACGTCCCAGATGTGGCAAATCCTGTAATGTCTGTCCTTCTTGGCAACGGCAGTGGCAGTGGCAGAGCGTGGCCAGGTGCCCTCCTGCCGTAACCCGCTCTCCGGAAACGGAAACTGCCCACCCCATCGGTCTACATCGTGTCAGAGTGTGTGGACGCTTTCTGAATGCTTCCAAATCGTGTGACGGGCGATTCAAGGGCACCGCCCCGTTGGTCAAGCAGTCGGGTGTGGGAAACCGAGTAGAAGCTACATGCAGGCTGGCTGGCACACGAGATTGCAGATGATGCTGTGGTGTATCGAGAGGTTGTAACAATGGAAAATTGTGCTGAAATGCAGGAGGATCTGCAGCGAATTGACGCATGGTGCAGGGAGTGGCAATTGAGTCTCAATGTAGACAGGTGTAATGTGCTGCGAATACATAGAAAGATAGTTCCCTTATCATTTAACTACAAAATAGCAGGTCACAACTGGAAGCAGTTAATTCCTTAAATTATCTGGGAGTACGCATTAGGAGTGATTTAAAATGGAATGATCATATAAAGTTGATCGTCGGTAAAGCGGATGCCAGACTGAGATTCATTGGAAGAATCCTAAGGAAATGCAATCCGAAAACAAAGGAACTAGGTTACAGTACGCTTGTTCGCCCACTGCTTGAATACTGCTCAACAGTGTGGGATCCGTACCAGATAGGATTGATAGAAGAGAGAGAGAAGATCCAACGGAGAGCAGCGCGCTTCGTTACAGGATCATTTAATAATTGCGAAAGCGTTACGGAGATGATAGATAAACTCCAGTGGAAGACTCTGCAGGAGAGACGCTCAGTAGCTCGGTACGGGCTTTTGTTAAAGTTTCGAGAACATACCTTCACCGAAGAGTCAAGCAGTATATTGCTCCCTCCTACGTTTATCTCGCGAAGAGACCATGAGGATAAAATCAGTGAGATTAGAGTCCACACAGAAGCATACCGACAATCCTTCTTTCCACGAACAATACGAGACTGGAATAGAAGGGCGAACCTATAGAGGTACTCAGGGTACCCTCCGCCACTCACCGTCAGGTGGCTGGCGGAGTATGGAGGTAGATGTAGATGTAGAGACCTCACCGTTAACCTGCAGGGCGGATTCGATACAATAATCGTAAAATATAGCAAAGTTAGAATGAGTCTTAGAGTTCTGCGTTATTTTGGCAATTAGAAGACGAGTGCTTCTAGTGTAAGAACGTACACGGTACGGAAAGAGCGTTTCGACCTCAATAGGAAGACCTGGAAGACACGTCTGGAGGATAAGGACGCTGGCAGGCAAGAGAGCGACCCGCTGCTGCGGCCGCTACCTCGCCGACCCTCACGTGGCGGAACCCGGTCCTCCCGCTGGCGTGTTTGAGGCAGAAAGTTGGCAACACCGTGGTGGCGCCCCTAGCTCAGCGTAAAAGCGTGCGAGCCGGTCACAAGTACTGCGGATAGTTCGCATAACAGCTAACGCCACTGTCTTGGGCTAAGTTAAAATGATGGAAGTAGAATACAATAAAAAGTTTTTACCATTTTTACCCGTTACCATGTACAGTACGACATACGTTTTGATTTACGTGTCATTGATAGAAATGGCAAAAAACAAATAAAAAAATATTAGTACAGACTGTCATCTTCTTTTATGCAGTACAATTTAAACCAGTTATGATGGTTACTGGTTGTGATCGTGCCAAAAATATAAGGACATACACAGTGTATACCATGTGGCACCTCTTTTGTAGGTTTTCACGCAAGAACTCTTGTTTAAATACCAGAAAATATCTTGACCCCTTCATATACAGGGTAGTCCACTGATAGTGACTGGGCCAAATATCTCACGAAATAAGCATCAAACGAAAAAACTACAAAGAACGGAATTCCTCTAGCCTGAAGGGGGAAACCAAATGGCGCTATGGTTGGCTCACTAGATGGCGCTGCCATAGGTCAAACAGATATCAACTGCGTTTTTAAAAATAGGAACCCCCATTTTTATTACATATATCTGTAGTACGTAAAGAAATATGAATGTTTTAGTTGGACCACTTTTTTCGCTTTGTGGCAGATGGCGCTGTAATAGACACAAACGTGTAAGTACGTGGTGTCACGTAACATTCCGTCAGTAAGGACGGTATTTGCTTCGTGATACATTACCCGTGTTAAAATGGACCGGTTACCAATGGCGGAAAAAGTCGATATCGTGTTGATGTGTAGCTATTGTGATCAAAATGCCAAACGGGCGTGTGCTATGTATGCTGCTCGGTATCCTGGACAACATCATCCAATTGTCCGGACCGTTGGCCGGATAGCTATGTTATTTAAGGAAACAGGAAGTGTTCAGCCACATGTGAAACGTCAGCCACGACCTGCAGCAAATGATGATGCCCAAGTAGGAGTTTTAGCTGCTGTCGCGGCTAATCCGCACATCAGTAGCAGACAAATTGCGCGAGAATCTGGAATCTCAAAAACGTCGGTGTTGAGAATGCTACATCAGCAGCGATTGCACCTGCACCATATTTTTACGCACCAGGAATTGCATGGTGACGACTTTGAACGTCGTGTACAGTTCTACCACTGGGCACAAGCGAAATTACGGGACGATGACAGATTGTTTGCACGCGTTCTATTTAGCGACGAAGCGTCATTCACCAACAGCGGTAAAGCAAACCGGCATAATATGCACTATTGGGCAACGGAAAATCATCGATGGCTGCGACAAGTGGAGCATCAGCGTCCTTGGCAGGTTGATGTATGGTGCGGCATTATGGGAGGAAGGATAATTGGCCCCCATGTTATCGATGGCAATCTAAATGGTGCAATGTATGCTGATTTCCTACGTAATGTTCCACCGATGTTACTACAAGATGTTTCACTGCATGACAGAATGGCGATGTGCTTCCAACATGATGGATGTCCGGCACATAGCTCGCGTGCGGTTGAAGCGGTATTGAATAGCATATTTCATGACAGGTGGATTGGTCGTCGAAGCACCTTCACCGGATCTGACGTCCCCGGATTTCTTTCTGTGGGGAAAGTTGAAGGATATTTGCTATCGTGATCCACTGACAACGCCTGACAACATGCACCAGCGCATTGTCAGTTCATGTGCGAACGTTACGGGAGGCGAACTACCGAACTACTCGCTGTTGAGAGGAATGTCATTACACGTATTGCAAAATGCATTGAGGTTGACGGACATCATTTTGAGCATTTATTGCATTAATGTGGTATCTACAGGTAATATCACGCTGTAACAGCATGCGTTCTCAGAAATGGTAAGTTCACAAAGGTACAGTCGTGCTCAAAAGTATCCGAATGACCTGAATTGCATTTCGCTTGTATCGCATGCAACCCGCATAACGCAGCTGTCTAGCAGGTTCTCTAATCACTCCTCGGTATAGTCGCTGGACTATTGAAAATGGTTCCAACAAGTCACCACTAGAATACACTTCTCTGTATCGCAGTAACTCAAGACGTAAAGTAATACCAGGATACTAAAAATATCAGGGAACACCTTATCACAGATAAGACTGTCGTTAAGGCTTGTAACGTCACATTTATTACTATAAATGACATACCTGAAATGTTACCGCTCTCATTATTACGTCAGATAGGTAATGCACGTAGTAAGATCGTCGTAGTCATGATTTCTTCTTCGAAGTAACATACCGTACTTCTTACGTAACACAAAATGAGATTAAAAATGTAAGTTATTTACAAGCAGCTAACTGAAAATATGTATGAACTTCAAATGACACGACGAAACGCCTCGTTCTGCATATGGATTCAAACCCAGGTCATGCAGACTAAGCAAAGATTTCGTGACAGACGGAAACTAAGTCATTCCTGACTGGGCACACAGAGAGTGATATACCACGATTTTACACAGTATCAGTTAGGAAATATCAACTTTAAATTACATAACGTAAACATTTTTAACGTACGCGAATTCCTACTCAGAATCTATTGTCACTGTTAACGAACTACGAGAGATGTTAAATATTGCTGTTTACAGCGGCCTCAGTTCTCAGTTTATGAGATCGTTCTAAGCTTGTTGACACCAGTGCCTACCAATTTAAATTATATATTACAGCACTGAGGATGGTCACTAAGTGACCGAAAATCGATTTTGTGGTTAATAAAACAAAAAAAAGAGACGTCAGCTACCGAATTTTTCTCCACCACCAGCGCGGAATAACATCCTTGAACTTACACCGATCTCGCACGTAGTCCTCTGTCTCACTAGGAGTCAAAAACGTGAGATATCGTTAGTGTTGACAACGAATGAAAATACATTAAAAATCAAAATTATTATCCACCAGCAGATAGGTGTTCTCATGCTAGAGCTTATTAGTACATAATGGAAACTTTATTGCCGGGCCAGGATTCTAACCCATTCACGCGCAATATTTGGAGATGTTGACGAATTTACAGTTTTGAACAAACAACAAATTGTAGTCGAGCTGTATTGTCACGTAGGAATCAAATTCCATATTAATGGCGGTCTGAGTTGCATTACCAGTTCAGAACCAATTTTATCAACATACAGAAGCTCAAATAAAAGATGGAATAAGTGTCCTGTGATCCTACATAGCGTTTGTATCGTCACTAGAAAAAAATAACTGGTATAAGAAAGGGTACTGGTGATAGAGTTTCTACATGTCGCCACTCCTGACTTTATTGTGGTTCAACCTAACGTCTACTTGGTAGAGAAGGAATATCATGTTTAATGTGAATTTCAGACCACAATGCCATTATACCTTCTTCACTTGGCGTAGCCAGAAGAGAAAAGAATCTGTCTCTCCCTATCAAAAATCATCGGCAGAAGTTGGAATCAAATCCACACCATAAGTATATGAACCTATCATCAATCCAACAGACCACCAAATCCTCTTCTCGGTGACTCATTTTTCTACCATAACAACGTAGCGCCACACTGGATTAGAATTCTGACACACAGACTCCCTGTAGTGGTTTGCAGCATGTTCAGTACATTCATTTACTTGGTTGACCCAATCGCCATGAATTAGCTGCCTCGGCTATCCAGTGCATACATTCGACTCTGTCTTGTAATCGCCAAAATAAAATCATGTAACTGCCACCTACGCAGAACTGCCAACACCGTAGGATGCAGAAATTTCAATGGGAAGTGTTCCTTTCCAATTGAGCTACTCTATTACGCTATCTGTTTGTTGAAAACGTCGTGCAGTGCCAATGAAAAAGTGTAACTGTCTGACTCTTAGAAGTCTAGATCCGTCCATATGCATTATCTCACAGCACTGTGGAATGCAGAAGTTATGGAGGAATTGTTGTTGACTTCTGGAGCTGCTGTAGCGATTTGTCAGCTGGTAGCGTTACGGTAAGTGTCACGAGTTCGAATACGTTCACTGCTGCATTTTTTAAAACGTAATTCTGCTGTCTGCAGAAGTTATCAATCTAATGGAACTTTGAACATAATTCCTTTCGTTTCTAAATCCAAAATAGCCGCTAATAATAAAGGGCTAACTTCTGCGACATTTTGTTCTTTTCAGGTTTAATAGACGGCCAGGCAGCTGATGCATCTCCAAACATTTCTATTAAGTATGGGGAGAGCGCATCGTGCCAAAATACGTCAGAAAAGTATTTCCCGCATTAGCTATCGCGTGGTAGTGGCATTTTATTCTTCATCAAATCTTGTTTGACAGCTTTAACTTAGAACACGTTTTCTACATGCAGGTAATCAATAAACTGCATGTGTATTGTCAGACTGTTATAGATAACATCAGAGAAATCGCATATATCGTTGATGGTTAATTTGTCTCTCATGTTTACTATTGTTTTAACAACACTAAAGGAACCTTATGGACACTGCGCACTGTGGCATTTCATAAAGAGAGTTATGTAATCCTGGAAACCCAAAATTTGCTTGTCAGCAGCGGAAAGAGGCGTTACCTGTTGTGCAGCATTGTATGTTTTTCACCATTGCACTATGAGCCGAAAGTATTTTCTTACGATTTCCTTGTCTATGTTTGATCTGACTGCTTGTAGATCTTTCACAGAAGGGATAAAAACTTCACGGTCAGTGCGACTAGAACCAGGAACCATAACAGATAGTTTTTCACTGATCAGTACATTACCACAGAGCTAGCAAAGATAATGAGATCTAATCTAATTTAATCATATCATATTGCTGACTAGCCATGAAGAGTCAGGAATTACCGAAATTTTCGCCAATATCAGTACCCAAATCTAAGCTTGAAAATAAAAGACGACAGTTTTTGTAATAAAACGGGACTCCTATCAAGGTTCTTTCGTCCCTGTTAAATAAGCATGAAAGATGTCTGACATACTTCCATTCAGAAGTAACAAAGTGTTCATGCTTTTTAAGATGAAGCGCATGATGAGAAGTTCTGTGATGGAGATACGATCCCAAGTCATAATTGTTAATTAAGTAAAATGAAATGTTACGCATCGGTTTTTCTTACAACCTGCTAGGCGTTTGAACCAAAAATAAGGATACAAATTTTTGTGCCTGAGCGACAATCGAACCGCACACCTACCGTCCTTCTTTATCATCCACGAATTTGTTGTTGTTATTGTGGTCTTCAGTCCTGAGACTGGTTTGATGCAGTTCTCCATGCTGCTCTATCCTGTGCAAGCTTCTTCATCTCCCAGTACCTACTGCAGCCTACATCCTTCTGAACCTGTTTAGTGTATTCATCTCTTGGTCTCCCTCTACGATTTTTACCCTCCACGCTGCCCTCCAGTACTAAATTGGTGATCCCTCGATATCTCAGAACATGTCCTACCAACCGATCCCTTCTTCTAGTCAAGTTGTGCCTCAAGCTCCTCTTCTCCCCAATTCTATTCAATACCTCCTCATTAGTTATGTGATCTACCCATCTAATTTTCAGCATTCCTCTGTAGCACCACATTTCGAAAGCTTCTATTCTTTTCATGTATAAACTATTTATCGTCCACGTTTCACTTCCATACATGGCTACACTCCATTCAAATACTTTCAGAAACGACTTCCTGACATTTATAACTATACTCGTTATTAACAATTTTTTCTTTTTCAGAAACACTTTCCTTGCCATTGCCAGTCTACATTTTATATCCTCTCTACTTCGACCATCATCAGTCACTTTTCTCCCCAAATAGCAAAACTCCTGTACTACTTTAAGTGTCTCATTTCCTAATCTAATTCCCTCAGCATCACCCCATGTATTCGGCTACGTTCCATTATCCTCGTTTTGCTTTTGTTGATGTTCATCTTATACCCTCCTTTCAAGACACTGTCCATTCCGTTCAACTGCTCTTCCAAGTCCTTTGCTGTCTCTGACAGAATTACAACGTCATCGGCGAACCTCAAAGTTTTTATTTCTTCTCCACAAATATAGCTTAAGTATCAAGTGCTTAGTCACCAAGAGTAAGATGTGTGCGTGTTTGACCAGAAATAGCGACGCCTATTGCGATTGTTGACAACACATGAACAGACATTAAAAATGCACTTTAATTTTCACTAGCAGGCTGGTGTGCACGTGAAAATGAAATTATGAATATTTTTGTACTGGGTCAGGATTCGGACCCACATACTTACCTTTGGGGGAGACCTAGAGAAGACTGCAGCCTTGGGAAAAGGAACGAAATTATTCAACTACACTGTTCCGAGAGAGTCAGATCGTCAAAAGAGGAGATACGAATTCGAATCACAGTCCAGCACCAAATTTTTCAACGTCTCTAGTTCAATCAAGTACAAATAAAATAAGAGCTCTGTTCCTTTAAATGGTTATCGGTTCATAAAATAAAATAAAATTTTGTAATGTAAGTAAGTTTACTGGCGACAGTATTTCTGTTTACCATGATCTCCGCCAATGTCATCTCCCAACATAAACCGGTTCTGCCCAGTTGGTAATGAAGGAACATGATGTTTAATGCGGATTCTGGATTATAACGTCTTTCTCTTGAGGTTGCCAGGGGTAAAGTAAATCTGTTTGTGCGTCTCAAAAGTAAAAGCCTGAACCCACGCGTTGCACCTGTGATAGTTCGGTCCACCAGACCATTGTGGCCATATTTCCCAGCCTCAGGAGTGTGCTGTAACGGATGATGTACTTAGCTTACAAAATTAGTCACGGTGGAAAAAATGCGAGTCTATGGAATAGTTAAGTAGAAGCAAGCTTCTGACGCGGAGATTATGCTATTCTCATGTCAGCAGGATGTAAAGACTATTCTAGGCATCATAGCTTCGATGTGAAGTCAGTTTGAAGTTTTCACTAATTTAGTAAATTTCTTAGTTCGAGAAAATCCACTGTGAAGTATTAAATTACCGGATAATTCGATTGTTACTGTCATTATTAGTAGAATTTTCTTCATACCGCTGCTGGAACACATGCACTTGAAGATCATTTAATGCATTTTGGTGATTATAGAAGGAGTTGCCCAAGAACAGGTTCTTTCCCTGTCTACCGAATCCTTTACATGTTAATATGAAACTTCAGCAATTATTCGTAGATTACATTAAAACTAAAGTAATTGATGAAGACGTCACTTGATAACAAAACGAGCTGCCTTTATTCATTTACTTGCGCCTAGAAATGGCTGTCGAATACTGCCAAACCAAAAGCCAAGGGATCTTACTGCCTTCCGATATATGTCGCTGTCAGTTCTTCCATAGATTTGGTCGACGTGACCTCTTTCAAGTTGTGTATGACAGAGAGTGTTTTAGAAAATCAGTTTTTTTCCTTTGCAATAAAGAGGAAGACTTTCATTTTAAGCTATGCAAGTTCAAAATATTCGCAATATTAGTCAAATTTAATATTCGCTTTTATAATGTAGTGAAGTAGTTCACGGTTGCAAAACCAGTATCCGACTCATTGACCTTACACTTAGTCGCTGACCATAAATTCTAGCTCAGAGTGACACCAGTTTAAGTAACATAATGTAGCAAAGATTCTTTGCCAGTGCCCTTTCTCACCGGAAAATAGGCTGTTCACTCATTGGGCTCCACAAGTACACTGTAACAGTAATTTCTGTGTGTATGCAATGCATGCAGATTGTAAAATTTAGTGGTGCTCTCTCTTCTACTTCTGTATACAATATGTCTGACCTAAACGGGCCGTTTCTCATTACAGGCCCTGGGCAGTGCATCATCATACTGACAACAGTAATGTGCTTACACTGACAACCTCACTGTTCGTTTTACCTGATTTTGTAATCATTTAAATAAAACAACATGACCTTCCAGTGGGAGACTTTTCGTCCCCATTTTCCTTATGTGAAATTTGTCAGTAAGCTTTTTGCCTTCCATCCAGCGAAATGCGGCAGAGTACGGCCGGTAAAGGATTCACAAATCACGATTTAGTGCCGTTAAGACGATTTCATTAAACATTGTCGTAGCTGAAGGAATTTAGTTTCTTCTTAAATCGCCTTATGCAGCAACGTTCACAGATATCTCAAATAGGAAAAGCTCTTTATCCAGGTACGAAGGTTGTAAAACAAACTTCCCACAGCTTGTGTCAGGTTGATCTTTTCGTCTGATAGCACTGCATTAGTATTTTGTCTAAGAGCTATCACAAGTAGTGTTCCTGTAGCTGTAGGAATCATTGGTTGAATAAGAGTTTAACACCAATGGGTACAGTACAGCTAAATATTCAAAATGATTAGTAATCTAAGTCTGAGTTCATCCACAAACTGAGGCGTATTTATAATATTGACGCTAGACTGTGTATCCTTGGCTTCTTTGAGTGGTCATTGGAAGGCGTTTACACACACACGTATACAATACTATGAATACTTCAAACGCTATAGTTAACATTGATCTCATAAACTGATTTTTTGTAAATTCTTCTGGGTCTTCAGCTTGCAATATGTGTTGTAGATACAGTCTTAGACAATAACATTGAGCGCCGAGTCGTTCACGTAAGGTGGACAATACAGTCGTGCTCCCCTCAGAACTCTATATCCAGCAATATGCTCCATCTGGCAACATTGTAGACTGAGGCACTTCCCGGAGGAAATCTTGACTGCAGTCTGAGTAGATAGCCCTTAACTACGACCATAGTCTTGAGGTAAAACGCAGGAATCGCTAAGACGACGTCTGGCAACTGAAAGCACACATCGCCAAAATTTTTATTGCCCCTTTCCTCTCGGTGATGAAGCTATGAGTGTAATTCAAGTATATTTCGCTTTCTCTCACCTTGGAAATAACAGTTTGGCTCAACAATATTTTGGCGAGAGATTTGTTGGCCGACCATCTGCCTCTAAACACCGCACGCGTCTCAGTTCTCTGGGACCTATTTGCTGCCTACCGGCGGGGGCTGAGGCACTGCGCAGTCTCGCTTTCCGCCGCCAATGTCTGCTCCACTCCTCACTCTCCATGGTGTAAAATTCTTTAATGTTGTTGAGTGGTGACCCATAAAATCTGTCTACAATTTGTGTTTCACACTCGATAGCAACGGAGGCAGAAAACAATTTTTATTTGATGAGTATTTTACTACACTAGTATGCAATACATCAATGTGGCACAGAATTAATTTCATTGTTCCTGATCCAGTGCACTATAATTAAAGCTTCACATCTGTATCTTTTTCCTTTCGCAGGAGATTCTTCAAATAATTTTTTGTCATGAATTCATATGTGTTAGTCAATGCACATAGAGTATATGCAATGTAATTTGTTTGGTTTCTTTCTTTGATTTCCTATGGTAAATGGATGCAAAACATTCTGTCAATACCTTTCAGAGCCTGCTCTATAGCTACTCAAGCTAATTGCTTCTTTTGAGGTCCATACATTACATACATACGGTTTACAATTAGCAAGCGTGTGTGTAGAGCCTTATACATGAGTTATGTAGGAGTAGTTTGTAGGTCTGTATGCTGTAGGACATGTCAGAGCGTGTATTGTGTGATAAATATAATTAATCGGTAAATAAAGTGCTGGCCAATAAACTAAAGTCCTTCTTCTCTCGATCAGTCTAGTGCAAGCTGAGTCCTTTTACCACCAGTCCCTAGGAGGAGGTGGGGTCAGGTGACAGGTTAGTGGAGGTGAGCTCTGATGGCCACAATTTTCTTATGTTGGTAGCAAAACACAAAGCGACCGCCAAAATTCAAAGTTCACATATTTCTATAGAGAAAATCTCATGTAAGTTAGTGTACATTAGTAAACGTTAATACAGCTCAGTGCATGAACATGGCTTGGTAAGGGGATGTGGCGGTCGATTGAGCATCGTGGTAGAGACTTTAACTATTTGATTCGAAGTCCAGGTGGGTGTGGCACTCGCGAAAATTCATTCCAATTCCTGGTGGACGTGGTGCTTTCCGCAGCAAATGGTTCAAATGGCTCTGAGCACTATGGGACTCAACTGCTGAGGTCATAAGTCCCCTAGAGCGCAGAAGTACTGAAACCTAACTAACCTAAGAACATCACACACATCCATGCCCGAGGCAGGATTCGAACCTGCGACCTTAGCGGTTGCGCGGTTCCACACTGAAGCGCCTAGAACCGCTCGGCCACTCCGGCCGGCCTTTCCGCAGCAGCGAGGTTAATTAATTGATCAATTTAATTAAGTAGTGATGTGAACTTTGTGTTAGGTTAAATTGCGGAGGTATTTAGGTTTGGGCAAGCGATGGTTCACGCATACGCGCGTGTTTTTTGGGTCGAATTTGGATTAGGTAATAGCGCTATGTCGATTGAATAATGAGACTAGCGTGATCTGTTAACTTATAGACGGACTTCGTGGCGAACACACGTGCTGGACCGCCTGTTGCGACGTAGGCATCGACTGGTTCCAGCGGAAACACGTTTACAGGGTCCAGCGTGGGCCAGCGCCTGCGGGCCGGGGAGCTGTGACGTGGACCAGGGGAGTGTGCGTCAGCCGGCACACGAACAACTCACCCCAGCCGGCTAGGGGCAGCCTCCTCTGCTGGCGACGATTTCAACTAAGTCTGTTGTAGCCTGGACCTCGTGGCGAGTGCAGTGGGTGTTGCTGTGATCTCGAGGATGTGTACTAAGTCTGTTGGAGAACACGTGATGACTGTACTGCTTGAATTAAAAACTTCAGTCCTTTTTCATTGCAAAATCAGAGGATGTGACTTACATTAGTACAAGTGCAGTTTATTATTTGACGCGATTTTGAGAGGTTAGCAGTGAAAAAAGATAAGTGACAGTCAAAGTCCGTAGGATGTGGACTACTTCGTATGTGTGATCGATTATTGTGTTGGAATTTGAACTTGTTACAGATTTTTTTATGGATGTAAAGGAAATGGCTTTCTTCCCGCCGACATCGGACATGTTGATAAATAATAAATAATAATAATAATAGTAATAATAATAATAATAATAATTAATAGAAATACAGTTTTCGGGAGATTATCGTGTTGGAGTTCGAACTTGGCGCAATTTTCTAGTGGAGGTAGGCCAATAATAATAATAAATAATAATAATGTAAATAATAATAAATGATAATGTATGATAATAAATGATAGTGAATAATAATATATAATAACAAAGGCAAGTACCGTTTTTGCAGCCATTATTGTGTTGGAATTTGAATTTGGAGCAATTTTCTAGTGGGGGTAGGCGAATAGTAACAAATAATAATAAATGATAATCATTGATAATGAATGATAATGAATAATAGTAAAGACAAGTACGGTTTTTGCAGACATTATCGTGTTGGAATTTGAATTTGGGGTCAATTTTTTCTGGAGGATTAGGTTAGTGGACATAGCACAATTGACGTATTTTCCCGCCAAAATTGAAATTTGGCGCCAATTTTCTTGGAGGTTAGGTTAGTGTAGGTAGCCCAATTGATTTTCTTCCTGCCACAAGCCGCCATCTTGAATGACATCACATCAGCACTCTCAGGAGGCAGGGGTATGAACTAACATACAGTTGGACTCCGGACCTCGTAGCGAACACACGTGCATCATATTAATAATAATAATAAATGATAATAATTGATAAAGAATTATAATAAATGATAATGCATAATAATGAATAATAATAAAGACAAGTACGATTTTGCATGCATTATCATGTTGGAATTCAAATTTCCCGCCATTTTTTTCTGGAGGTTAGGTTAGTAGACCTATCCTAATTGGCCTATTTTCCAGCCAAAATCCGCCATCTTTGATGATGTTATGCAATGTTGCCTAGTCTACACACCACTATCTTGGATGACATCATCGCCGCCATCTTGAATAAATTTGACAACAATGGAAAGTGGGGTGGCACAGGTCTTGCCCCACTACTCACGAAGACTGCACCACACTAGAGGCAGTTTATCTACACAGTGCATGTTGCATATGCTATGGGCCCTACGACTTCAAGGGCCCGTAAGGTGCACTGCCATAGATTTCAGCAGAAATTAACCATAAGCCCTTTGAATTGAAAATGTATGTATGTAATGAACAGGGGACCTAGAAACGACGGAAAGGCTTCTTCCCATCGTAGCCCTCAGAGGTTCACAACCCCACAACAGGCCACAGCCGCCCACACCGAACCCAGCGTTATTGTGTGGTTCGGCCCCCAGTGGACGCCCCTCCCCCCCCCCCCCCCCCCCTCCCGGTAACGTCTCATACCAGACAAGTGTAACACCAAATGTTTGTGGGGTAGAGTAATAACAGTGTACACGTACATGCAAATGGTATTTGATCAACAACTGCTGACACAGTGTAACTGAGGCGGAATAAGGGGAACCAGCCCGCATTCGCCGAAGAAGACGGAAAACCGCCTTAAAAACCATCCACAGGCTGGCCGGCATACCGGGCCTCGACACTAATCCGCAGGGCGGATCCGTGCCGGGGACCGGCACGCCTTCCCACTCGGGAAGCAGCGCGTTAGACCGAGCGACTAGCCGGGCGGGCTGAACTGAAAATAGTAATAATGTGTGCTAGTACGTGCACATGATTACTCAGCAGTGGAAATAATAGACCACTGACATAAAATTTTACGTACTGTCCGACCTTTCAGTGACACATTTGATCTGATTCTGCGGAATATTGTTTGCTTCATATCGTTTACAGAATTTGCTTAAAAATCATTTGATCGTATGCCTTACTACCGAACGCTGCAGACGGGAAAGCTAAATAGTTTGATAACCAGGTTCACGATAATGCAGGGCATGATCTCCTTTTATTTCATGTGTAAACTGTTAGTAAGTGCAGATGACGCTGTAATGAGGTGTGAAGCCGGCGCCAAGCAATTGATTTCGAGTTCTAGTCCAACGCACGCCTGAACAACTGAATGCAAAATGTGTAGCTGCAAGCGTCAGGACGATGTAATTAGGCAGACTCTGCTCTTAGCAAAACTGTCGGTGACTTCTTCATTATTATTAGTTTTTATATAATTGCTAAGTGTAATAAGACTTAGAAGGAGCAACTGTGGCTTTACTCGTGCATGAAGGTAGAGATTTTCGACACTGGAGTGTTTCTTCTTAATTGCAGTGAGCCATCTTAAGCACATAAGAGAAATTTCATGTTTGAAGTTAAACGGAAATGAAAGTATGATGTCAACCGTATGAAGAGTGCTGTAAGAAAATTACTCAATACACGAATGAAATTTCGTCTTTAAACCTAATTACTGAGAGCGGTCATCATTGAGTAACTGTTAACCAACAGACTTGGATTGTATGTAAGTCGGTTGCGTGGGAGAACCGGCGAATTTTACACGCTCATAATATTCCTCTTGTCATCTATGGACAGTTTAACTTGCAAATCGCATCCGCTCCGCTCCACAAACTCCGAATATATATGTAGCAATCCATCATTGCCCCCAGGTGAGCCCGTCATCTATCTGCACGGCATGGAAAGTATTTCTGTATGTGTCGTACTAAAGAATTTCAGGGAGCGCAGCGGCTTAATGAAATCCGTTTAGAAGGTGACCGGACTTCATCAGGTAAGTGAAAACAGTGTGTGCGTTGTGACTGATCGAGAGTTAAAGCTATATCAGCAGATTATGCAGTAAAATAATTCTAGGATCGATAATTGCATCTATATATATATCAGTTCAGAATTTTATCCTTGGACATTCAGTGTAATTAATTGTGATACATGACAATTATTGCTATCACGTAAAAGGCAGGTTCATACTCAAGAGCTGCTTTAAAGATCAAACCTGCTAACTGGCACTGCTAGTCAGTGAACTATTCATTCAAGAGTTGAAATATCCAGGTAGTTAGAACTTTATAATTTTCTCAAAATTAAATGGTGCGTCTGTGTGAGTGCGATATCTATAGTCCGAAGTCATTACAATAAATCACTTGTTAATCCAAACCGCTTGACATTACGCGTCACATGTACTTTGGTAAACTCATATTGACATGCAGTTCAGCTCCCCAACAACAAACTAACAAATAGACAGATCCGTCCACATGTACTTCAGTGCAGAGGTAGATAACGTACGTGCCGACTAGTGACAGGACGAATGTGATGAATGAACATGTATAATAAACTAAGGCTCTTTTTAGCAAACTATTGTTATTCTGTTCGTTCTTGTACACTGTAAAAAATACTCTGTGTACGAAGCTAATCTTGATGTTTGTTGTATGCTCTTGAAAGTGATTTTGAGAACGACAACTGTTTAACTGTGTGTGAAATCTTATGCGACTTAACTACTAAGGTCATCAGTCCCTAAGCGGTCACACTACTTAACCTACATTATCCTAAGGACGAATACACACACCCATGCCCGAGGGAGGACTCGAACCTCCGCCGGCACCAGCCGCACAGTCCATGACTGCAGTGAGAACGACAACTGAAACTGCCAGGAGACCAGCATTTGTGTCACAGCCTACTTCTCGCAGCCATGAAGTTAATTAAAGAAAAGGGTTTGCATTTACTATTAACGCTTTTAACCGTGTCAGTGTTTGAATGCATCATCAACATTACTTCTAGACTGTGGCTACGTTCGCTGGTACACATGCGACTGAATAATTTATGCTAGAGTGCAAGCTTCCTACCTTCCATTGTAATCAAAACTTTTAATGAAAAGTGGAATAGGTAATGTTAATCAAAACATTGGGAGGAATTGTGGTCGAAATAACAATAAATTTATTCATTCTTAACATCACAAGAAAAAAATGGCTACAGATACGTCACATTAATATTTTTATTTGACAGACGATTTCACTCTTATGTGGTCTATGGTGAACAAAGTGATAAGCTGGGGGTCATCACACGACACCAACCAGAACTAATCGCTTTACCTGTCTTCATACATGAGAATCCGTGGTATGGCCCAAAAACTACGCTCTGTCAAGCATCTGTATTCTACTATTCCATAAAGAAAAATATGCTTCCAAAGAACAGGGTGCTGAGAAGCATATATTGGATCCCTACGCCGTTGCAGCGAATACTTTACACTCCTGCTGGTCAGGGCGACACACCACGATGCACTCGGCGACTTCAGTCAAGGGCGGCAGCAGTCTGTTATTAATGGTGCGCGCCCGAAAAATGTCTCATGTTCAGCTAATTCGGAATGCAGTTACTTCCCTATGAGCCTGTTAAACCCCGGTGGATTCCATTGTGCAGGTGGACCCGTTTGCTGGTCTGCCAAACCAATTTGACCCCATGCTACGACTATGCGTGACAGAATATGTCAAATGTTTAGATGGGCGACTCAAAACAAATAAGTACACCCACGCATCACTCGTTGTGTGCGTGATTCTAGAAGCAGTACCTCGGACTGTTCAGATGGTGACTGGTATAGGCTCTAAGAAGCACAGTAGCAAAGGGCACAAGTCTCACGGTTTAGATAAAGGCCCGCAGTTCTTTACTAGCGAAGTGCCAGTACAGTAGTGTCTTCTCTTTCTCTCAGCTTTCCTCGCCACCTTGGTAGCATAGCACATTTACATCTTAGACCACTCCCACTTCAGCACAAACCAATCACGAGCCAGAGCGCGGCATTCGAAGTTGGAAGAGGGCCCCTTGCTCAGCAAACACAAATATGACCAACCAGCGAGAAAAGGAAAAAAGATTCAGCTTCGTATTTACGCATTTACGCAGTGTCGTTGCTAAAGCATGACCTGGATGGAACCACAGTCCAACCATAAAAAGATCGTTATCTCCCCTGTTGCGTCCATTTCGAACATTCCAAAGAACAGCCATAAACTCGCTAAAAGCCTCGTGCCTTGGCAAGTATGTTTTGTAACAGAGTATGGACGTCTGGGTGCCAGTGACCTGTCCTACGGAAATTCGCAAGAACACACAGTTGTCTCATCGGCTTCCTGCTTAACCAGGGCCCATCCTCTGCTTTATTGCCGGTATTCAGTGCTCTGCCCATTGCGGCGGCGACTCCTTCGCCCTACTCAGCCTACCTGGTCGCAGCCACCGACCGACCGGCGCCATCCAACATGTCGGCACAATGAGACCGAGGAAGTCGGCAGTCCGCAAATATTTTCACTCAGGTTCCGCAGAAAAAACGCTTCCCTCACCCCTTTTACTTGAGTCGTTTAAATCGGCACCCTCTTCCTTTGAACGCAGGTAAAGCTCACCGCTATTGCTTCACTAGAGCACGCGAGCAAGAGTGTTAACTACTGCCAACCATTTCATCATATGAATGAAGTCAGATCGTATCCAGGTATAGCAACCAAGTAACAAAGATCATCTTCCCTAACAACATTGAGTGGCACGACCCCATATCAGAAGTGAGAGCGCCCTACAATCTCTCATGTGTAATTAGGAACTGCGCAGTCTGAGGCGAATTGGCACGGTTCGTGTGGCTCCCCCCCGTCGGAGGCTCGGGTCTTCCCTCAAGCATGAGTGTGTGTGTTGTCGTTAGTGTAAGTTAGTTTAAGTTAGAGTAACTACTGTGTAAGCCTAGGGACCGATGACCTCAGCAGTTTGGTCCCATAGGAACTTACCACAAATTTCAAAATTTTGTAAGTAGATCTATCCTATCTTCAGTAATCTCTTCCTGATTTGTAGGTACACATACACTAATCATCAGTACTAGAACATATTGTGCGTGCACTATCGTGTCATTTAATTTTTTTGGTTTTAGTGTAGTGAGATAGTTGCTTAATGCTAGGCAAACTTTTGCAAATCAAAATTAATATCTAAGAAATGTCAAATGTACAATCGTTATATAATATGGAGGTCAGTCCTGCATCTTACAGTTAACTGACAATCATGTAGAAAACACTGAGTCCTTAACGATGCCACCGAGTGGTGATACGCAGAAAATTCCAGGTATAAGCAATGTTGGATTAGATCCCAATTGATGGGTACAATGGCAAATGAAGCTACAAAACATAGCCGCTCAAGAAGCCTTCTGCCTTCTTCCGCCGAGCAGTGTGTCAGCAGTGCGCAAGTAGCAGCAAGTGGCTTAGTTAGCGTTCATATAAGTGTTGTAGTCAAGTTGAAAATTTGTTTGAGTGTTCTTAGCGCACTTGTTTAGTTAAATCCGCCAAATCATTGTGTAGTTTCGTATTTAGCAGGGGCAGATTTGCATTTTAATATCTGTGACGTGTAAAGTCGCGTAGTTGTCTGACATTTGTTTATTTCTTTCAAATAGTCTTTGTACGTTACTGACAGTACAGTTAGCCTTCTGTCGCCGAGCAGTGTGTCAGCAGTGCGCAAGTAGCAGCATGACTGCATATACTAGGCAGTCTTGTATTTTAATAACCGTTTAAATTTTGTTTCGAATTGTTTGTGCTCCCTGTAGATTAGTTCAGACGTTCTTCGCACAGCAGCATTTAGCATGGATAGGGACTGCGACTGCTGTGTTCGGATGCGGGCTGACTTGGCATCCCTTCGCTCCAGCTTCAGGCAGTGTTGGCTTCGCTCACACAGCTTGAGGCTGTTGCCAATGTGAATCACTATGGGGGTCCAGACAGGGGTTTGTCGGGGACGTCCATTTCGTCCCACGCATCCCCCCGGTCGGACTACGGCTGTGGCTGCCCGTGATACTGCCCACATTGAGGCTGACCCCTCACCCGTGGTAGAGTGGGAGGTCGTCTCGAGGTGTGGCAGGGGGCGAAAGACATTCCGGAGGGCAGAACGGAAGGCTTCTCCAGTGTGTCTGACGAGCCAGTTTCAGGCTCTGTCTCCAGCTGATACTGATCTTCGGCCAGACATGGCTGCTTGTTCTGTTCCAGAGATTGCCCCTCAGTCTGCGGGCGGTTGCAGAGGGTGGGCTTACTGGTAGTTGGGAGCTCCAACGTCAGGCGCGTAATGGGGCCTCTTAGGGATATGGCAGGAAGAGAGGGGAAGAAAACCAATGTGCACTCCGTGTGCATACCGGAGAGAGTCATTCAAGATGTGGAAAGGGTCCTTCCAGATGCCATGAAGGGTACAGGGTGGACCCATCTGCAGGTGGTCGCTCATATCGGCACCAATGATGTGTGTCGCTATGGATCGAAGGAAATCCTCTCTTGCTTCCCGCGGCTATCTGATTTGGTGAAGACAGCCAGTCTCTTTAGCGGGATGAAAGCAGAGCTCACCATCTGCAGCATCGTCAACAGGACTGACTGCGGACCTTTGGTACAGAGTCGAGTGGAGGGTCTGAATCAAAGGCTGAGACGGTTCTGCGACCGTGTGGGCTGCAGATTCCTCGACTTTTGACACCGTTCCATAAAAGGTTTCTAACCAAATTGGTTGTTTCCGGAGTATCGTATCAGTTTTGCGCCTGGATTTGCGATTTCCTGTCACAGAGAGCACAGTTCGTAATAACTGATATGAAGTCATCTAGTGAAAACGAAGTGACCTCTGGGGATCCCTAAGGGAGCGTTATAGGCTCTCTGCTGATCTTAATTTATGTACCGGTAAATGATTTAGGACATAATCTGTGCAGCCCTCTTAGAGTGTTTGGAGATCATAATGTAGTTTACCAGCTAGGAAAGTGATCACAGCACGAGAACGAATTGCAGACTGATTTAGACAAATGTCTGCATGGTGCGAAAAGTGGATGTTGGTTCTAAATAATAAAATGTGTAAGGTCTTTCACATACACAATAAATCACACAAATCTTTATATTAGTAAATAAAATATTTTGATGCAAAAATCATTTTGTACTTAGACGGTAATTTTTTTTATAGAATTAAAGCCTGATGACTATAGTGCGTTTAATAATAGTTGCGACTTTTGACGTTTGGCTCACCGGTGGGGACATGACGCTGTTGCCCAGTTAACACGAATGGTGAGCCGGCTTTACCTACCACGCCAGCAGCAGTTTGCTTGGTACAGCGCTTCTGTTGCCACGCCATGGATAAACAGTGCCACGTGGTGTCGCGTCTGTTTGCTCTTGTAGTAAAGTGATGTTTTTTGGCGTTAAAGTGTACTACAGTCGTCAGGTGTTGTGAACGAGTGTTTCGTGTTGGCGCTACATTAATAACAACAGTAGAGCACGTGTGAACACGAGATTCGCAGTAAACGCGCTCGTCCTAGAATATGATCATCGGCTGTGAAAATAATGTTCTGCTGCAAACTATTTCTCCGAATTCCACAAAGCAATGGACAATGCCCAATATCACTCTGTTGTGATTGATAAAGCTCCTACAATGCAGCGAAGGAAAGCGGCTATTTTTGTCTAGGTGCAAAGGAATATTCGATTGGATAAATTGAACCTAGCTTGTGTAAGGCGAAGTTAATGGAACTTGTAGTACTGTACAAACCAAAAACTCCACGCTACCAGGCCGACGAACAGGCTAACGCTAAAGGGCATAGTTTAATCAGGCTTCCCCCGTATCGTCCACATTTAAATCCGACTGAGAATATGTAGGCCTAGATGAAAAGTAGGGTGGCAGGAATAAGAAATTTACGCTCATTGGGGTAGAAATGCTGACAAAAGAAGTCATTGCAAATGTTACATAACAGGGCTGGTGTCAAGTTGTCACCCATACCAAAAAATGTATTTAAGGAGACACGGATTCATGAAGGACAGTGTCGAAGTTTGAGTAATACTTCCCTTCTCTTGTTGTGTCAGCAACTACCTCTTTTGCCTAGACTCAGCAGAATTTACAGATATACATCTCACTAAGATTCTACTGCAGTTGAAACAGTGGCAGAGTCATAAAACAGCGTATTATTAAACTAGCAACAGAGGGCGAGACGTATCACTAGTTATGAGAAAGCCCATTGTCAGTATAAAAATAAATGTGCAGCTTCTTCATTTACATTGTTCCAAAACCCACAGCAGTTTTCGTTCGCAGGCTACTGATGTTCCTTGAACATTGCATTACTTCTTTTAAAAACTTCTGTAGTTTCTTGAATACCGTGGTATACATGGAAGTTGCGCGTATTAATCATATGGCAAAATGCTCTGCTCTTTGCGTTCTATCATTTGCCAAAATCTTGTTTGGATATCTAAGACCGTTTATGAGTTACGAGGGCTTTATGATTATTTCATTCTGCCTTTTTCAGTGGCTTGTGCGTTCGTGACGGAAACGTTTACACACATTCCATTTTCTGGACGTTGGAGATAAATAACGATACGCTTCGAAGTTTAATAAATAATTCAATATGTTACCTAAATTTTATATGCAGCAACATATGACATATCCCATCACACGAAAATTCGTAGCGATACTTATTTTTGACTCCAAACTTTAAGAATTTCTCGCAGTAGTTTGGCTAATACCGAAATATCACAATAACTATGACCATTTACGAAGTAATAGGTAACTGATCATGAAGCTGAGGAATGAAGCTCACAGTTTACTACCGTATAGTTTCTGCAGAATCGTTTGAAAAAGATTGTCGGCCGCGCAAGCTGCTCCATCTGCATTTTACGTACCGAGCAGGCCTGGCGATATCTTCGCATGCTGACGCGTTCAGCACACGCTGGCAACTACGCTTTCCTCCACTCGATCCGTACTGAACTGTCAAAAGTCGCAACTAACTTTAAACGCACTGTAGTTTCCGTTGCTTACCACAATGTGTAAACAAGTAGAGAAAAAACAGGCTAAGAAAATGTTTGCTGCAGAGTAGGAGACACACTGTGGGACAATGTGCAGCAAGTTAGGACGTGTATTGTAGCGACACGGTTGGACGCCAGAGTTCCAGCCAGGCCCAAAATATAAGATGTGCTGCGCCATCTTAGAGACGACAAAGCTCTTCGTGTGCCCCGTGCGTATGGTGCCGTTGCGAGTGCATCAGCATCTACGTAGGTCAGACAATTCAGCAAATCTTACCGAGCACGACAGACACCTTAAAAAAGTTTGAAAAGTCGGCCGTAGCTGAGCATTGCCTGATAAACGGACACAAAATACTGATTGAGGAACGAGAGTCTAGGCTTTTGCGCGAACGTAATGGGATTCCGTTGTAAAACAGACGGCCGAGATTAGAATGAACAACAACACTTATAACAGAGACACACAGTGAGTAGCGGGTGGGGGTGGGCTCTGGGTGTCGAGAGGAAACCACTGCGGATGCTTAACGCTTGCAGGGAGGCAGTTCCAGACGTGTCGCCGGGCTCTTGCGCCACCTGATGTCGCGCGGCGGGCCGGACTTGCTACGAGCTGTCCACCTCACCTTCCTCGCTCACATCGTTTCGGTCCTCTCTCACTGGTGCCAGCAGCCACATTCGTGAAAATCAGAGCATAGTGCTATCCCCTGCTACTGACAACGATGGCGGAGATAGCCATAGAAACATTGAGAATTTTATTCGAATTGACGTGGCTTGACAATCGAGAAGACTTGATTCTGATAACCCTCTTGTTATGAGGTGTAAACCGTATTATTTGTCGAATATCCAGACGTGTCGAATTCCTCCGGACTGTATCTCCTTACTTTGTATGGATTGCAGTCTTTCATGCAGTAAATTAAACAGTCTTCATCCATATAAAGTAACTCTGTGTCAGTGAATTTCGTCTTCAGAAAGGAATAGCACATGGAGTTAGGAAATGTCCGATATAAACATATAAACATAAATAGCTCTCATGAACTCCGTCGAAAACTTATCCATCTCCAGAACGACTAAACCTTGGCTGAAGAATGTGGCCAAGTGACATAATAATGCCGCCATAACGCCTCTCCCAGTAGTAAACTTCATGAATTTCGTGGTGTTTTCTTAATTTGTCCACGTTTTTCTTGAAAATAGCATTATTCGTCAATTTTTAAAAAATATTTCTCTAAGTCACGTGTCACAAGGGCCCTCCGTTCCGTTTTAAAGTCAATATACTTCCTCAACCAGCGACATCACTTGAAAGAGATGTCATGGGTGACACTAATTAGAACCATTCCAAATGGATACGTCGCTGGAGATATCTGCAGTGCATAATGCATATCTGTTTTCGACCCAGTGCCGTCATTGGACTGAGGGTGGAGTCCTTTTATGGGACGAGGTGCTCCATTGCTGTGCGTATCATGCAAACTGCCAGGATATGCCAAGTCTACCTTCCACACCATATCCTTTACCAGACCAGCTGCCACACCTTTCAGATCACCTAATATATGGTTGTCCTCCTCAGACAGCCATCGAAACTTCCCAACAGACAGATTATGTTGCGTGGCATATCCGTATAAGTTGTTAACACGAAGGTACGTATGTAACTCTCATACTCATATGCTTTAAACTGTCCGCCCATTGCCGGCCGAAGTGGCCGAGCGGTTCTAGGCTCTACAGTCTGGAACCGTGCGACCGCTACCATCGCAGGTTCGAATCCTGCCTCGTGCATGGATGTGCGTTATGTCCTTAGGTTAGTTAGGTTTAAGTAGTTCTAAGTTCTAGGGGACTAATGACCTCAGAAGTTAAGTCCCATAGTGCTCAGAGCCATTTGTCCGCCCATTCACGTCTTGTTTGCCTTCGCGTGTCTGTGCACACATTGCCAAAGTCCACCGTGCATGCTGCATTCGAAAAAGAAAACCATGTTGACATTGATCAAAAATTCAATGTCGACATGTAATATAACGTGGAATTCAAAGTGTATGTGGTCATGCATACTATCCAGAACTTCTCGAAAATATCTGCAAGTAGTTGTACGTCCATGCCCATATATAGCTTTGCATACTCCCCTAAATCATAAACGCTGAATTCCTGCTAAACATTCACCAGATGTTTATACTCGGAATTCGTTATGGTATTGCCTGTAAGATTACTGGTGAATGTGGGTATGTCAGGCAATGTGACTTAGTTGAGTGTCTCTTTGAAATTCAGGTATTTATAAGGAAAGACAATATTATTCGTCATGAGTGGAAGTTCGCATCATCGGCAAATGCAGTTTTAAAGATTTACGTGTCGTCCTAACATATTTCTAAAGCAGCTTTTGCATAAATCGTATTAAGTCCAGGAACTGTGATGTAATGTTTGACGTCATTCGCCTGGAGAACGAGATGTGTGTCTTAATGCTCTCATGCAGGACACGATCTGGTCTTTGTGCAAACTAAAAGCACCCAAGTGCACAGGTATGAAATCTTCATTATAACTGTTCAAATTGTGGAAGGATGTGAATTTGAGTCACGACATGTAGTTGTTAAAGTTGCCTGCAGTGTATGCTGTGCTGCAGAACTTCCCCTGTGGGATGATCATGAAGATGTTGGTGGCGTTATTGTGATCAAAATACCACGCAAGTTGCTCTACCTCACTGAGCAGCCACCTCCCAGAATTATCCCTGACAAATGATATCAAGCGATTCTTACCTGAGTCATACCACCATAAAGGTTGCATATGTATCAGTGCAGTCTCCCTTACAGAGCGCGATAAGAATGAGTAGACATTTAAAGTCAGTGTATGCTCTGAAGGGGCAACGCTCCTCGTGCTGGTATTTCTTGTTTTCAATTGTCATTTCCACATGAACTGGTTCCTACTCAGTCAGATGCTTATCTGGACCAGCTCTCGTAGTACAAGTGTTGATGCGTCTCGACCGATAATGACATTTACAATTGTATTTTCTCTTTGGGGCGAAAAGATAGCAATATATATTCTCTACCTACTTGTATCTGAAAAGTGTATAAAGTTATTCATAAAGTTTATAAAAGAATTATGGATGACCGCGATAATTTGAATAAAGTAGAATACTTACTGTCTGTTTCCTAAAAACTAATATCTGCTTTGTGTAATAGAACATAGAAATTTCAAAAGCTAACACCTGTGTTTCATAGTGATGTTATTTCCAAGTATGACTCTGATAAGCATTTACGGTTCGATGTAAATTGCTATGTTGATGGCATATCTTCCATCAAACTGCGCTGTGAAGGTAGTAAACGAAGGTTCGAATAAAAATGGCGTTTTTTTTTAAAAAAAGTTTTATTCTCTTCTTTTGTATAAATTTTATGGCTGGTTTAGCGGAACCAGTTAGTAATGATGGTGATGTTTGGTTTGTCGGGCGCTCAGCTGTTATTACTGGAGCGGACGAGAAGGAGGAGATGGACTGCATTGATCTGCTCTCTCAAGCATCCCCGACCGAGTGCAGTACCAGTGTGCAGAAGGTATATAATGAACTACGTTGATACCGTACACGACTGTTATTTTCCATAGTATTGTACTATCAAAGTATAAAGTGAGTATTTTGTTGATGCAGAGTGACGTTAACTACACATTTTTACGCATGATTGCCATTTATGTGCCGTAATGTTAGTTACAAAGTCCTATTTTTTTCTTATGTAGGAATGTTATTTGCTGTAATATGAGAGCAGCAATAGTGCATTTTTTGGTGTCTTTTGATGATAAGTTCCATATTTGCAACCACGTTCCTCAAATAATAGGCAAACAGCATTGAGGATGCATTACCATGCTGGAAATTGCAGATGTTTCAAGCAGTCGCCCAGTGGGGGTACAGACTAAGAGTCTCAGCATGATGGTGGCACTAGAGAGGGTGGGGCAGGCGGTGGTGGGAGGACCAATGCGAGCACACGACAACATTGTTGGTAGGAGAAAGAGCACACTGCTCCAGTGGGGGAGGAGAGGCATCAGTTGTGGGTGATAAGTTGCCGTCTTCATTATGATAGTCCTTTTCTATTTTGTAATTTTTACGGGGTTCTTGGCCATGCCGATTCAGCCTTCTCAATTGTAATGTCAGTTATGACGATACCAAAGTAAGGACAACGCAACATGCAGTCCGAAAACGGATAAAATCTCCGACCTAGCAGGAACTGAACCTGAGACCCCTCACTTAGCACTTCGCCTCGCTAACCATGTAGCTACCGAGTTGCCGCTTCACACCGAAAGTAATCGAATTCCTGTGTAATCATGAACGCAAATAGGCTACTCGACAGCTACCATGGCCATAAATTAATAGTAACTGTCATGATAGTTATAGATCACCTCCTAAATGAGCAAAAGAAGGACCTAAATGAAAGCTTTATTTATATAAGTGGTACTAAGGCAACTGGCCAGTTTGGTTCCATAACAGAACAATGCTCCCCACTTAGCTTGTACTGGAGCTGCACCCCCACCTATAGAGAGAAACGAACGTAAAAATAAAATAAGAGAAACCAGTATTCGCACAGAAAGATTTAAGTGTATTTAAGCGTTTGTTTTTCCTGCGCACCGTTCGGGGGTGGAACTGTAGAGAAATAGAGTTCAGATGTAATTCACCCTTAAGACAGGGGTTCATAGGGTTCATAGAACCACCTTCACACTAACAGCGGCCACAGTAAACTGTGTGTATCGAGTTTGTGGTTACACAGTTCGGACGACTTCAGGTTTTGCTGAGGCGCCTTTAATTTACATTTTTTGTGCCCTGAGTCATTACTACGAGTCACCTTTCGTCCTGAGCAAGAGAGTCATGCATAGCTTCAGTGTGTAACCATTGGCAAATAAGGGTTGAGTCGTCTCGTCCGCTCAGCCGTAGAATCACGGAACAATGGAATCTGTGCGCTGCTGATCTGGCCACTGTGAAGCTATCAGAAGTCAGTAATGTCAACGACAATCAAAGTGAAACACTAACAACGAATAACGTGGATTGTTCGTCACGTGGCTATAGTCAGTGTAGCATAATATTCGGCGAAATTAATTCACAACGAAGATTGAGTTTGATAAAGGTTACAATTTCTATGATTCTATGGGTCGTGGGGAATTCAACGCTCTCGACACCAATAACAGCAATAATCACGAAGCATTAGCTATTTTAAAGCCCGCGCTCCACACGACGAACGGCTAAATGAAGCAGCAACATACGCCTACAGAAGGAACATCGAGATGGTATATTGTGCAGCACAGTGAAACACGGCGTTTTGCATGAGTAATAACAACAGTTCGCAGAATTTCCCAAACACTTAACATAGGTTTTTCTAATAATTTTGCTCTGAAACGACATACAACAAAAATACTGTAAAACAGTTTTCTGATTGTTCTGGCCATTTTATTAGTTTGCCTTTGTAATTCACTGTACACAGATTTCATTGGTAGTAAACAAAGGGTCAAGCAGTCCTCACTCAAGGCGGGAAAGCGAACTTTAACGAGAAGCTGGTCCATTATATATGGCGTCACAACGGGGAATTTCACAACGAGCAGCATATCGACCGTGGCAGGTAGAATCAGATGCCGCAGATTTTTGCTTCATGGAGAGAAATGTGACTGATGAGATGCATAAGGGCTTTCTGCCTAACAAACGCAGTTTAGGAGCCACCATATTTGTAGTTTTGGCCCTTATTGCTGGTGTTTCTACATTATTGCTTAAATACTCTGAATTTGATCTGATGTAATGCTATCGATGATCTCTAGAAAAAAGGAGCCGCTTGTGGTACGGTTCTTTGTAATAAAATGCAGGTAGCGAAGTATTGTTGGTTAAAAATATTCTTGTTTAGTGTTTTTCGTGCTTGGTGTTTTTCGTATCGTTACTTGGTGGATCTCGTTTCAAGACACCAGCGCATTAGAAGTTTATCAAAATCGCGCCTTCTTTGTATAACTTATTGTAATTAAATATCAGTTAACGACATCTCGATAGATAAGGCTTTGACAACATCGTAAAATCAAATAAATGGATATACATTACGTCTTTGAAAAATTGTGTTACGCATATGGGTACGGGCTGAGAACGAAGCGGTTTCTGGCTAGGATCTCCTTTCAGCGAGTCATTTTTTAGTCGTTTGTGTATATTCTTTCGGCATCTGTGACTTACTTCTACATTTAATAGAAGCATATTCTTGAATATTCTATGTTTTATATAAATGTATAAATTATATACAAGTTCGGGGCTATATTTGTTCCATTTTGGAACGCCGTACGGAACATCGACCGTTTAATTGCAAAAATTTCTGTCTGCGTCTCTGGCTGACTACCTCACAGTTCAGTACAGTGTGTCCTACAGGCACAACGACATGATAAAGGAGCAAATATTCGCTTTAATATACACTGTGAAAGAGAGGCAGTGTTAGTTCAAAGTGGATATTATCAATTAGAACAATAAACAACGCGAATTCGAGACGCTTTCTTGCGCATGTGAAAAAGTAGAATGCGTCAGGCCGGAGTTAATACTCCAAAGGAATCTCAAAGCAGTTCTCTAAATACGCGTCACAGTTCTTTGTTAATTCTACCGACATGTGCACAATATTCTCCGCTATTTTCTCCGCTTATCTTCAACGTTCACTAACGTAACTGATGTAACTATTTCAAAGGCGTCCATTATTGTTAAACAACCTTTGTTGTTTGCACGGCATATACAGTCGAAAATTGCAGCTGGGGGGGGGGGGGGGGGGGCAGTGCTAGCAAATTACCGTGAGGAGGACGGTCTCTATGAAATACCAACTCGCAACTGAGTGTGCAATGACTACATTGGAAACCACGTTAGAATGTGTGCATTTTATAATGCCGATTACCGTTACAACAAATAGAGTTTAGCAGCAGACCTTTTCTACTTTCCAACAAAAACTTTCGTCGGAGCAGCGCACTTCGTAAAAAACATAATTACTGGTAATTTCCTGTAGTATTTCGAGATACACTGCCGGTCAGAAGTTTTCGATCCCTTACGAAAAAAGCTATATACTTTGTTTCAGTGTTCAGACACAACATACAAACTAAATACACCAACAAAATAAATATTTTTCTCTCTCTGTGATTAAGTACAGTTCAACATGGTTTGGATTTTAGCCTCTTCAAAGTACCAACACTGTGCCCTCAGTACAATTACACAAACGCTTGTCATTCTGGACATAAGATTTTGTAGCGTTTTTGCAGATACTGTAGTCCAACACTTCTGTAAATTATTCGACACACCTTCAACATTAGAAAACCTGATTTATCTATTCTCCCTGTCAAGTCCATCCCGTAAGACTTCAATGGAATTTAAAGCTGGAGACTAACTTGGCCAAATCATGTTCTTCTGTTCCCCACATTTTTCTTTTCTATTGACAAGCCCTCTGCACAATTTAGATGCATGTCTCGGATCGTTGTCCTGCTCCAGAACTAGGCCTAATCCACGAAATGTAAGTCTCTTGCCAGATGGAACTGATTGTTGATGAGTATCCTTTTACTATTACTCCTTCTCTAATTTTTTATTAATTCTCATTAGACCATTGACTTTATCAACCATAAAACATCCCCACACCATGGTCGACCATCCGCCGTTGCCGCCAAACATGACTCCTCATACGTTCTCCACGAAGTCGACGATGGCTTCTAAAATACTTCATATTTAGATTCGTCGGTGAAAACCACTGCTTTCGCTGTGCCCGTTGTAATAGTTCCACCTTATTGTTCTCATAATAACCGTTTTATGGCCGCTATACACCACTTAAAACTTGTTCACGGAGAAGGCGTTGCACTGAAGGGGAGCGATTGGAGTTGCTGGCATAGTATTTACTTTCTCGAGAATTTAAGGTGCAGTACGCGTCCTCTGGTGATTAGTCTGTGCACATATGAATTGATTTTCCCTGTATGAAGTTACTCGGTGTTTTCCAGACACACTTACATTGACACTAGTTTACTTGAACCGCTACAACGTATATATCACTGTAGATGGGGTTATGCAAACTTTTGTTGCTGCTGTCTTTCTAGAGTACCAGATGCAGGGCTAAAATTACAGCACGTTTTTTGAATTCTAGTTTTCTGATTGTCTCATTAGGAGAACCTCACTAGGTATACAAGCACACTGCCAGGCTCACCCACTGTACTGAACACTAACACGAACTGAAGGAATGAGGCCTACTAGAACGGAACCAGCTTAGGTTAAGGTACGTCAGTGTTGTAGCGGATGCTCTTCAGTGCCCCTCTAGGTGAACAACCAGTCAAATACACAGTACAGGCGCTTCCAACTTTACATGACTAATTGTTTCATTATCGGAATTGAGGATGTGATAAAATATTTAGAATTAATTCTCTGTTTTAATTAAAAATCCATAGTTGTGATAGTTAATCGAAAACTTTTGTCCGGTAGTGTATATAATGACGGCTCCAAAACCACAGCTAATGGCTGGGGTTGTCGCGTGTTCCTGTGGCCAAGCACATGTTGCAAAGAATCTGATTGCACTTCCCAGGGAAACTTTCCATAGAAGCGCCAACGAACTATGCGTGAAGCTTTAAATTAGTTGCGGAAACTCACAATATAAAAATTGCGCTATTACTGTACTGTAGAAGGTTGTTCCAAGACATTCAGACGTGAGCTCTTCTCATGAAAACTAATCTAATGGTAGCGGACACTAAGAATGCCACAAAAAAGGTCTGTACTCACGCGTAGAAGTTAACGTTTATGTGGATCAAGGGAGACGCTAACATTATATTTAATGAAGTAGTGGATGAGTTAGTGGGGATCGCTAATAAAAATGGCTCTTTAAAATAAGCCATCTCACCGAAAGATTGCATCATACGGAAGAGGAAGACTAGTGGGCACTCGATCATTAGTCATCAAGGAACAGTAAATGGAAATACTATGGACAAACATAGCCATACATGCCCTTTAAGCCCTAGTTCGTGGTTCCACAGAATCAAGGCAAATAAAGTTTTTATGTTCCATAATTGGCATTACATTTAGTCATTAGTGATTCCTCAGCCATCTACATCGAATACACGTTCGACATGATCTTCATCCTGAATGTCTCTGATCTTTATTCATCTCTGTAATATATATATATATATATATATATATATATATATATATATATATATATATATATATATATATATATATATATACTCCTGGAAATTGAAATAAGAACACCGTGAATTCATTGTCCCAGGAAGGGGAAACTTTATTGACACATTCCTGGGGTCAGATACATCACATGATCACACTGACAGAACCACAGGCACATAGACACAGGCAACAGAGCATGCACAATGTCGGCACTAGTACAGTGTATATCCACCTGTCGCAGCAATGCAGGCTGCTATTCTCCCATGGAGACGATCGTAGAGATGCTGGATGTAGTCCTGTGGAACGGCTTGCCATGCCATTTCCACCTGGCGCCTCAGTTGGACCAGCGTTCGTGCTGGACGTGCAGACCGCGTGAGACGACGCTTCATCCAGTCCCAAACATTCTCAATGGGGGACAGATCCGGAGATCTTGCTGGCCAGGGTAGTTGACTTACACCTTCTAGAGCACGTTGGGTGGCACGGGATACATGCGGACGTGCATTGTCCTGTTGGAACAGCAAGTTCCCTTGCCGGTCTAGGAATGGTAGAACGATGGGTTCGATGACGGTTTGGATGTACCGTGCACTATTCAGTGTCCCCTCGACGATCACCAGTGGTGTACGGCCAGTGTAGGAGATCGCTCCCCACACCATGATGCCGGCTGTTGGCCCTGTGTGCCTCGGTCGTATGCAGTCCTGATTGTGGCGCTCACCTGCACGGCGCCAAACACGCATACGACCATCATTGGCACCAAGGCAGAAGCGACTCTCATCGCTGAAGACGACACGTCTCCATTCGTCCCTCCATTCACGCCTGTCGCGACACCACTGGAGGCGGGCTGCACGATGTTGGGGCGTGAGCGGAAGACGGCCTAACGGTGTGCGGGACCGTAGCCCAGCTTCATGGAGACGGTTGCGAATGGTCCTCGCCGATACCCCAGGAGCAACAGTGTCCCTAATTTGCTGGGAAGTGGCGGTGCGGTCCCCTACGGCACTGCGTAGGATCCTACGGTCTTGGCGTGCATCCGTGCGTCGCTGCGGTCCGGTCCCAGGTCGACGGGCACGTGCACCTTCCGCCGACCACTGGCGACAACATCGATGTACTGTGGAGACGTCACGCCCCACGTGTTGAGCAATTCGGCGGTACATCCACCCGGCCTCCCGCATGCCCACTATACGCCCTCGCTCAAAGTCCGTCAACTGCACATACGGTTCACGTCCACGCTGTCGCGGCATGCTACCAGTGTTAAAGTCTGCGATGGAGCTCCGTATGCCACGGCAAACTGGCTGACACTGACGGCAGCGGTGCACAAATGCTGCGCAGCTAGCGCCATTCGACGGCCAACACCGCGGTTCCTGGTGTGTCCGCTGTGCCGTGCGTGTGATCATTGCTTGCATAGCCCTCTCGCAGTGTCCGGAGCAAGTATGGTGGGTCTGACACACCGGTGTCAATGTGTTCTTTTTTCCATTTCCAGGAGTATATATATATATATATATATATATATATATATATATATATATATATATATATATATATGATTGGAGACGAAAATAAAGCTGTAAACATTACACGTCAGTTAATGCACGGTGCATAATATGGTGCCGAAGCCCGGGAACCGGTGACTATGATAGTATGGCAGTGGAGTGGGAGTCTAGCTGTCAGACGAAAATCGACGTCCACTTACTTCACGCCCTCGAGTCGAGGTAAGAATGGAGACAGCATATAGCAGAATACTCAGCAGTCGCATAGCCTCGGCACAGCAATTGAGTTGTACCCTTTACTATTGTGGCAAACGTATATTAAGTAAACTCTGCAAGTATTGTGAGACTCATTCACAGGCTGGATAGTAACAGTTTAAACAAAGTCGTGCAATGATAAAATATTTAACCGCAGGCAACGCTTTCTATTGTTTGTTTATATTGCTATAATCTTTGAATTTTCCAGCGTAGCACCAATTCGCGATAGCGCAATCTATAGACAGTTTCTTGTACTATACTCTCTGGTTATTCGCATGTGACATCATGTCAGGATATGATGTGGAGACGGACACAGAAATACGTTTGTGCAATTTCAATAATAAACGAATCATTGAAAGAAAGCTAGTAACGCTGTTCAGTACGGCAACTGATGAGGGAGGTAAAAACAAAGATACAGATTATGAGTACTTTCAAACGCGACTGAAAGAGGTGTTAGACCGTTCGACAGCCCAAGATGACACAATTCAGGATCTGCTTTCTAACACGCTGACGTAAAGAACTGCGAAGAATATGTCGACATTGCTAACAGGACAGTTTTGAAAGGAACATGAACGATAGCAGATACTGCATCCTAATCGGTTGTAAACGTGAAACTAACTCCATCTTCAACCGCGACATCAGCAGCTGCCGCTGTGACACACACCGTTAAACTCCCAGCCATCAGCTTAGAGCTACTTTCAAGATAAATATTTATTTTTATTTCTCAACCTGAACAGCTTAGGGCCATCGGGCCTTGTCATGCATCTGACCGAAGTTTCACATACGAAGTACATTTTTACGTCATATTTACCTAAAAAATAGAAGTTTTAATATGATAAATAGTATCAAAATGGTTATAGTATCAATACAAATAATGTAATACTATGAGCTGAGAGGTTAATACTGGCAGTACATCTACTACCGCTGCCGCCGCCACTAATAACGTTAATAACAATAAAAAAAGGTAATCAAGACAGCGATGACAATGCTGACAGTGGCAGATGTAAAAACAATGTGTAGGTGTGCAAAATAGATGTTTTTCGATACAGCGAGTTCTGGGGAAAGGAAATCCAAGTATGTTTGGCGCTAACGAATGCGTTCAGCAACATTTGATCCATTATTTATGCTTCAGTAGATATGTCACTAGCTCTATTCTGAAGTGGTAAATGTTATTCATTTATCTAGTATAGTGCAGGAGGTTATGCCAGAGTCGAGTTCCTGCTTCTGAGAAGGACTTCGTGAAAGTGGCTCAGCCATGGAGTGGTGTAGAAAGGATTTTTCTCTGACAGGAGTGGGTATTTCTGAAATGTTGTTGAGACAAGAACGTTAAGGTCCAGGAGAGATATGAAGGACTGCGTACGTTGGTAAGACAGTAGAGAACCCGAAGGACATGGAAAAAAATCTTTACTAGTCTGCACGCAGTCAGTGTAGGTATGTATATGATGGTGAAATATGATCAAGGAGTCGAACACCACAGATGCGACGAACACAGGCGTCCATGATCAGTTACAGGTTTTTGTGCTTTCCTGAGAGAGACCTTTCATGGTACATTCAGTCTAATCAATAACTGTAAGTATATGTGTTCGCAGTAATTTCTTGTTCTGATCAAGAGGGAAGATGTTTTTATGGTATATTTTTGTAGGACATGCAGAAATGCTGATGCCGTCTTGTACAGAGCAGTTACGTGCTCGTCCCAGTCTATATTTTCATCTATTATTTCTTCTAGAACATATGCTGAGATAGATAAGTCGATATTTATTTCCAATTAGGACTGAAGGTGGTAGGAATTCCCGATAATTCGGGCTAATGAGGCTAGAATGACGAGTCAGCACTGCTGGGATTTAGGGTGGGTTGCCCTTTAACCCGACAGACTGCCTACATTTTGGTATCGAGCAAAGGTCGGTATTGACATTCTCGATGGCTGTCTTCAGGCCTATTGGTTTTGTACTTAGATACAGCTTCGTCACGTGGTATTTTCAGCAGGACAAAACTGATGGCACATCAATGGCATTCAATGAACAGATTATAGAAACTAATAAAGAACCGTAGGCCCTGTCTAAAACTGCCTGCCTCCTTTGAGTCTTCATAGTATCCAGCATGACACATTGCTGGCGATGCGACATGTATGAGCGATACCATTACACTGCACTCGGCGAGAAATTTAGTCTGCTAAGTTCGGTATACTTGGAAAAGGCCGGGAGATACGGGAAGATGTCAATTAGATTACATCATGGTCAGACAGAGATTCCGAAATCAGATACTGGATTGTAAGGTGTACCCAGGAGCTGATATTGACTCAGATCACAATATAGTAGTGACGAAGAGTAGGCTGAAGTTCAAGACATTAGTCACGAAGAATTAATACGCAAAGAAGGGGGATACGGAAGTACTAAGGAATGACGAGATACGTTTGAAGTTCTCTAACGCTATAGATACAGCAATAAGGAATAGCGCAGTAGGCAGTACAGTTGAAGAGGAATAGACATCTCTAAAAAGGGCCATCACAGAAGTTGGGAAGGAAAACATAGGTACAAAGAAGGTAGCTGCGAAGAAACCATGGGTAACAGAAGAAATACTTCAGTTGATTTATGAAAGGAGGAAGTACAAACATGTTCCGGGAAAATCAGGAATACAGAAATACAAGTCGCTGAGGAATGAAATAAATAGGAAGCGCAGGGAAGCTAAGACGAAATGGCTGCAGGAAAAATGTGAAGACATCGAAAGTGATATGATTGTCGGAAGGACAGACTCAGCATACAGGAAAGTCAAAACAACCTTTGGTGACATTAAAAGCAACGGTGGTAACATTAAGAGTGCAACGGGAATTCCGCTGTTAAATGCAGAGGAGAGAGCAGATAGGTGGAAAAAATACATTGAAAGCCTCTATGAGGGTGAAGATTTGTCTGATGTGATAGAAGAAGAAACAGGAATCGATTTAGAAGAGATAGGGGATCCAGTATTAGAATCGGAATTTAAAAGAGCTTTGGAGGACTTACGGTCAAATAAGGCAGAAGGGATAGATAACATTCCATCAGAATTTCTAGAATCATTGGGGGAAGTGGCAACAAAACGACTATTCACGTTGGTGTGTAGAATATATGAGTCTGGCGACATACCATCTGACTTTCGGAAAAGCATCATCCACACAATTCCGAAGACGGCAAGAGCTGACAAGTGCGAGAATTATCGCACAATCAGCTTAAGAGCTCATGCATCGAAGCTGCTTACAAGAATAATATACAGAAGAATGGAAAAGAAAATTGAGATCAGTTTGGCTTTAGGAAAAGTAAAGGGACGAGAGAGGCAATTCTGACGTTACGGCTAATAATGGAAGCAAGGCTAAAGAAAAATCAAGACACTTTGTCGACCTGGAAAAAGCGTTCGACAATATAAAATGGTGCAAGCTGTTCGAGATTCTGAAAAAAGCAGGGGTAAGCTATAGGGAGAGACGGGTCATATACAATATGTACAACAACCAAGAGGGAATAATAAGAGTGGACGATCAAGAACGAAGTGCTCGTATTAAAAAGGGTGTAAAACAAGGCTGTAGCCTTTCGCCCCTACTCTTCAATCTGTACATCGAGGAAGCAGTGATGGAAATGAAAGAAAGGTTCAGGAGTGGAATTAAAATACAAGGTGAAAGGATATCAATGATACTATTCGCTGATGACATTGCTATCCTGAGTGAAAGTGAAGAAGAATTAAATGATCTGCTGAACTGAATGAACAGTCTAATGAGTACACAGTATGGTTTGAGAGTAAATCGGAGAAAGACGAAGGTAAAGAGAAGTAGTAGAAATGAGAACAGCGAGAAACTTAACATCAGGATTGACGGTCACAAAGTCAATGAAGTTAAGGAATTCTGCTGCCTAGGCAGTAAAATAATGACGGACGGAGCAAGGAGGACATCAAAAGCAGACTCGCTATGGCAAAAAAGGCATTTCTGACCAAGAAAAGTCTACTAATATCAAATACCGGCCTTAATATGAGGAAGAAATTTCTGAGGATGTACGTCTGGAGTACAGCATTGTATGGTAGTGAAACATGGACTGTGGGAAAACCGGAACAGAAGAGAATCGAAGCATTTGAGATGTGGTGCTATAGACGAATGTTGAAAATTAGGTGGACTGATAAGGTAAGGAATGAGGAGGTTCTACGCAGAATCGGAGAGGAAAGGAATATGTGGAAAACACTGATAAGGAGAAGGGACAGGATGATAGGACATCAGCTAAGACATGAGGGAATGACTTCCATGGTACTAGAGGGAGCTGTAGAGGGCAAAAACTGTAGAGGAAGACAGAGATTGGAATACGACAAGCAAATAATTGAGGACGTAGGTTGCAAGTGCTACTCTGAGATGAAGAGGTTAGCAAAGGAAAGGAATTCGTGGCGGACACATCACATCAAACCAGTCAGTAGACAGATGACAAAAACAAAAAAAAAAAAAAAAACAAAAAAAAAGTTCGGAATCTAAATGTCGGCAATGTCAAATGCTTTGCTGAAGTCCGAGCAGCACATGATAGTTGCCTCTTATGCATCCATGACTAGCTTCAGGTCATACTGCATGTTAACTTTATTAAGGCAGATATTGTGCTTCGATGTTTACAGAAGCACGATTGTTATTCCTCTAGCAGGTTTACCGTAGTTAGGTAATTTGTTAGCTGGCCTCATAATGTTTATTCTAAGGCCTTCGCGCCGCAAGAAGATTGCAAATAGGTCCGTAATCAGAGGGTACTGTTGCAGCGCCAATTTTAGGTAGTTCCTTAACTAGTCCATGTTTTCAGGCCTCAGTGAAGACACTTATGTGGTTAAGGAGTGGTGTTACATACTTGCACCTTCATCTAACCCATACTTCGCAAACCAACGTACTCTGCATGGCGGAAGGTATCTTGTCCACTACTTGTCATGTCCCCTCCTATTTCTGTCGCAAATAGAGCGAGAGGAAAACGACTGCCTAAAAGCCCCGGTACGAACTCTAATTCCTCGCATCTTATCTTCATGGTCCTCACGCGAAATGTACGTTGGCGGTAGTGGAATCGCTCTGCAGTCAGCCTTAAATGCCGGTTCTCTAAACTTGTGCAGTAGTATCTTGAGGAAAGAGCATCGTATCCCCTCCAGGGATTAACATTTCAGTTCACGAAGCATCCGCGTAATACTCATGTACCGATTGAAACTATCGGTAACAATGCTAGCAGTCCGCCTCTATATTGCTTCGATGCCTTACTTTAATTTGTCCTCTGCTGGGATCCTAAAAATTCGAACAGTACACGAGAATGCGTCGCACTGGCGTTCTAAACGACGTCTCCTTCATGGATGAGTTACTCTTTCCCATACTTCTCCCAATAAATCGAAGTCGAGCATCAACCTTACGTATTACCGAAATTATGTTTTCATTACATTTCATACCGCTTTGCAACGTTATGCCTGGATATTCAATCGAAGTTGCACCCTAATAATGCTGTATTTGAAGGTTACAAGACTGTCTTTCCTATTCATCCGCTTTTATCTAAATCATCTGGCATGTTCCCATAGTCATTCAGTTAGGATACCTACCCGAACACCTCAGTGGCATCAGCAAACATCCGTAAGTTGCTGCTCACCCTGTTCGTTGGACCATTTATGTACATCGAGAATAAAAACGTTCCTATCACAGTTCCCAGACACACTCCCGAAGATGCCCTGAACACACGCCGTTGAAAATTCTGTGCTGGGTTCTACTACTTAAAAAGCTTTCAAGCCACTTGCATATCTCGAAACCTAACACATGTGCTCGGATCTTTAACAGTCTGCAATTGGGCACCAAGTCAAATGCTTTCCGTTTCGTTGCCGTTCAGTTGTGGTTGTTGTCAATGTGAAGTATCGGTTGAGTTCTTTTGTGGCGTAACAAGACAGCTACGCCACACTGAAGTAGCCGAAATGCACGCGTAATCTCACTTAGGCTAGATAGATGTCTGAAACAGGATACGTAATAAATGGTAACAAGAAAAGTACGTAGCTGCTATAATACTTAACTTTTAATTCGTCATTGGTTTACAACGTTCTTGATGAGACATTTCATACGATAACTATCAAACTATGTAAGGCTAATGGCGCCTTGCTAGGTCATAGCCATTGACTTAGTTGAAGGTTATTCTAACTGTCTCTCGGCAAATGAGAGAAAGGCTTCGTCAGTGTAGTCGCTAGCAAAGTCGTCGTACAACTGGGGCGAGTGCTCTTCCGTATCTCGAGACCTGCCTTGTGGTGGCGCTCGGTCTGCGATCACACAGTGGCGACACGCGGGTCCGACATGTACTAAATGGACCGCGGCCGATGTAAGCTACCACCTAGCAAGTGTGGTGTCTGGCGGTGACACCACAAGTTCTTCAGCTGCGACAATGAAATCAGCTGCCGCTTTAACTTTCCATATACCAAGAGAACGCAAGTTTTTCCTTAGGGCAGCTAGTTTGTTTCTGTTATCGGTCAAGGTATGGGCATTCCTGAGTTTTTTCTTTCTCACGGCTTGACTGATTATTACTGTTCAGCTTGTATGCAAGACGATTATCCGGCTTAGGGCATATATTGTATCATCGATGTCCCGAATCTCTCAGACTCATGAGCTGTTTTATTTCTTCAATTGGATAACGTGCAGATTTCCTTCTTATTTTTTTGGTCGTAGGGAAGCACATTTTTTTTATAAACGCTAATGGACAGTTGCGGCACTGAGTAAGCAATGAGCAGACGATAACAGAATACGCGAAGGTGGGGCAGTGCAGCCTCTAGGAAGTGAAAGCGCTGGGTATCTTTAGGAACGAAGGAGGTCTTATGGCCAACGCCACAGAGATTAGCAGTAGTCGTTAAACAGCCGAGAGGCGACAAGAAAATAAAATCCCCATACAGAGCTAGAATAATCTGTTAACAACAGTATTGAAATCAAGATAATGGAATAAAAGTAGAATGTACAATACTATTATTGGCTCTAACGATGAGAAACAACAATAATACGGTAAAAAACTGTTCAATAAAAATGGGGCAAGACTAACAAGTCAACGTTCCCAACCGTAAATAAACGATGTTGATGAAATCTGGGAGTATAGCTTTGTTTCTACCTAGTTCCACTATTAAAAAGTAGAACGCAGCCCATAATGTAATCTAGATTTAGAGGGAATATCTTGTAAATGATGATATATTGTTTTTCGTATAAAAGTTGACTTGTAATTAACGTTCTTGAAAATTATATACAGCTATTGTAATAATCTGAAATTTTGCAGACTACTGCACCACAATTAATAATTTTGAAAAATTATAACTTCTGTTACAATATAATTTCGAGAAATTTTCAAACCACGTAGATCCAGGCGTAATGAAGCTGTGCGGCTAGGCGGGTTAAAAGTCGCGTTTGGTTGCGTAATTGTATGACCACTGTCTTTCGTCGTGCTGTGCTCTACAAAAAGTTCCACCTACCTCAGTACGGCATCTGGTCACCAGCCCGTTTCTCTGAATACGTTGACACCGTTCAGACGATTTTAACAGCAGCGTTGAAGAAAAACATCAATACTTAACGTTTGCAAAGTCCGCCTAAACTCTGGTAGCAAGTTATCCTGTAATATCTTACAACGTTTTTCAGGTGGAGGGCGATTGCTTCGTTCTTTTAGAAAAAGTGTCAAAATTCGGCAACAAGATCTTTATTTCTTTAGGTGCAAAATTACAGAATCAGCCATCAGCCATCAGCCCGTATTCATTTAAACGACTAACATAAATTTCCTCGGCTCACAGTACATACAACCCAGTATAAGAAACGTACTTAAGTCCTACCCGAAATATTACGTGATCTATGGTCGATGCTTTGCTACAATATATGAGTTTCACATTCGGTCTTTTTTTCAGTGGATTAGTAAAAAAAAAAAAAAAACTGCTCGCCAACTTTTCCATAGATGAAAATGAAACATGAAACTTCCTGGCAAATTAAAACTGTGTGCCCGACCGAGACTCGAACTCGGGACCTTTGCCTTTCGCGGGCAAGTGCTCTACCATCTGAGCTACCGAAGCACGACTCACGCCGGCTACTCACAGCTTTACTTCTGCCAGTATCTGCCAATTGAAGTTTCATATCAGCGCACACTCCGCTGCAGAGTGAAAATTTCATTCTGGAAATATGAAACATGCCACGCGGAATTCTACAGAGGGCGATTTTTAAGTTCGAACGCGTTTATCTTCCCAACTAAACACTTCAGAAAGATCAAATTTCCACAGTCTGTCTGTAAATGAAACTGCTTTCACGGCAATACCATCCGGACGCAAAATACCCCTAACTTCTTCATTTTACTCATAACATAGACGGACACGTCCTACGTGGCCTGTACGTCCAATAACTAGCCAACGACTGAATCCCTGCCGTTCCTTCCAGGGCTTATAACTGCTTGATAGAGCGCGGGAAATGCTTAACGATAATTGGTTGTTCAAAATGACCAGCCTATCAAAACAATCTATAAAGGCACATTTGCATGCCGTGCGTGAGTTTCCTCGGAAACGCGAAATCTTAATTAAATAATTAATCTGTGACAAATAAATAAAGCCTATGGCACAGAACTGCAGCGCTGTGTCGCTGATAAAACAAAAACACAATTATGATACTCTTATGTTTCTTTAAGAAGGAGAGGTCTTGGACAAGTGGTGCGGGAAGCACGTATATTTCATTGACTGGCACACCGCCATATTTGATGTTATATAAGAACACTGCGAGTTGCAATCTTACTAGGCACTCGATTCTGTAAAGAATTTATATTTATGAAAGTAAGTAGAATTATTTAACTGTAGGCTTATTCGTTGAATATATCTGATTTAACTAACTGTGTAAACTTTCTATGTTTAGTAGACAGTCACCTCTGTACGACGTATTGACATGGCTGGCAAATTATTCTAATATTGAGATTTAGATTTGAGTCCGCACCTACCGCAGCAGTCTTTGGAAACGATTTAAATACGAAGTCCGATTATTAGAGTCTTATTTCACGGTCAACTACGAAAAACATTACATTTACGAAAAAGCCATTGTCAAGCGTCTGATACCGAATAATTAAACATCCACATTCCAGATAAGCAAATATTAATTACATCCAATCACTATCATACATAATTAATAATTAATATTTATTTTATTTTATTTATTTTATATTGGCGACTGTGACAGGACGTTGTTCAATTTTTGTCATTTGTTACATTGTTCTCTTTGTTTCATGTGAAAAATCAACTTTCTGGACCTGGACGTGAATGTATGAGGAATAACAAAAATCTGAAGATATTTTCCAATTCTAAAATTTTGCGGGAAGACGCAATGAAGCTTCCAGCAAAATAAGGTAAGACGCAACATTTGTGCATTGGCAGGCTTGACCACTCATAATTCAGTGTATTAGCTCTTCAGTAGAATCTGTAGTATTTCTTTCGCGTGTAGCAGTTTTCAGTGATAAATTTCATTCTCAGTACTTTTCCTTAAACAATAACTTCTGCAACAATACCAATACATGAGTGTACAATATGGCCGACTTCTGTACGATACTTTGTAGCATGGACAGCAGCCATTAACAATAATCCCATATTCAGTTTACATTTTTAAATTAACAAACAGCCATTGTTGCTACGAGCGATTCATGCTCAACTGCATTTTATTTTAAAACCAGTGTCAAACATTATTTTCTTGAAACATATATCACGTGTGGCATGGTCATAACTAGAAAACAATACGCAAAGATGGAACAGCAAAGACATACTAGTCAGACGCAATCCGACTCGGACGAGAGACAAATGTTAGAAAATGACTTTACGACAGCAACCGGTAGTGACGATTCATCAAATATTGACGCAAGTGTTAACGGAAATTTTGACAATAGGTCGTCCACCACAAAAATTTCAAAGTCTCAGTTAGAGCCCATGTTAATACATGACGTTACGTCTAATGACGCGGCGGGGGCAGAGACCTTGCAAACAGTAAACATTGCCAACATGTTACAAATGCTAATGAAACAAAACGCAGAAAATATGGCAACCTTAAGGATGCAGAACGCGGAATACATGGCAACCTTAAGGATGCAGAACGCGGAAAACATGGCAACCTTAAAGACACAAAATGAACAGTTAAAGACACAAAATGACGAAATTAAATCTGATCTCATAGCAATCAAGACAGGTAGTGACACTTTGTGTAAACGTGTGGAACTTATAGACGCCACACTGACCAAACAGATGACTGAACTCAGTACGAAATTTTCCAAGCTTAATACGATACAAGAAAAGACTACAAATGACGTAGCACTTTTACAGACCCAATTAAAAAACCTTAATGTCACGTGTGAAGCTCTTACTGAACAAATTCAAACATATCCTTCAGTACACGACAACCTTGAATAACGAATTACAGACGTGCAGAATAAATTTGACGATGTTGAACAACACCTGACTGCCATCTTACAATCTGATGCCACAGCTCATTTTCAAAATATTAATAAAGAATTTCATGATTGGGTAGAGAACAAAGACAAACATTTTGATAGATGCATACGTGAAAATTTACCAACAATTGTGCACGACTCCGTAGCGGAATACATCACTAATAACAAACAGCTGATTAGTGACGCAGTACAATCCGTCACTGCACCCATGAGACAATTCACCGATCAACCACAGTCTGAATGTAACGAAAATATCAGTCAAAATGTACAGTTCAGAAACCAATATACATTCGAGTATGACGCACACATACCGCACACGACAAACACACAAGAACAAAATACACCACGACTACAACACATACCACGACGTGCAAACGCAAACACAAGCTATTATCATGGTAAACCACAGCAACATTATCGTAATTACTCGCCATCTGAACATTGCAGTAATTACAGTGGAACAAATCCATATCATAAAGCAAAGGAAGAAGAAAGCCTAATAAAACACAGGCAATTTCAGACTTTTATCCCAGAAAAACGAACCATTCATCCGGTGATTTTTCTTAAATCTTTTAGTAACGCATTTCCACGCACTTGGAGTGACCGGAAAAAGATTTCATATATTGTCGGTTACATCCAAGGCGATGCAGCTGTCTGGGCATACAGTCAAGCTGACATATGTACCACGTACAGTGAGTTTGAGCGTGCCTTTCTGAACAAATTCTGGTCGCAATCCGTCCAGGAGCGACTCAGAAGACAAATTTTAGAACCTGAAACTTTTAACAGTAAAAATGGTAACTTACGCAGATATTTTGAAAAATACTTGAACATGGGACATTTTTTGGACGAACCAGTCGCAACACGTGATATACTCCGTGCGTTGAAGGCCAAATTGCCTTTCAACATTAAAGAAAAACTCTTACATATTCCGGACGACGTTCCAGATTATTTTTTAACAGCTTTAGATTCGGTTGACATGTTACTAGAAGATCAGCGCTTCGCGCGGCAAAACAGCAGCCACAATGTTTATACTAGTGGTATGCAAAACATGCAGGCTTGCCAACTCAATTCTGGTGCGCCCACAGTTGGATACGCGGTACAGCAAAAACAGCAAACTCACAAGCCGTCTCAATACGGAAATCAAAATCAACACGCGTATTCCAACACAAACAACAGTTACAACAGTAATAACACTCCATGCGGCAATCCATACAAAAGGCACCGCGGTAATAACAACAACGGTAACAACGGATACAAATGTAACAAAAACACAAACAGAAATAGAAATAATAATAACTACGAGCCAAGACAGCATCAAGGCTGGACTCGTAGCGATCAATACTTTCATTCAAACACTGCTTTACCACAGCAGCCACCAGGAAAAAATTGGAGCATACCTTACGACCGACAGGTAAGTTATAATGCGCAACAGCAACAACAACCGCAAAAGTTTGGAGATCACAACAGGCAATATCCGAATGTGAATATAATAGAAATGACACCTGATACACCACCTCAATCTGTGTCAGTACCTAATACAAATGCTAATCCAACAAACTAGAAACAGTCACTTCTATGCCACGGGTCGTGGCTGAAGAATTCTTGGGGGGCGACTTCAATGTTAATCAGTTATTTGACACCACAATTGAACAACAAAATATTGATATGCCTAATAATTCTAAACAAAAACTGCCTGTTTTATTTATAAGATACAACCCCAATGACAATATATCAGATGAACTTTTGCAAGACAGTACACAATGTCGTTCAAACACAAATGAAATTGTTTTAGCATCTACTACTGGTGTAGTAGGTGGGATTCCAACTACTATTATCTTAGATACAGGTGCAGCTGTGAGCGTTTTGTCTTTTAATTTCTATAGAAAGATGTGTGAATTGGAGCCTGTGCCTGCGTTTCCCGCCCAAAACTGTAAAATAACTACTGCTCTAGGTAATAAGTCATGTAGGGTTACGAAGCAAGTTTTTGTAAACATTAAAATAGGTAATGGAACCGTACAATGGCCATTCCTGGTTGTACAAAACCTTGTGACTAATTGCATATTAGGAATAGATATTATGAACGAGAAGGACTGCATTATAGACTTCTCCAAAGGTAAATGTATTTTAAATGATAAAGGCAGTGTAATTATTATTGATTTGGACAGGAGAACTCTAAAGCATGACAAACACTGTACAGGATACAAGGTTCAGTTAGTACTTGACAATGACATTCAAGACATGCAAACACACTCGTCTGACACAGAGCTAATGGACTTGAAAACATTGCTTGATCATAAGATAAATGAAGCTACAGCTCTCAGCGTACATGAACGTATAAAACTACAGGAAGTGTTATCCAAATATTTACAAGTTTTTACCAAACGATTAGGTGTTATCAACACGTATGTGTACAACATTGAAGTTAAGCCTCACAAGATCTTCTACCACAAGACATATAATGTACCGTTATCTCAACGACCTGCTGTGTGGCAAGAATTAAAGCAAATGTTAGACTGGAAGGTCATTGAACCATCCACCTCACCTTACTGTAGTCCTCTACTTGTTGTCAAAAAAGCAAATGGTAGCATTAGGCTAGTGTTAGACGCACGAGCAATTAATGAAATAATTTTACCGGTTCACACAAAACCCGAAAATTTAGAAGAGCAATTACAGAAATTTCTAGATGCAAAATATTTTTCCACAATAGATCTCGCTAATTCATTTTGGCAAGTAGGTATCACTCCTGATTCTCGGAAATATACTGCATTTATGTTCGGGGGGGGCGAACCTATCGGTTTTGTGTTCTACCCTTCGGATTGAATGTCAGTTCTGGGATATTCATTACAGCCCTGGATACCGTGCTTGGCGATGATTTAGTTGAGACAGTCACACACTATGTAGATGATATAGTGATAGCTACACAGTCTTGGAATGAACACGTTGACACACTTCAAAGAATTTTAGAAAAATTTGCACAAGCTGGAGTCACAGCCAATCTTAGAAAATCAAAATTTGGTTGCAGTGAGATAAAATATTTAGGACATATCATTAATTCACAGGGCATACGTCCTGATCCCAGTAAATTAGATGCTATCAGAAACTTTCCTAGCCCTCGAACTAAAAAGCAGTTAAAATCATTCCTTGGGTTATGTTCATTTTTCAGACGTTTTTTACCACAACCACTTTTAAACAGTAAACATCTGCTAAATCTACTCAGAAAGAATCAAGTTTGGATCTGGTCGGAACAGTGCCAGAATGACTTTAATACAATTAAACATGCTTTAGTGAATGCAAACATATTGAGCCATCCAGATTTCAATTTAGGTTTTTGTATGACTTGTGACGCTTCACGTACTGGCTTGGGCTGTTGCTTATTTCAAGTTGTAAAGAATAAAGAAAAGGAACAGATGAGAATTATTGGGTTTGCAAGTCTTACTCTAACTGAATGTGAGCGTACATACTCCACTACTGAGTTAGAAACACTTTCCATAGTCTGGGCATTCAAGAAATTCAATTATTATTTATTTGGAAAACATACAGTAATTTATACCGATCACCAGGTCCTGACATTTTTGTTAACTTGTAAACTTGTACATCCTAGACTATCACGATGGGCAGTTACTCTTCAGAACTACTCTTTTGAAATTAAGTACATAAAAGGTAAGGACAACACCATTGCCGACGCTTTGTCTAGACTTCCACAAGGTATGAATGAAACCAACAGTGACTTAGAAAATATAAATGACTACAGGATTCTCTTAATGCAAGACAAGCAGTATCACCAATATTATATTGATATGTGCAGAAACATGGCTAAATTACAAAAATCTGATCCTCACTGGTATAAGATAATAACATTACTGATAGAAAAACACAATCATCCTTTGACTAGGTATTACAAGTTACACAATGATGTGTTATTTTATCGCCGACATCCAAATGCTACTAACTGGTGAGTATGCATTCCCAAAGAGTCTGAACGTAATTTGATGTGGCACACACACTTAGTTTGGGGTCATTATGGGACGAAAAAGTGTTTGGCAAAGCTCAGCACATACTGTTATTTTAGCAATATGAGAAGAAAAATTTACAGGGAACTGAAAACATGTGTCATATGTCAAAAATCAAAACCTCAGAATTTATCCACAAAAACAGATTTACATTCTATTTTACCGAGTAAACCCCTGGAAATTCTTTGTACTGACATCAGTGGACCGCATCCATCAAGCTCTGGAGGCGTCAAATATATCTTAGCTTTTTACGATATATTTTCTAAACATGTAAAACTTTATGTTTTAAAATCCGCCACTGTAAATGCTATAATACGAAGATTCTCAAGTGATTACCTGACGCACGTGGGAGAACCTAAAGCAATTCTGTCAGATAATGCAGCATACTACTCTGGGTACAAATGGAGAAATTTCTTGAAGGACAATAACATTAAAAGTATATTTATTTCAAGGTTTAGTCCACAATGTAACGCGACTGAGAGACTTTCCCGAGAACTAAACCGATTCATGAGGACCTATATTTCATCAAAACATACTAATTGGGTGTCCTACCTAAGTCTTTTCGAAGACGTACACAATAACTTAAATATTTACAATACAAATTACACACCTAACGAGATCATGTTCAATTGCAAACAGAACGATCAATGGATAGAACCATTACGTAAGTTGTCAGACAAGGAAATCACACCTGAACATAAAATAAAAGAAGTATTGACTACACTGACACATCACGCACAGATACGAAACAAACATCACATAAACATAATAAAAAGAAAACAAAAATTCAAGGTAGGAATGCTTGTTTTACTTCGTACTCATCACAAATCTGTAGCACTCAAACGACGCAATGCTAAGTGGCGTCTGCTATATGAAGGACCTTATATAATTGTTAACATACCGCATCCTGGTGCGTATCTGTTACAACATCCTAGAACTAACAAAATTATTGGGCTATACGCACACCGAGATCTTAGAGCATTTCATGCTAAATAATGTCAAAGTCATACCCATGAAAACATTGCTAAGCAACTCGTAAAACTCTGTTTGCTACAACACAGATAATAAGTAGTATAGAAATTTTCATTTCAGAGGTTCCAGTGACGCAGTTGAAGACAGAAGAACTTTTCTTTCATGCCGCGGCACCACCGAGAAGACTGAATATTAGAGTAAAATATATGATTACGTAGCAGTGAATGATATATTAATTTTTCACGGAACATTTGTGACTGTAGGTACCACTGACTTGGTATGACACCTGACGAACCGACAGACGTCATCTGTGAAGCGATCATTTACTTCGAGAAATAGATTAGACGCACATCTCTCAGCAAGAAAAGCATCTACCAGTAGCCAAGGCCACACAGACACTATACACACACGCACAAAACGCGAGGAATCGAACAGTTTTCCGTCTCTTATTATTTTGAATATTTATTGAGTAGTGAAAACGCCTGGTCTTGCCTACTGATGTAATGAATGTTGTGTCTAACCTATCTTAATTTCAGATGACACCACAAAAAACATCGATAAAATCCCAGCAAAACCGTTAAAGAGAACGTAAATATCTGCAATTCATGTAATCAAATGTGACATAATGTAATAATTTATAGCTATGTAATGATGATGTAAACATGTTTATGTGTAACTGTATTATGTTTATGCTAAGAAAATATGTGATGTGTGTATGTATGATTACTCATGTTTTTTTTAAAAAAATGATGTATAATGTAACTGTTACTATGTGAAAATTTGAACCATAACGAGTGCCAAAACGTGAAAAACTTAAAAAAAATTGCACAGTGAACGACTGTTCACGGACAGTAACGTACATTACTAAGTCTGCAACTACGCAGAAACCTATGTGAAAGAAACTGTTAATGACATTCATCATGCATCATACCTTTGTAAATGCGATGAACGATTTCTTTGATAAGTAACTACGAACATTTAGGTGAGCTATATTTAGCAAGAAAACTGAAAATGTGAAGTGCGTAATTGGTGCATCGTCTAGTGACATTACTACTTCAAGATGTTAACTGGATTAAATGGTCACAACGTGCCTGTCCAGAAAACAACACGACGAAAGGAAAACTTTGGTTGGAACTTCAGGGAATGGAATGTTCTGGAAATGTGACGGACACACTTACCTCGACTGTCCAAGGATCGACGCCAGCTATGTGCCGTCCGAGGTTCTGCAACCAAGCTTCCACGGAATATCGAAAACGAACTGCATATGGACCAATTACTCGACAGGTCACGTCTGATCTGTAATAAACAATGCTTTTTGTCACAACGAACTGCATGACAACGACTATAATGGAAATAGGAAATGGACATGCTTATGTATCAATCACGTTGTTATACAGCGATGTTACTGTGATCAAAAAAAAAAAAACTTTACCACGACGACACTAACCTGCGAAAAATTACTGTGCAGCAGATGAATATAATCTGTAATAACGACACGATGTGTATAGGTCAACGCACCTGAAACAAAAAGACATTTTTCTTTGAAGCATTTTATTGCAATACTATGTAACTAAGAACATTCAACAATCTAAAGTTGTATTGTATTATAACAAATATTTTAATTTTAAAATAAGTTACCTGTCATAGAATGTAGTCTTCATATGTAATCTTGGTGGAATATTTTCTTTGTGCAACGACTAAGAAATGCGCGCGCACACAAACAATATGAACTGCAATACTGTGCCGCGTGATCTAAATTTACGATATAACGGCAGTGCCGGAGTCACACAGACGCTTCTGCGCATGCGCGCACTCTATTTTGCCAACATAAGAACTTTTACGGCGCACGCGCGTCATTCAAAATTTGTATATAATATACAGTATAATGTAAGTCATGTAAATAGTTGTAGATAACTTAGATTTTCTTGTGCCTTTAGGTGAATTGCTCGCCTGCAGGTGTGTCCTTTCGCTTCGCAATTCAGGGGGCAATATAAAGGCACATTTGCATGCCGTGCGTGAGTTTCCTCGGAAACGCGAAATCTTAATTAAATAATTAATCTGTGACAAATAAATAAAGCCTATGGCACAGAACTGCAGCGCTGTGTCGCTGATAAAACAAAAACACAATTAGGATACTCTTATGTTTCTTTAAGAAGGAGAGGTCTTGGACAAGTGGTGCGGGAAGCACGTATATTTCATTGACTGGCACACCGCCATATTTGATGTTATATAAGAACACTGCGAGTTGCAATCTTACTAGGCACTCGATTCTGTAAAGAATTTATATTTATGAAAGTAAGTAGAATTATTTAACTGTAGGCTTATTCGTTGAATATATCTGATTTAACTAACTGTGTAAACTTTCTATGTTTAGTAGACAGTCACCTCTGTACGACGTATTGACATGGCTGGCTAATTATTCTAATATTGAGATTTAGATTTGAGTCCGCACCTACCGCAGCAGTCTTTGGAAACGATTTAAATACGAAGTCCGATTATTAGAGTCTTATTTCACGGTCAACTACGAAAAACATTACATTTACGAAAAAGCCATTGTCAAGCGTCTGATACCGAATAATTAAACATCCACGTTCCAGATAAGCAAATATTAATTACATCCAATCACTATCATACATAATTAATAATTAACATTTATTTTATTTTATTTATTTTATAAATCCTTCGAGTTCTTTCTCGCGTCAAAACTGTCCAACGCCAATCAATATTCACATATGCATTTACGTCACTTCATCATCCAAATCTTAATAAAATGTTTAACAAAACCAAACGAAAAGAAAGCTAATCTTGACGTGACTTTAGAAAATCATTACTCTGCAAATGGCTATTCTGGCTGCCTTCTTACAAAAGCAGGTACTCTTGGACATACGTCATCAGCAAGGTAGGGAAATTACAAGTTTCATTGCAACTGCTTGCTTCACACTTTCCCATGACATAGTTACGTAAAGCTTAACATCAGATAATATTCAATCTTTACGTATGTCCCACATATACACTCTTACTCACTCTCATTTATTCATACAACAAAACAAATAGTTATTAAATAAATATTAACCCTTTCTGAATTCTATGTTACTAATATGAAAAATAGTGGACGTTTTTAATTATAAAACATCTAAATAAATTGTTCTGCCATTTAGTGAACTTCAGTAATAATTCCAAATGATGCAAAGAGACAAACTGCTGTGAATTCTAACTAACTTTAATCATATAAGTGTCGGTTTTTGGTGTCTGAAAGTATCTCAGCTAGATAGCTGAGATTTTAACACAACCTTTCTTTCAATAACAAAGTGCTGTATATTGACTTTTAACAAAACTGAATAATATTTAATACTTAGGGACTTGAATAATCTGTCGGTCGAACTAAAACAGGTTCCGCTTCCCACGGCTAGGCTAGCGACAGGTGCGAGTGAGTCACGCTGACACTAGCGGCCGTATGTTGCCAACGCCAATGGCTCCAAAGCTACGAGCCCGTACTTCAAAGTAGGTTACTGCAATAAAATGCTATTGCGTATTGACTCGCGACGTTACAGGTGGTTTCTAAAATCCCATTTTTGGAAGATAAGCTGTCACTATGCGCTGCCAGAGTATTGAAATATTATGTTTTAAATTGTTATTTTACATTTCGCATTTATGTCCTTCTTTCCTCTAATTTTACCGTTTCACATAGATATATTTTGCTAACTGTTAACAATCAGTAACTGATTATTATGATGTAAAATCATTACATTAGTGATAATCTGTGAACAAATTCTTAAAGCATAGCATTTTTTTACATCTAACACACAAAATGAACGAAATTTCTTCAGAAAATGTACACGACAAACACAATATAAATAAAGTGCAGCAGGATTTTAAGCTGTGAAGTCACCCTCTAAATTTCCCGATAAGCCTTACGAGCCAAAGGGAAAAACGTGAACAATTATAGCCGCATGATGGCACCCAAAATTCTGCGTGCGTTACCTGCAGATATTGCTCAACACTGGTTTATGTATGCTACAAGACAATAGAACGCAGAAAGGCACGTGAGGAAGCTAATGGAATTTTACGATTGTTACGGTTGGTCGCAGTCAGTGTGCTCCCTGCCGCCGTTGGATAAGCAGCTGCAGCAGCAAGTCGTATACTCCTAGCTCACTCATTTGTTACATAGTTTCATTCTTAATTTCTTTGCGTGTTTTTGGTACTTGCATTGTTTAATTCATAAATTTCGAGCGTATTATAGTATTTGACAGTTGTAGCATCGCGTTTTAGTACCTGAATAGTGTAAATTCGCGTAGTCGTTTGTCTACTGTTTTGTTTTGAACGGCCAGTGTCGGTTGGTCGCAGTCAGTGTGCTCCCTGCCGCCGTTGGATAAGCAGCTGCAGCAGCAAGTCGTATACTCCTAGCTCACTCATTTGTTACATAGTTATTTCTTAATTTCTTTGCGTGTTTTTGGTTCTTGCATTGTTTAATTCATAAATTTCGGGCGTATTATAGTATTTGAGAGTGTAGCATCGTGTTTTAGTACCTGAATAGTGTAATTTCGCTTAGTCTCCTTCCGCCGCCGAGCAGTGTCAGCAGTGCGCAAGTAGCAGCATTACTTCATTTACTAGGCAATCTTGTATTTTAATAACCGTTTAAATTTTGTCGATTTGTTTGCGCTCTCTGTAGATTAGTTCAGACGTTCTTAGCAAAACAGTTTTTAGCATGGATAGGGACTGCAACTGCTGTGTTCGGATGCAGGCTGAGTTGGCATCCCTTCGCTCCCAGCTTCAGGCAGTGTTGGCTTCGGTCACACAGCTTGAGGCTGTTGCCAATGGGCATCACTATGGGGGTCGGGATGGGGGTTTGTCGGGGACGGCCAGCTCGTCCCACGCATCCCCTGATCGGACTACGACTGTGGTTGCCCGGGATACTGCCCGCATTGAGGCTGATCCCTCACCTGTGGTAGAGTGGGAGGTCGTTTCAAGGTGTGGCAGGGGGCGAAAGACATTCCGGAGGGCTGAACGGAAAGCCTCTCCAGTTTGTCTGACGAACCGGTTTCAGGCTCTGTCTCAGGCTGATACTGATCTTCGGCCTGACATGGCTGCTTGTCCTGTTCCAGAGGTTGCCCCTCAGTCTGCAAGATCCGGGCAGTCGCAGAGGGTGGGCTTACTGGTAGTTGGGAGCTCCAACGTCAGGCGCGTAATGGGGCCCCTTAGGGAAATGGCAGCAAGAGAGGGGAAGAAAACCAATGTGCACTCCGTGTGCATACCGGGGGGAGTCATTCCAGATGTGGAAAGGGTCCTTCCGGATGCCATGAAGGGTACAGGGTGCACCCATCTGCAGGTGGTCGCTCATGTCGGCACCAATGATGTGTGTCGCTATGGATCGGAGGAAATCCTCTCTGGCTTCCGGCGGCTATCTGATTTGGTGAAGACTGCCAGTCTCGCTAGCGGGATGAAAGCAGAGCTCACCATCTGCAGCATCGTCGACAGGACTGACTGCGGACCTTTGGTACAGAGCCGAGTGGAGGGTCTGAATCAGAGGCTGAGACGGTTCTGCGACCGTGTGGGCTGCAGATTCCTCGACTTGCGCCATAGGGTGGTGGGGTTTCGGGTTCCTCTGGATAGGTCAGGAGTCCACTACACGCAACAAGCGGCTACACGGGTAGCAGGGGTTGTGTGGCGTGGGCTGGGCGGTTTTTTAGGTTAGATGGCCTTGGGCAAGTACAGAAAGGGCAACAGCCTCAACGGGTGCGGGGCAAAGTCAGAACATGCGGGGAACAAGCAGCAATCGGTATTCTAATTGTCAACTGTCGAAGCTGCGTTGGTAAAGTACCGGAACTTCAAGCGCTGATAGAAAGCACCGAAGCTGAAATCGTTATAGGTACAGAAAGCTGGCTTAAGCCAGAGATAAATTCTGCCGAAATTTTTACAAAGGTACAGACGGTGTTTAGAAAGAATAGATTGCATGCAACCGGTGGTGGAGTGTTCATCGCTGTTAGTAGTAGTTTATCCTGTAGTGAAGTAGAAGTGGATAGTTCCTGTGAATTATTATGGGTGGAGGTTACACTAAACAACCGAACTAGGTTAATAATTGGCTCCTTTTACCGACCTCCCGACTCAGCAGCATTAGTGGCAGAACAACTGAGAGAAAATTTGGAATACATTTCACATAAATTTTCTCAGCATGTTATAGTCTTAGGTGGAGATTTCAATTTACCAGATATTGACTGGGACACTCAGATGTTTAGGACGGGTGGTAGGGACAGAGCATCGAGTGACATTATACTGAGTGCACTATCCGAAAATTACCTCGAGCAATTAAACAGAGAACCGACTCGTGGAGATAACATCTTGGACCTACTGATAACAAACAGACCCGAACTTTTCGAATCTGTATGTACAGAACAGGGAATCAGTGATCATAAGGCCGTTGCAGCATCCCTGAATATGGAAGTTAATAGGAATATAAAAAAAGGGAGGAAGGTTTATCTGTTTAGCAAGAGTAATAGAAGGCAGATTTCAGACTACCTAACAGATCAAAACGAAAATTTCTGTTCCGACACTGACAATGTTGAGTGTTTATGGAAAAAGTTCAAGGCAATCGTAAAATGCGTTTTAGACAGGTACGTGCCGAGTAAAACTGTGAGGGACGGGAAAAACCCACCGTGGTACAACAACAAAGTTAGGAAACTACTGCGAAAGCAAAGAGAGCTCCACTCCAAGTTTAAACGCAGCCAAAACCTCTCAGACAAACAGAAGCTAAACGATGTCAAAGTTAGCGTAAGGAGGGCTATGCGTGAAGCGTTCATTGAATTCGAAAGTAAAATTCTATGTACCGACTTGACAGAAAATCCTAGGAAGTTCTGGTCTTACGTTAAATCAGTAAGTGGCTCGAAACAGCATATCCAGACACTACGGGATAATGATGGCATTGAAACAGAGGATGACACGCGTAAAGCTGAAATACTAAACACCTTTTTCCAAAGCTGTTTCACAGAGGAAGACCGCACTGCTGGTTTGGGAATGACACATCTCACAAAACTGAACGTTTTTAGAAAATTTTCATTGTAACGATGTGCTACGTTTACCTGCGTTGCAACGATTCGAATAAAGGACTTCTTTCGTCTAGAACGGGCTACTTTGGTTTTGTTGCTACATTCGTTAATCTTCATCTACATCTACATCTACATTGATACTCCGCAAGCCACCCAACGGTGTGTGGCGGAGGGCACTTTACGTGCCACTGTCATTACCTCCCTTTCCTGTTCCAGTCGCGTATGGTTCGCGGGAAGAACGACTGTCTGAAAGCCTCCGTGCGCGCTCTAATCTCTCTAATTTTACATTCGTGATCTCCTCGGGAAGTATAAGTAGGGGGAAGCAATATATTCGATACCTCATCCAGAAACGCACCCTCTCGAAACCTGGCGAGCAAGCTACACCGCGATGCAGAGCGCCTCTCTTGCAGAGTCTGCCACTTGAGTTTATTAAACATCTCCGTAACGCTATCACGGTTACCAAATAACCCAGTGACGAAACGCGCCGCTCTTCTTTGGATCTTCTCTATCTCCTCCGTCAACCCGACCTGGTACGGATCCCACACTGATGAGCAATACTCAAGTATAGGTCGAACGAGTGTTTTGTAAGCCACCTCCTTTGTTGATGGACTACATTTTCTAAGCACTCTCCCAATGAATCTCAACCTGGTACCCGCCTTACCAACAATTAGTTTTATATGATCATTCCACTTCAAATCGTTCCGTACGCATACTCCCAGATATTTTACAGAAGTAACTGCTACCAGTGTTTGTTCCGCTATCATATAATCATACAATAAAGGATCCTTCTTTCTATGTATTCGCAATACATTACATTTGTCTATGTTAAGGGTCAGTTGCCACTCCCTGCACCAAGTGCCTATCCGCTGCAGATCTTCCTGTATTTCGCTACAATTTTCTAATGCAGCAACTTCTCTGTATACTACAGCATCATCCGCGAAAAGCCGCATGGAACTTCCGACACTATCTACTAAGTCATTTATATATATTGTGAAAAGCAATGGTCCCATAACACTCCCCTGTGGGACGCCAGAGGTTACTTTAACGTCTGTAGACGTCTCTCCATTGATAACAACATGCTGTGTTCTGTTTGCTAAAAACTCTTCAATCCAGCCACACAGCCGGTCTGATATTCCGTAGGCTCTTACTTTGTTTATCAGGCGACAGTGCGGAACTGTATCGAACGCCTTCCGGAAGTCAAGAAAAATAGCATCTACCTGGGAGTCTGTATCTAATATTTTCTGGGTCTCATGAACAAATAAGGCGAGTTGGGTCTCACACGATCGCTGTTTCCGGAATCCATGTTGATTCCTACATAGTAGATTCTGGGTTTCCAGAAATGACATAATACGCGAGCAAAAAACATGTTCTAAAATTCTACAAGAGATCGACGTAAGAGATATAGGTCTATAGTTTTGCGCATCTGCTCGACGACCCTTCTTGAAGACTGGGACTATCTGTGCTCTTTTCCAATCATTTGGAACCCTCCGTTCCTCTAGAGACTTGCGGTACACGGCTGTTAGAAGGGGGGCAAGTTCTTTCGCGTACTCTGTGTAGAATCGAATTGGTATCCCGTCAGGTCCAGTGGACTTTCCTCTATTGAGTGATTCCAGTTGCTTTTCTATTCCTTGGACACTTATTTCGATGTCAGCCATTTTTTCGTTTGTGCGAGGATTTAGAGAAGGAACTGCAGAGCGGTCTTCCTCTGTGAAACAGCTTTGGAAAAAGGTGTTTAGTATTTCAGCTTTACGCGTGTCATCCTCTGTTTCAATGCCATCATCATCCCGTAGTGTCTGGATATGCTGTTTCGAGCCACTTACTGATTTAACGTAAGACCAGAACTTCCTAGGATTTTCTGTCAAGTCGGTACATAGAATTTTACTTTCGAATTCAATGAACGCTTCACGCATAGCCCTCCTTACGCTAACTTTGACATCGTTTAGCTTCAGTTTGTCTGAGAGGTTTTGGCTGCGTTTAAACTTGGAGTGGAGCTCTCTCTGCTTTCGCAGTAGTTTCCTAACTTTGTTGTTGTACCACGGTGGGTTTTTCCCGTCCCTCACAGTTTTACTCGGCACGTACCTGTCTAAAACGCATTTTACGATTGCCTTGAACTTTTTCCATAAACACTCAACATTGTCAGTGTCGGAACAGAAATTTTCGTTTTGATCTGTTAGGTAGTCTGAAATCTGCCTTCTATTACTCTTGCTAAACAGATAAACCTTCCTCCCTTTTTTTATATTCCTATTAACTTCCATATTCAGGGATGCTGCAACGGCCTTATGATCACTGATTCCCTGTTCTGTACATACAGATTCGAAAAGTTCGGGTCTGTTTGTTATCAGTAGGTCCAAGATGTTATCTCCACGAGTCGGTTCTCTGTTTAATTGCTCGAGGTAATTTCCGGATAGTGCACTCAGTATAATGTCACTCGATGCTCTGTCCCTACCACCCGTCCTAAACATCTGAGTGTCCCAGTCTATATCTGGTAAATTGAAATCTCAGCGAAGAGTTGAAGAATACACAGCAGTGTTAGGCATTGATTGGGACACACAAGTTTTCTATGATTACCGTCCCGTAACTGATAAACTGCAGTATGTACCTGCTAATTAAAGGAAAGTTACTACACGTGACTGCAAAATTCTATGATTCTCTTGGTATCTTGTCATCAACATCCGCTGTAGAAAAAATATTTTTTAGGGTATGTGATGCCTTGGGGAGGGTTCATGGAGCAGTGCTGTACATCAGAATCTCCCAGACTAAAAACACATTTGTTATTTTCATTTTAAGTAAAAACGGTGTACCTTTATTAAAATGGTGACACTTCCGCGCCTTGACTAAGTATACGCCTTCCTGAGTTCGCGACTTCTGAGATTTTTTCACCAGTTCTCAGTAATTGACATCGCAAACGCCAGAATGTGGAGCGATCCTATGGTGACTCTGGACTAGATACGGAGACACCGAAATTGCCAGAATACGATTGTCCGTAGAGTAATTGATACCAAAGGCTGCGTTCACACTGCCGGCCGGGCCGAGCCGAGCCTGGCCGGGCCGCCGCCCGCTTCGATATTGAACACATGGTTCTGAATTGTGGTGTTCACACTGGCGGCCGGGCCGCGCCGACACGGCGTGAGCCTCCCGGAGCCGAGCCGACGACATTCCGAGTGTTTAATATTGCCGGCGCGAGCCGACCGCAGGCGCGAGCCTGTGGAGCAGCACTACAGCTTCTGCAGTACACGCATCACACGTCTCCCTTCTGCTTTCTTCACAAGTGTGACTGCACACGTCTTTTATTTTAAGATGTTACCTCACATTTCACAATCAGTGAGGAAAAATTACGATTATTATAATGACACATGCGAAATTACTTTTATTTCATTTATTTAATCTACCGTATTTACATGCATTTACAACAGTAGCTTGCCAGCGATCGCGGCATTGCCGCCACTGAATAGTTCGCATTTACTTGTAAACGGAGACATATGAGTGTCACTGAGGGACGGAAATGTGTCCCTACCAGATGATAATGCATTGTAAAGTCATGCTGTGGCAGTTCCTTATCAGTGGAGATAAAACCACTGAGTCAAAGGGCATTATTTCAAAACTCTTCGCCTATCAATCTGTCTATCTTACAAGGTAATGAAAAGAATTCTGTGAGGTCATCAGTGGCACCACATGATGAACCGTCACCACTGCCAAGCGCTGCATCATGAAGAAAAAAGAAGAAAAAAGTTGGAAAATTCTGAAGGAGTATTTCTGCGATTCTTCGTTGAAGGCACAGCAAGACATTACCCAAAATGACGAAGCTAATTACTTCCCAATGATTCTCAGGAGTCCCATAAACTCTCTTCCCCTCAGAGGTTAGCGTTTGTGAAATTTAAAATACAAAAGCATGACTACAATTAACTGGAGGTAGCGAATGCTGTACAAAGTTCTACTGCAAACTTCTGCTGTTATACTTCTGCGAAAATTTGTGTTCTGTTTAGAAATTTTGTCTTGAATGTTCTGCAGCACATACTGAAATGTATTATGATTCATTCTGTAATTTGAATAAAATTTTTCAGGATAGTTTTTAAGTTCTACATATAAAGAAAAAAACTCTCCTAAATGTCTGTCGCTATTCATAGGATGAATCCATAACCTCCTAGTTCTTCTGTACTTCAAAACTCGACGAGTTACTGCAGAGTCAAAACAATACCAATAAAAGAGTGAAGACATTGTTCTACACGACAGCACAGACTAGCTAAAGGCGAGCAACTGTTGACTGCAGCTGCGTTTTCTACTGACTTGCTTGTCAGCTGTCGAAGGGTGGAGATCTTTTTAAATTTATTTATTTGGCCTCCCGCCAGCCATTTAGCCAAAGAGTGGGGATTACCTTGACAGTGCAGTGCAGCCCGCCAAAGAAGAAAAAAAAAAAACAATGAAGAACAATGAAACGCACATCTGTGCCGATCTACAGTAGTTTCATTAACTCTCCATTATTTTTTCTGTCAAAGTAGACAACGAGACTACAGAATTGCGCTTCAGTTATCTCTTAGTTCGAAATACGAAATGTACATCATACTAATTGTCGGATGTTGATGACAAATAATTGTTTGTCTTTTGTGATGCAACGTGTGGCCAATTATAAAAGCATAGCAGATGAATTGTCCAGTAGCCGAGGGAAAAATTCTTATACATTTGGATTTATCTAGAGAATGAGACCATTAAAATAATAAGAGGGACCGGCACTAGGTCTGCGCTGATCACTAGTAATTAGATTTTTTCTGTGCTGCAGACTACACTAAACCAAGCTGTAACCGCGCGAATTCCGTGGCTTGCGGACGCGGCACTGACGCCACTGAATAGCTCGCATTACTTGAGACCAGAGACAGATATCAGTATCATTATCATTTCAAAAACTTTTTGGTACTTTTAGCTACATTTCATTCCCAACAATGTATGGTCTAAAACGGATCTAACAGTAAGCTACCCGCTACATAACTTTTTCACTACAAGATATGTAAATCAAGTGCACAACGTTGACAAATAGCATCATTTCACAATGACTGTTAAGAAATATGGAAAGATAAATGATTCAATACGAAGCTAAGATGTTGCACTACCACGTGTTCAAAAATCAGATTCTTTAGCCTCATACTTTCTTCAAAATCGGTTGGGAAGCGTTACGAAACTAAGAAATCACGCGAAACGAAAAGTAGACTTTTTCTTTTTTCACGACGTAAGTAACGCTTTTAAGGAAAAAATAAGTTCATAAAACGATGTGGCGAAGTCTTATATACCGCTAAGAATTTTTAAAACATGAAAATCGGAGAAGTGGATTTTCCCCCATTTCGCCGTCCCGGCTTGGCGCGGCGCGCCATGTGAATGCACTACTCGTCGGTCTGAGCTGGCTAGGCACGAGCCGAGCCAGTACGCGTCAGCCCGGCCCGGCCCGGCCGGCAGTGTGAACGCAGCCTAAGAGAGTTTGACGCCATTGCAGTGGTGACATTGTCCCATCACATATGATCCTGCAGATCTGGTATTACGTGGAACATCAATGGCCATATTCCGGTCTTCTGTACTATGATGGAATGGACCTCCGTGTTAAAGTCAGCCACTTCACATGTGGTCTCTGGAAAAAATCTCTGACGATTCCCTTCCAGAGATGCGAAAGATATCGAACGTTCTTTCATTATTAATGCTTTGGTGTGTTCCATTGAGGCGTCAAAATATAGAGGATACTGGAAACATTACACATAACGGCATGGATTATTGCCTTTGATCTATAATGTTCGACGCTCAGAAAATGTTAAGAGCAAATTCACTTTCCAAGAGTTAGAATCAGAAAAACGCAGTTGGATGCGGATGGTCCAGCATCATAGCTTCCCTGACAAATATCCAGCTTCCAACGGAATATGAAATTTAGTGTTATAACAAGTTCCTTCGTAACGAACTTGTACGACTTGGAAGGCGAGTTCACTTTGCAGAGTCTAAGATACAAGAAAAGCACCCACTACTCATAGAGTATACCCACCCATTCACAAAACTACTCTTTCGACAGAGGCATGTACATTTACACCACCTAGGAACTGCTATAGTGCAGTCTGAAATACGTAACGACTTTTGAATCTTGAAGGTAAGAGAAACGGTAAAAATGATCATACGTACGTGTCTCCTTGGAAACTAAACAGAAGTGTCCGCGTATCCGAGGTAGAAGGTCCTCTACCATCTGACTGTATTGAAATCACCAAGCTGTTTTCTGTAACAGGCGTAGATTTCGTAGGTCCACTTTTCGTCAAGCTCGATAACTTGTTTCGGTGCTACAACCTTCTTTTTAGATTTGCTATAACAACAACTCTTCAATTTGAACTAATGTTAAATATGAAAACAAGAAAATATATGGTGCCATTCCCATATTTCCGGTGAGAAGGGGACTGCAGGGACTATATTTCATGTCGCGCACAGAACTAAAATACCTCACTCACCTCTTCGAGAACACGAAGACCTATCAGTATTTGACTCACAAAGGTGTTTCTTTGAAGTTTATTGTACTACTTGCGGCTTGGTGGTGAGCGTACGGTACGAACTCAGAAACACTATCCGAGAAGGATTTTGGAAAACGATAGTACAGGAAGAAACTTTTAGGACTTTATTGGTAGAAATACACTGAAGATCCAAAGAAACTGGTACACCTGCCTAATTTCGTGTAGAGGCACCGCGAGCACGCAGAAGTGCCGCAACACGACGTGGCAGGGACTCGACTAATGTCCGAACTATTGCTGGAGGGAACTGACACCATCAATCCTGTAGGGAAGTCCATAAATCCTCAAGAGTACGATGGGATGGAGATCTCTTCTACACAGTGCGTTACAAGGCATACCAGATATTCTCAATAATGTTCATGTCTGGGGAGTTTGGTGGCCAGCGGAGGTGTTTAAACTCAGAAGAGTGTTCCTGGTGCCACTCTGTAGCAGTTCTGGACGAGTGGGTTGTCGTATTGTCCTGTTGGAATTGCCCAAGTCCGTCGGAAAGCACAGTGGATATGAATGGATGCAGGTGATCACCTGTCACCTGTCAGAGTCATATCTAGACGTATCAAGGGTCCGATACCACTCCAACTGCGAACACCCCAAACCATTACAGAGCGTCCACCATATTGAACAGTCCCCTGCTGACATGCAGGGTCCAAGGATTCATGAGGTTTTTTCCACACCAATGCACGTCCATCCGCTCGATACAATTTGAAACGAGTGTCGTCCGACCAGGCAACATATATCTAGTCATCAACAGTCGCCTATTATTGTTGTTTTTCATCGTTAGAGCCAATAATGGTATTGTACATTCTACTTTTATTCCATTTATCCTGATTTCAATACTGATGTCAATGTTGACGGGCCCAGGCGAGGCATAAAACTTTGTGCCGTGTGGTCATCAAGGGTACACGAGTGTGCCTTTGGCTCCACAGGCTCGTATCGATGATGTTTTGTTGAATGGTTCGCACACTGACACTTGTCGATAGCCCACCATTGAAATCTGCAGCAATTTGCGGAAGGATTGCACTCCTGTCAGTTTGAACGATTCTCTTGAGTCGTTATTAGTCCTGTTCTTGCAGGATCTTTCACTGGCCGCACCGCTGCCAGAGATTTGATATTTTACTCGATTCCTGATATTCACGGTTCACTCATGAAATGGTCGCACACGAAAATTCACATTTCATCGCTATCTCTGAGATGCCGTGTCCCACCACTAGTACACCGACTGTAGCACCACGTTCAAACTGACTTAAGTCTTATAACGTGCCATTGCAGCAGCAATAACCGATCTAACAACTGTGCCAGACACGTTTTGCCCCATACAGGCGTTGCCGACCATATGGCCGTATTCTGCCTATTAACGTATCTCTGTATTTGAATACGCATGCCTATACCAGTTTCTTTGGCGCTTCAGTGTAGATGCCGCCATCAGCTCGCGATCGACCACGCGGTGCGACTGGAAAATACTGACACGAAGCCATTTCTGCACTGGAGAACGGTTGACTTCATTAACCTCTGCTCTTGAATCTCGTATACACAATAATCTTGGATGAGATGCGAAACTAATAGAAAAACTGCAAAATAACTTTATGAAGAGATGGAAGAAACATTATCTCCTCGAGTTGAGGAAAGTTTATGAATACCACCGTCCTCACAGCAAAACTGAGAAATACAGAGCTGGAGATATTGTACTCTTTAGCTGACAGTTGAAGCATATGTGGAAGAGAACCCGCACTATTGAAAGAAGTCCAACGAAATGTGGAATAGGGCGGACCTTAATCCTTCAAACTTTGGTCGGCCGGTGCAGACGGTCACCCAACTAGAGAGTGACTAGGTTGGGGAGGCCGTTGATGACTGAATAAATTCTCTGTTTGTTATTTATCTCTGTATTATGTATATCTCTGAATGGATACGAAAATAAATCAGTAAGCACTACACGTGGTCTCAAGGATTGTCTGTTTTATTTTCTGTAAATTTGTCGCACTCAGATCATTCTTGGGGCCAAGAGTTGGCTGAAACCTGAAGTAGAAGACTCTGAGATATTTAGCGAATAATGATACATATATCGAAAAGTGGATTAGACGCCATAGGAGGGGGTGTATTTAATGCAGTTCACGAAAATATTGTCTCTACTGAGGTCAAAGTTGGGTGTGACAGTAACGTTATCTGGTCGCATATTAGAGGTCGAGGTGAAACCATGTTATTTGTTATATGTTTCACCGGCCATCCAATTCTTCTGAGACAGTTCTAGAGTCATTCAAAGAAAGTCTACGGCCAGTTGCACGTAAATACCCAGATCACGCAATAACAGTAGGAGGCGACTTTGACCTATCGAGTGCAGATTGAAACGTCTATAAGTTCATTGAGTGGGGTACAGACAGACAGTCTTGCGAAGTACTTTTTATCACGTATGCTGAAATCATTGTTGAGCAGTTAGTTTGATAGCCCACACGCAGTTGAAATTTATTAGACATCGTAGCTACAACGAGGCCGGACCTTATCGAAAGCGTCAATATAGAGGTAGAAATAAATAAGCAAGATGTCATTATAACAACTATGGTTACAAAAATTAATAAATTAGTCAAGAAAGTTAGGAGAATGTTTCTTCTAGAAAGAGCAGATAAGAAGTTGTCAGCATCTCACTTAGACAGTGAACTGGAATCACTTAGTTCTAGTGAGACAGACGCAGAAAAATTATCCACGAAGCTTAAAGAGTTTGTAAATCGTAGTCTGGAGAATTATGGTCCTAGTAAGTGGAATAAGGACAGAAAAGAGCAACCGTGGTTTAACAACGAAATTCAGAAAATGCTAAGACAACTAAGGCTGTTCCTTCTAATTGTGTCAACAAGACGTTGCAGTTTTTAAGCAATTTTTTAATTCCATGATAAAATTAAAAAAATGCTTAAAATCTGCAACTTCTTATTGACACCATTAGAAGCAAAGCACTGTATAGTGATGAACCCATCAGCACTAAAAGTGAGAGCACAGCCTAAGATCCACAAAGCAGAATGTCCTGTACGTCCCATTGTGAACTCCATCAGTAGTCCAAGCTACAAAATCACCAAGAAACTTAATGATATTACCCGTAAGGCATATGTATTTGAAAATAACTTCTCCATCAAAAACAGTTATGAGCTCATCAATAGTATAAAATATATCCCCATCCCTGTCACAGCTAAATTTGCATCTCTTGACATAGTCAACCTATATACACTCCTGGAAATTGAAATAAGAACACCGTGAATTCATTGTCCCAGGAAGGGGAAACTTTATTGACACATTCCTGGGGTCAGATACATCACATGATCACACTGACAGAACCACAGGCACATAGACACAGGCAACAGAGCATGCACAATGTCGGCACTAGTACAGTGTATATCCACCTTTCGCAGCAATGCAGGCTGCTATTCTCCCATGGAGACGATCGTAGAGATGCTGGATGTAGTCCTGTGGAACGGCTTGCCATGCCATTTCCACCTGGCGCCTCAGTTGGACCAGCGCTCGTGCTGGACGTGCAGACCGCGTGAGACGACGCTTCACCCAGTCCCAAACATGCTCAATGGGGGACAGATCCGGAGATCTTGCTGGCCAGGGTAGTTGACTTACACCTTCTAGAGCACGTTGGGTGGCACGGGATACATGCGGACGTGCATTGTCCTGTTGGAACAGCAAGTTCCCTTGCCGGTCTAGGAATGGTAGAACGATGGGTTCGATGACGGTTTGGATGTACCGTGCACTATTCAGTGTCCCCTCGACGATCACCAGTGGTGTACGGCCAGTGTAGGAGATCGCTCCCCACACCATGATGCCGGGTGTTGGCCCTGTGTGCCTCGGTCGTATGCAGTCCTGATTGTGGCGCTCACCTGCACGGCGCCAAACACGCATACGACCATCATTGGCACCAAGGCAGAAGTGATTCTCATCGCTGAAGACGACACGTCTCCATTCGTCCCTCCACTCACGCCTGTCGCGACACCACTTGAGGCGGGCTGCACGATGTTGGGGCGTGAGCGGAAGACGGCCTAACGGTGTGCGGGACCGTAGCCCAGCTTCATGGAGACGGTTGCGAATGGTCCTCGTCGATACCCCAGGAGCAACAGTGTCCCTAATTTGCTGGGAAGTGGCGGTGCGGTCCCCTACGGCACTGCGTAGGATCCTACGGTCTTGGCGTGCATCCGTGCGTCGCTGCGGTCCGGTCCCAGGTCGACGGGCACGTGCATCTTCCGCCGACCACTGGCGACAACATCGATGTACTGTGGAGACCTCACGCCCCACGTGTTGAGCAATTCGGCGGTACGTCCACCCGGCCTCCCGCATGCCCACTATACGCCCTCGCTCAAAGTCCGTCAACTGCACATACGGTTCACGTCCACGCTGTCGCGGCATGCTACCAGTGTTAAAGACTGCGATGGAGCTCCGTATGCCAAGGCAAACTGGCTGACACTGACGGCGGCGGTGCAGCTAGCGCCATTCGACGGCCAACACCGCGGTTCCTGGTGTGTCCGCTGTGCCGTGCGTGTGATCATTGCTTGTACAGCCCTCTCGCAGTGTCCGGAGCAAGTATGGTGGGTCTGACACACCGGTGTCAATGTGTTCTTTTTTCCATTTCCAGGAGTGTACAAACATACCTGTGAAAGAAACTATCAGTTTAGTAAGAAATAACTTACTCAAACATGGGACAATGGGTAGAGATGAAATCTATGAACTCTTAGAGATCCTGGAGCTTATATTATATCACAACTACTTCCTGTTCAACTACAAGTTTTACATTCAGGAAGATGGATTGGCAATGGACAGTAGTCTTGCAGGCTTGCTAGCAAACATATATATCAATAACCTTGAAAACAACTTTTTTAGATCCCAAACCCAACTAAAAGATAAGCTGTAATAAACAGAAGCTGCCTTTACCAAAATATTCCAGATCACTTTAATGTTAGAATAAAAATAAGTCAACAGTTAAAGGACTTTTGTTCATGGTTTTTAAATAGAAAGTGTACAGCCATACAAACAATTTTAGTCCATTACAATCACTGTAACTTTTATACATATACCTTTAGCTAAAATAAACAGAATCTACTCTTGCTAATACCACAGATCATGTTAACATAACAACAGAAATAAGTCAACAGTTCATCTGAAGGTTAGTCATTAATTTAAATTAAAATCTAACGGTCCTAGTCTAACAGACAGCTGCATCTCACTGCAGATACAATAACTCTGTAGCATTGATTCATGGACATCCATGTTAATGCCAATCACATAATAAAATAAAAATAAAAAATAAACCAAGAAATATAAATGCTATAAACTGCCTGTATCGTACGTAATATATAAATAGAAATAAAATATCAGATCACATGAAATTTGTTCTTGTAGTCTTCTTTCTTCTTCTTCGGGGATGGATCACGTAGGACCACGCGTAATCAACATTTGTTGGCCTTCCTTTTCGCCCAGTATTCCTTCATAAACAACGAATGGGCTAGCTTTCGTTGCGTAGACCATGTATGTCGGTTATTTTTTCTCTCTTCTTCCTCAAAACCCCGTGTGTTTGTGATTTTTCTGATTTCAATTCTATCATGTAGATTTGGAGACCCTAATTCTCTCAGGTCTTTTTCCGTCTGTTTTTACCAGTTCGGTCTTGTAGTTTTGATCTTTAAAAATGTATGGACTTTGTGCGTTAACCTGTTTGAGTCCATTCTTTCTAAGTGCCCCATGAATTGGATTCTTCGCATGCGCATTGTGTCTGTTATTTTGGAGATATTTTTATATATTTCTGCATTGGGTTTTGGATAATGTACCCCATCTTTAGTTCTTGGTCCTAGGATTTTCCTCATTATCTTACGTTCTTTCACTTCTAATTCATCTTTTAGTGTTATGTGTTGAACGTTTAGTGTCTCAGATGCGTACAGAGCTTCGAGTCTAATTACTGTTGTATAGTGTCGTACTTTGCAGTTCCAAGAGAGACACTTTTTGTTGTAAATGTTTTTTGTTAACTGAAACGCCGTCTCCATTTTCTGGACTCTTGATCTGACAGATTTCTTTTCATTACAATATTCTGCAATCCATTCACCTAAATATTTAAATTCTTTTACTCGAGAGATGTAGTTATTACCAATTTTGAGATCAGAAGGTGCATCTTTGATGTCAGTCATAAATTTTGTTTTTTCAAATGAAATTTGTAATCCTATTTTGGTTGCCTGTTCTTGTAATAATTCTAGCTGTTTCTGTGCATCGGTAATGTCTTGTGCGATCAGTGCCATGTCATCAGTAAATGCTAAACAGTCTAATTCTATGCCCTTATGTCTTGGTCCCAGTCTTGTTCTTGTAGTAGTTTATTTATTTATTTTATTTTCTGCTCTCATGTTATCGCCAGTCTGATTAAAATATTTGCCCTTATATCGACGTTAATACATATAAAGAAGAACAAATTACATCTCTGTGCAAAGTAGGCCTATGCCATATCTTTCTTTCAAGATCTTTGTTACAAGCAACAGTTGTAAAGCGCATGCTGGGTGCTGGAAAAGTCTCGCTGTCAGAGTGTAATTAACATAGTTTGTGTGCAATTGTGTGGACATCAAAATGGAGGCAGACAGATGGACACTAACCGAGAAAAGCTGCCTATACTGTCGCAGTAAGTAAAAAACTAAATTTAAATCCATATCGACAGATAAGTTATAGTCACGGCGATACATTAAAGTGAATTCCATCTTTTTGTCATAGAGCCAGCACCCAGCATTATGCTAGCAATAATGATGTAACCTCTTGAAACCATCTGAAGATGAAACTGAAAAGGTTCGAAAACTGGTTCAAGGAATAAAACATAATTATTCCAAAAAGTGACTAGTTGCAGTTTTGTATAACTTATTTACAAAAAGATTTTCATTCTGACGCAAATTTGAAAGTGTACTGTTTTAATTGTATTGAACTGCTAGTTGACGTGTCCTGGCATGGTAAGCCAGTTCTAAGATAGAACTAGGTTTTATATCTTGTGACATAACTAATTCTCGCAGGGTAACCTAACTGGATGGTTACTAATCTGTAAATGTTGAAACAGTGCAACATTTGAGTATATTAACTTTTTAAATTTCTTCCTTATAGGAGTCACCCGTGTAATGTGGATGTGTCTGTAGGGTATACTGTATGAAACCTACATTAATATATTGAAAAGCAGTTAAAAAGGGATACTTAAATAACTGCAAATTATAAGCATGTTAACTGAGCATGTAAAGGGACGCTATTTCGTTCTGTGGTCACTCGATTCACTGCACGTCGTCTTACATCCCGAGGCTCAAAATTACACGTGATTAAAATACTTACGTACGCAGCTACCAGTGCATGACATCTGGAATGGAATGTCCAATAAATTAGTATGATATGGAAAAATTGGAAATTTGTGGTAAGATCTCATGAGACCAAACTGCTTAGGCCATCGGTCCCTCAGCCTACACACTACTTAATCTAACTAACGGTAAGAACGACACACATCGCCCATGCCTCAGGGAGGACTCAAACGTCCGACGGGGGGGGTGGGGGATGGGGGGGGGGGGGGGCGCGGACCGTGGCAAGACGCGCTCAGACCGCGCGGATACTCGGCGCGTCATTATCATATGTGTGGCACACTCACACACTATGTATGGCAAAGGGAAAAAAATCACAACACCTAAAAGTAATTAAAGCAGAGAACTGAAAGTTCTAGGGAATACATTTGCCAGATGGCATGTAAGTGATTAACAACGCAAAACAACAAATTAATGTACGCATGAGATAAGCCACTGCAAAAGTGAAACGCTGGAACATTAATAACCAGTGTACCTTCCATAATGTTGAATATGAGCATGAAAACGTACCTGCAGTGTGTTTTACAGGTGCCGATTGTTGGTTTGCGATGTTGAGATCCACGTCTGCTGCACTTGATCCGTAAATATAGGTACGGTTAACGCTGGTTGTGGATGACGCTGCAGTTGTCGTCAATTGGTTGACCACATGTGCTCGGCTGGAGACAGATCTGTCGATCGAGCAGGCCAAGGCAACGCGTCCACATTCCTTAGCTCGTGTTCGGTTACAACAACGGTGTGTGAGCGAGCGTTATCCTGTTGGAAAGCGTCTTTGCAATGCGCTCATGAGTGGCAGCACAACAGGTCGAATCACCACACGGGCTTACAAATTTGCAGTCCTGGTGCGTGGGATAACCACGCGAGTGCTCCTGCTGTCGTTCGAAATCGCACTCCAGATCGTAGCTCCAGGTGTAGATCCAGTCTCTCTAGCACACAGACTGGTTGGTTGCACCGAGACAGAACCAGCTTTCATCAGGAAACACACCTGACCTCCACCCTGTCCTCCAATGAGCTCCCGTTTAACGCAACTGAAGTCGCAGATGGAGGACGTTAGGGGTCAGTAAAATGCACGATACAGGCTGAGTGGCGCCGAGGCGTCTTTGAAGGAACCGGTAAGTAACAGTTCCTTGTGTCACTTTCGTGCCAACTGCTGCTGAAGTTGCTGCTGCAGATGTAGCATGGTGCGCCAGAGCCATAAGCCGAACACGGTTGTCTTCCCTCTCGACAACGCCACGCGGCCATCCAGCACCCGGTCTTCCCGTGACCACCGCAGTCAGCTATCATGTGCAGTGGCCACACTCTTGCCAAGTCTTCCTGAGCATCAGCGATGAACATCCAGCTTCTCCTAGCCCTATTTCACACCCTCGTTCAAAAACGAAGTGATGACAATGGTATCTTAGGCGCCTTAAAGCCATTATTGATAAACAACGAGTCAGCACGTCCAATCTCAAAGGCAACTAACGCCCATGACCGTTACAGCGTGTATTCAAAGCAAACCTGAGCAAACCAAACGCAGTCCTGGACGAAACTTCAGGAACAGAAGAGTTTCTGGGACCACGACCCCACGTCCCGAAAGGTTTACCAGCAGCTAAAACTGATTTGCATCCTTACAGTGGCGTTAGTAGCGCCACTCCTACGCGACTGGCGCGAAATTTAGAATAAATATCATCTTTCAGATGTAGAAACACGCCTACTAACTTTCGTTTATGTCGCAAATTCCTTCTTGGTATTGCCATTTTTTCCGTTTTAATTTCACTTGAGAAAACTAAGTATCTTGGAAACGACTCATCGCACGAAAAAAGTGTTCTAGGTTAAAAGTTTCTATTTGTAATTTTGACGTCTATCTCTGTTGCAATTGGCTTTCTCCTAACCGCTCTTCCTACGTGGGAGGGGTCAACTTCATATTTTCAAATGAGAAATCCCATTTTTTAGCACATTCGGATTCTACGCCAAAAAATACGCGCGGTTTACTTAAGGGATTGTTTCCCATTCGTGGTAGATGGCGCCGTAATCGAAAAATATCATGTGTATCTGTTTTTGCAATTAGGAACCGATGCATTGGATTCTACATTTCGTTTACGATGTAAATGTAAACCTGTATGTTCTATTGCTTGATGCTTATGTTCAATGTTACTTGAGAGTTGCATATGTGATTGTACAGCACAAATAGTATGGTTAGGCCTTGACATTTGTGGCAGGTAAGCTACTTGTATGGTGACGTAGTTTTATGTTCCTATAGGGTTGGTTTTGGTGAGTCCCGATACCATGAGAATGATTGATTTGGGAGACCGCCTGCAAACCCCACCACCAGAGTGGCTGATACCGGTGTGTTTCCATTCAATCCCCGTAACTCTCGCACTGGCAGCTGTGCTGCTATCGATGGAATACGAACCACAACCTCTGAAATAACGTAAAATGCCATGGATACTCAACGAAATGAGGCAACCCAATGGTAAGAGGCATGGGGATTCACCGAAATCAAGCATTTCGATGGGAACAGAGAAATATTACATTCACTTCTTTGTTCCGCGATCATGCTAAACTTAGCTTCTAGGCAGACTTTGAAATGGCTAACCGTATTGTACTGCACAAACAAACATGGAACATAAGAGTACATTTTGAACATAAATACGAACTGTTAGAACACAAAGGTTTTCATTTACACCGTAAATGAAATGTATGACCAAGTAATAGCAAAAAAGCACACTTTATATTTGTCGATTACAGCGCCGTCTGCCACGAATGGGAAACAATGGTTTCAAAAAAACCGCAAGTATTTTTTGGTTTAGAATCCGAATAGGAAATAAAAATGACGGGGGGCTTCTCATTTGAAAATATAAACTAGATTCTTCACAAACACGAGAGGTGGTTAGGAGTGGCTAGTTTTAGCACAGACAAATGTCCCCTTTACTAATATTAACTTTTCACCCAGAAATTCTCTAACCAGGTCTTGGTGATAAATGAATTGTGCTACGCGCAACATTCTACCAGGCGGCTTCATCTTTCGTTCCTTTTGCCCAGTCCATATTCACCTACAAGTTTTCGTTCTCTTCCTTTTCCTGCTGTCGAATTCCAATGACGAAATTTTCGTTTCCATAATCTATCTGAATAATTTCTTTTAACTCATCGTATATTTCTGCAATTTCTCCACCATCTGCGGAGCTAGTTGGCATATAAATTTGTACTACGGGGGTGGGTGTGGGCTTCGTGTCTATCTTGCTATCTTGGTTACAATAATACGTTCACTGCACTGTTCACAGTTGCCTACCAGCATTTCTATTTTCTTATTTATTATTAAGCTGACTCCTACATTACCCCTGCTTGATTTGGTATCTATAACCACGTATTCAATTGTCCGAAAGTCCTGTTCTACTTGCCAATAATCTTCACTTATTCTCACAATATCTAACTGTAGTCGCTCCATTTGCCTTTTTAGGTTTTCTAACCTACCTCCCCCTACTAAGGGATCTAACGTACCACTCTCCGATCCATAGAACGCCAGTTTTGTATTTCCTGATGTCGTCATCCTCTTGAATAGTCTGAAACGTCCCCTTTGAAAAATTGTACAAGACTGTGCTTAAACTGACATACAATATTTTTAGCGCAACGCAATCCGACTTTCAAAAATCCCTACAAAAGAATGGCCCTTACTAACATTAACCTATGCATTTCACAAATCGCTTACCTCACAAAAATCTTGGTTACTCGAACTACTGCAATACAGCGAGCGCCACTACTGCCAGCTAAATAAAAGATTCAAACTACGGAAGGCACTAACTACTGATAGGGATAGTTAGCAAATGAAAGATATTGATAGAGAACAAACAATGTATTTACCTTAATAGTCATAATATATATAGCAGTTCATGACAAATTACAAAACTCCGCCATCTCTCTCCCCACATCCACCACTGCTGGCGGCTCACCTCCAACTGCGCAACGCTACGCGCTGTTCACAGCCAGCTGCCGCTGCCCAACACTACAATGGCAGACAACAATGCAAACAAGCCACGGATTGCACACAGCACAGCCAGTGATTCTCACACAGAGCGTTACGTGGCGTTACCAATAAAAAACCTAAACAGCCTACTTACAAGTCCTCTCCTGAGTATCCGAATGAGGGACTGTTTTATTTGCTGAATTTTCTACCCAAGGGGATCCCATCATCATTAAACAATACAGTAAAGCTCCGTACCCTCGAGAAAAATTACGTATCTAGTTTCCCCTTGCTTTCAGCCTTTAGCAGTACCAGCACTGCAATATCGTTTTGGTTGATATTATAAAGCGAGATCTCTTAGTCATCCAGATTGTAGACTTATAAACTAAAAACCTACAAAACCCATCAAGTGAATTACAAAATAGACTAGCAATATGGATATTAAGATGTAACAGCATACATTATTCATGAAACAGTAGTTTACGGGTTAAGAAAATACGTGTACCTGTTATTCTTACATGTTGGCTTTAGTTGCTTGCATCCGAGAGGGGCTACGTAAACATTATACAAGGACGAATGATGGAAGACTGGAAGACTAAACGATATCTTACATAACAATGCCAGAATGAAAAATGCTATCATAGTACAAAAAAGGCAAGGAAGGCCTGTGCAGACTTAAGGATGTAAAAGAAGGGAACTAGCTTTTCTACTTGTCTGGCACATTCAGAGACATTTAAATCAAAATATATTGACATACCCGCAATTTTTTACTTGTTAGTATTAGTACACATGCCATGTAATATAATGTGAGATGTCAAGTCAAGTAACATCGTACAAGATGTCATATAACATGAAACATATCATCATGTCTACCAGAATGGCATTTGCCTTGTCGTGCGGTATGATACAACTGGTCATAGAAGTTTAGGATGCATGCATCCCCACTAGGGGTTACATCCTATATACTCGTACAAGCAAACACGTATCTTGGATACTTCCTATTGTAGATACATCCCACTCCCTAGAAGCACACAAGTTTGTTCTTACGTCTCTTACCGTACAAGTAACAGGTGGTGGGCTTGGGGAGAAACTGTCCCTTTGAGGAAAAAAAATCAACACGCCCACCCAAAAAAATCAAGAATAAAATGTTTTTTCATCCCAACAGTAGCAAATCCAGCCCCAGAAATTTTGTCCCTGTAGAAAAACTTTCTCAGAAATTACACATATGCGCTTCAGGCGTATGGGACTATATATTGTTTAGTATGGCTGACGAATATTCTGGATTTTGGCACAGGATGGCGAAGATCAGGTGTGTCACAATTCTGACATTAGACCGGCACAGCTAGCCAACCGATGTATATTTTTGTTGACTCGGAACACGACCGAGCCGGTATAGGTTATTTTACTGCCTTTTCTACCATGTTTTTTGAGTTGGGCACCGTTAGTCTTTCTCCTCTACGATTACCAACCTGGGATGGTTGATCTTGTCCAGTATCGCATGCTGTGTCCTCAGAGCATGCAAGCACGACAACCACTCCAAGGTCACAAGCTTGTACGACGGTTTTTGCTTTTATTTTTTCGTACGTCTTTATTTTTTACTATTTTTCTATTTTGTTTTATAATTTGTATTTTCAAATTCTGCATATTTTTTATTCTTAATTTTCTGTTTTGTAGTTACACATCTTCATTCATATACGCATGAGGCTGTCTACGCATTGTAATGATAAATGCTCAACACAGTACAAAAAATAACAGCAAACAAAAATAGGATACATACAAAACATTAAATACTGTTCGAAGTTTTTGACAATATTTATATAAATAGTTTATGCTGCCTAGATAAACTTACGATACAACCATAATATATAGATAAACTTAGGATGCGAACAAAAATGTAGAATGGCTGTACAAAAAATGACGTGTGCACGTGGTTCATATGGTGTAGCAGCTTCGAAGCTTAGCAAAATGAGTAAATCTCTCCACTCACACATACTACTGTTAAAAAAGGTTTCTTGTCAAAGGCTTGGCAAATGGCTTTCGCCTATTTCATCAGCAACAAGAGACGTTACGTCATTTTGATGATAAAATTTGCTGCAAAGCAAGAGCCAAGTGACCAAACAATTTATGAAACAGTTCACAAAGTTACAATCGACCACTATAAAATGTCAAAGTATCTTCATAATGTATCTTGACATGCAGGTAACCACGCCCTAGGATAGGCTGACCAACATATACCCAACTTATTGGGAATCGTGCAGATCTGTGGTCAAATGGAACCTGCTTGTCAGCTAAGCGTATGTGTTGTTTCAAAATTTAGAAAATTTCCGAATGATCTTGTAAATGAAATGTTTCATGTCAATCACAACAAGAAATAACTGACTCTGTAATGAATCACACGAACGCTGAAAGTTTCGAGCGACAAATAATAAATTACCGAAAAGCATACATGTTGCTGTTGCTGTTATGTCGTATCTTAAAGTTCTTGTCATTGTTTGTTTGAACAAGGCAATAATATCTACATCTACACTGATACTCTGCAAATCACACTTAAATGCCTAGCAGAGGGTGCCTGGAACCGCCTCCATAATAATTCTCCGTTATTCCAAACTCGAACAGGGTGTGGAGGAAACGAACACATATTCCTTTCCGTGCGAGCTCGGTTTCCCTTATTTTATTGTAATGACCGTTTCTCCGTATATAGGTCAACGTCAACAAAATAATTTTGCATTCGGAGCAAATTCCTTGAGAAGATCCTGCCGCATCGAAGAACGCCATTGTTTTAATGATGTCCACCCTAAATTCCTTATCATGGCAGTGACACTCTCTCCCCTACTTCTCGATGATACAAAACGTATTGCGCTTCTTTGGCCTTTCTCGATGTACTGCGTTAATCCTATCTGGTAAGGATCCCAGACCGCGCAGCACTACTCCGAAAGAGGACGGACAAGCGTAGTGTAGGCAGTCTCTTTAGTAGATCCGTTACATTTTCTGCCAATAAAAGACAGTCTTTGGTTTGCAATCCGCACAACATATTCTATGTGTCATTTCGAATTTAAGTTGTTCGTAATTGTAATGAAAAGGTATTTACTTGAATTTAATGCCTTTAGAATAGACGCTGATTTATCGTGTAACCGAAGTTTCATGGATTCCTTTTAGCGCTCGTGTTGGTGACCTCACTCTTTTCATTATTTAGGGTCAATTTCCAATTACGAACATACAGATATCTTTTCCGAATCGTTTTGCAATTAGGTTTGATCTTCTGATGACTTTACTAGTCGATAAATGACAGCGTCATCTGCAAACAACCTCAGTCGGCTGTTCAGATTGTCTCCTAAATCTGTTTACATAGGTAAGGATGTTTCAAATGGCTCTGAGCACTATGGGACTTAGCTTCTGAGGTCATCAGTCCCCTAGAACTTAGAACTACTTAAACCTAACTAACCTAAGGACATCACACGCATCCATGCCCGAGGCAGGATTCTAACCTGCGACCGTAGCGGTTGTGCGGTTCCAGACTGAAGCGCCTAGAACCGCTCGGTCACAGCTGCCGGCTACTTCTCAGTTACTCATGGTGGCAGCTGTTCTTGATTCGAATTCTGGAATACTTGCTTAGTCTTCTTTGATGAAGGAATTTAGGAAGGCTGTGTTTAGTAATTCTGCCTCAGCAAGACTGTAATTGGTATTTCCATTGCTATCGTGCGGAGAAAGCACTGATTGCCTCTTGCCGCTATCATACTTTACATACGTTCAGAATCTCCTTGAATTTTCGTTGTGAAAACTGTTACAAGCGTTTCGCACTGAATTTCGCGTTAAATTTCGAGCCTCTGTAGAAGATCGCCAATCTTGGAGTCTTCGCGTTCGTTTAAATCTGGCGTGCTTCTTTCATTGTTTCTGCAACAGAGTTGTGACCCTTTTTGAGTAGCAAGGGAATTAGCTCGGTCGTTTGTTAATTTATTTGGCATAAATCTCTCAATTGCTGACGATACTATTTCTTTGAACACCTGTCTACACTTACATTGTTAATTTGGAATGAGTGGAAATTACTCCTTAGGAATGCGTCAAGCGAATTTTTAACAGCTTTCATGACTAGAGGTATTTTAAGTTTATTTTTGGTTGATTTTTAAGGTATTTAGTCTCGCTACGACAACCCAGTGTAAACTAATCTCTGTATCCGCTTTGATTATCGTTATTAGCGCAGGATTATTTGTTGCTAAGAGGTCAACAATGTTTTCGCATCCGTTTACTATTGGCATGGGCTCACGAATTAACTGCTCGAAATAATTTTCAGCGAATGCGTTTATCACAGCTTCGGATGATGTTTTACGCATGCCTCCGGATTTAAACATGTATTTTCGACAACATATCCATTGTACATTAAAGTCATCACTAACTGTAACTGTATGAGTCGGGTACGTGTTTAAAATTAGACTGCAGTTTTCTTTGAACCTTTCAGCAACTGTATTATTTCAGTTGGGAGGTCTATAAAACGATCCCGTTACTACTTTATTCCAGTTGCTACGAATGACATCCACCCATACTAACTCGGAGGTACTACCTACTTAAATTTCGCTACAAGATGAACTACTTCTAACAGCAACAAACAAGACAACGCTGTGTTTACCTTATCCTTTCGGAATACCGTTAGATTCTTTGCAAATATTACGGCTGAACGTATCTACGACTTCAGCCAGCTTTCAGTGCCTATGACGATTTGAGCATCAGTGTTTTCTATTACCACTTGAAGCTCTGGTACTTTCCCAACACAGTTACAACAATTTACAACTGTTAAACCGATGATTCCTAGGCCTACGTTCATCTCGCACATTTTGAGACAGAACCCCTTTTTGTCTTTCCCCGAGACTCTGTAACCCTAGAAACCGCCCAGTCCACACCAGACAGCACCTCCTACCCGGTAATGCCGCATCATGTGTGTAGTGGGCTCCTGACCTATTCAGCGAAGCACGAAACCCAAGCGCACTATGGCGCAAATAGAGGAATCTGCAGCCTACACTGTCACAGTACCGTCTGAGCCTCTGGTTAAGACCCTCCACTCGGTTCTCTACCAGAAGTCCGCCATCGGTCCTGTCGACTATGCTGCAAACGCTGCGCTCTCCTTTCATCTCGCCACCAGGACTAGCAGCTTTTGCCACTCTGTTAGCCGCTCGAAGCCAGAGGGAATTTCTTTCGATCCAAAGCGACACACATCTATGCATCCGACGTGAGCTACCACCTGCAGTTCGCTTTAACCTCTTTCTTCACGGCATCCGGAAGAACAAGATCCATTTCTCGAATGACTCCACGCAGTATTCATACGGAGTGCACACTGGCTTTTTTCCCCTCCTTGCCAGTCACGTCTCTAATAAGCCCCATAACACGTCTAACATTGGAGTTCCCAATTACCAATAATCCGACACTCTGTGATTGCCCGGATCTTGCAATAATAACAAAAATTGAATATTAATAATCCATCGCCACAAAATTTCACATAATTTTGGCACGAAATGTTGCAACAACCACACCGAGTTAGCAGTGAGTATGATTGGCTGAAATAAACAGACGAACAGCGAAATATCCTATGCACGACAAAATACTATCAACTTTTCAATCCTGTACGAAAAATGACGAAATTAAGCGTGTTGTGTCCGGAAATAAATTTTCTGTAAGACAGCACGTTGGTGTTTAAGAAAACACAGAAAAACCTTATCTACTGCTTAGAAGTAAGGTGACCTCTTTTCTGACACTTATTTTTGTACCAATTCGTAGGTTAGTTTAACTGTCTGAGTGGCTGTCGACAGAGCTTTCAATGCTCTAGCAAACAGTATATAATTTTATACAGGGCTGGGCATAATTATGGTTTGTTACATGCTTTATTTTGATGTCCAAAGATTTTTCGAGAGTTATAGGACACTGGCGAATAAAATGTAAACGCATTAACAAGGAAATGATAATCAAATGTAATAAACGTTATTTTAATTATGTCCAAATGCACAGCTAAAAATGAAATGCATTTCTACGAAACACAATTTCACGTGAAAACGCATGATTTTGCGCACGTAAAAGACGAATGATTAAAGATTTTGGCAAACGTTTCTTACATTTACAGTAGGACTGAATTTATTATTATCACCTCTGTCACCTTAAACGGTCTCAGCTTGTGCTTTTCACATAAAACCGAATTTCACTTGCATTTGTGTGCAAACTTAGACCGCTATATCGTTGCAAGGGATAAAGCTTTCACAAAACAATAGGATAGCCATTAATTACACGATTTTGTCTAACGTCTTACAACATTTGAACCGATTGGCGCAATTTGGGAACATAGAAGAGGTGTGGCGTGCTTAGAAAGGCTCACAGAAACGTGTATTTTGCACATAAAATCCCACTCTATCTAAATTTTTGAAACCTAGTTTTCAATTTTACCGTACTAAGGCGTTTTGTATTTGTTTGATTTACTTGAAACCGTTTACGCGCATTCGATCCAAGTAAGTACGAATTTTATGTACTACAATAACCTCGTATCTAAACCATCTTATCTCGATAATGGATCAACATTATTGGATTAAAACAAAATTGTTTTGACTCTATTTAGCTACATTCGTGCAGTGTTTGAGCCGTTTTGTATCAGTTTCAAGTATAGAAGTGACGCGCTTCAGAAACCTCACAAGAAAAGGTGTCTCTTGTACGTAAAATCCAAATAACAAGATTGTTTTGAAACTGTTGAATCTTATCTTGGACGAAGGTCTGACACGTGAGTGGACCAAATTTGAACCATCAGTCTCACTCCAGTCAGCAGTTATTTAAGGGCGACTGTTTTTCCTCATAAAATCCGAATGGTTCACATACAAATAGTATCATTAACTGAGCTTTAATTTCAGCCCAGTTACAATCTTTTGCGAATGGAATTAATCGATTCATCCATTTTTCCTGAGCGCCAGCTCCGGGTCGTCGATCAAACGTTGCTTATTATACTGTAAAAAAGCCAGAGCAAAACCGATGTCAGAACGTCTATAAAAATGGCCGCAGGTCCGGTCTAGAGAAAAATATTTCTACCCTATGCTCTTAGGTCAAATAGGAACCTAACACCAAGAGCAAGCAAAAAACAATTCCTTGCGTGGCCTTTTCTACGCTATAACAATTCATCTCTATTGCTTGTTACTTTAAATGTTTTTACTGTCTATCATACTCCTTCATGCCATTTTCGTGACACATTTATTTTCCTTTATTAATCCTCAACTCAATGTCTCTGTTGCGTATGTGCGTTCTGTCCCAATTAATATTTTGTAATGATGAAATTTTGAATTTTTGCTTTCTACCCAATGTTTACTTTTACACATTTTCACGACTTTGTTGCAGCTACATAGCTTTTGAGGCATCTGTTTGCTATTGTTGTCAGTTTCTAGGCTTTAGTTAGCGCCTTTCTCTGAAATATCCCATCTTCCAGGAGTGACAGTGCTGGGCAACTGCTGCGACGTTTGGAATGTGGGAGAGAGGTACTGGCGGAAGTAAACCTTGGGAACCGGTAATCCAAACCGGGACCCCGTGATCCAGAGGCAGCAACTGTAGCCACTAGACCAGGAACTGCGGACATCATCAGAAGAGGAAAAATCTGTTTTTCATTGTTGTGGGCCCAGTAATTTCATGAAAAGCAACAAGCAATTGGCTTTTACCTGTCGCGAGACTGTTTCAAGGTATGTTCAACATGCTGCCCGACGTTTTCTGCACAAGTGGAGATTGAGAAAAAACATGTTCCACAACAGATCGGAATATCTCAGGGGTGACATTGAAATGCGTTGGGCAAATTGTGCCTATAGTCGAACTACATTCGTAATTGGAGCCCTGAACACAACATCTTTCACAGCCAGAGACTGCAGTGAGACTGTGGGAGACGGATTAGAAGAAGGGTTTAGGAGAGAATACGAGCTAGGTAGTAGGAATAACAGAGGAGAAAGACTAACGGAGTTTTGCAATACATTTTTAGGTGCAAATAGCGAATATTGTCTTCAAAACTCACAAGAGGAGGAGGCATTCCTGTAATAGGCCAGGAAATAGAGGGCGAACACAGCTGAATTACATTTTTGTGAGGCCTAAGTTCCGAAATCAGATACTGAATTGTAGGTCTTACCCATGAGCAGATATAGATTCAAACCGCAATTTGGTATTGATGGAGAGTTGGCTGAAGATCAATAGACTATTTAGAAAGATTCAGTGCGTAAGATAGTGGGTTACGGAAGTACTAAGGAATGAAAAGATAGGCTTTGAGTTCTCTGAAGCTATAGATACTGCGAAAAATATATTAGTCAGTAGGCAGTTCAGATGAAGAGAAATGAGCGTCTCTAGAAATGGCAGTCATAAACGTTCGAAAGAAAAACGTAAGTACACGAAAGGTGACTACGGAAAAACCATGTCTAACAAAGGAATACTTCAGCTGGCCGACGAAAGAAGGAACTAGAAAAATGTGGGACCTGAGTTTCTCCTGGCGTATACAACTTTCAAATAATTTTCGGGAATTCAGCCAGGTAGCACTTTCAGCGACCGCCGGTATTTCGGCGGGAGAACACCCAGCCATTTTCAAGGCAAACTGCAACGGACAGGCGGCGTACATGCAAATTCAATACCTCGGTTCTCGGACAGAAGCAGGAGAGATAACACACACACACACACACACACACACACACACTGAACACTAGTGCCACCAAAGATGACCAAAGTCAGAGCTATCGATAGTGAGACTATTAATTCGCAGGTGAGGTAACATTGACTCTGTCCCTCTTTTTTTTGGCAAGGGAGAGAGCCGGATTCCAAACAGAGTTTAAACAGAAACCTCCATCCCTGTTAACGAGGTTGCTCACTAATTTAATCTCAACTGCCTCCCTAATAACACTGTCCCAATAGCTGGACGTGCATGCCAATATCTCGGTGTTATTATATAACATGGGGTGACCAGTATCCAAGCAATGTTCGGCAATAGCAGATCTATTTGGCTGGTGTAATCGTGTGTGCCGTTTATGCTCAGTACATCGGTCCTCCACGGTCCTGATAGTTTGACCAATATATGCCATGCCGCAGCTACAAGGAATACGATATACACCCGCCTTACGCAGTCCAAGACCATCCTTAACGGAACTCAAAAGTGCTCTAATTTTAGATGGAGGTCGGAAAACACATTTGACATCGTATTTCCGTAAAATACGACCGATCTTGTTGGACGTGTTTCCTACGTAAGGCAAAAAGGCAGTAGACTTAGGTGTTGACTCAGAATTATCATCAATCACCCGATGTACAGTTGGTCGATAGCGCAACGCACGTTCAATCTGTCTATCACTATAACCATTTTGACGAAATGTAACTACAAGATGGGACAGCTCAGCTGGCAAAGTCTCAGCGTCAGAAACGACATGTGCCCTGTGTACCAAGGTACGAAGTACCCCTTCACGCTGAGTCGGATGGTGACAACTATTAGCCTGTAAGTACAAGTCTGTGTGAGTACGTTCCCTGTAGACTGCATGTCCCAATGATCCATCATCCTTCCTCCTAACCAACACGTCAAGAAAGGGAAGGCAACCATCCACTTCCACCTCCATTGTAAAACGAATGTTCGGGTGGATCGAGTTCAGATGTTCTATTAAGACAGGTAGGGAGAATTTGAATGTCTTTGTAGAACATCCAGCTACTGGGACAGTGTCATTAGGGATGCAGTTGAGATTAAATTAGCGAGCAACCTCGTTAACAGGGATGGAGGTTTCTGTTTAAACTCTGTTTGGAATCCGGCTCTCTCCCTTGTCAAAAAACAGAGGGACAGAGTCAATGCTACCTCACCTGTGAATTCATAGTCTCACTGTCGATAGCTCTGACTTTGGTCATCTTTGGTGGCACTAGTGTTCAGTGTGTGTGTGTGTTATCTTTCCTGCTTCTGTCCGAGAACCGAGGTATTAAATTTGCATGTACGCCGCCTGTCCGTTGTAGTTTGCCTTGAAAATGGCGGGGTGTTCTCCCGACGAAGTATCGGCGGTCGCTGAAAGTGTTACCTGGCTGAATTCCCGGAAGTTATTTGAAACTACAAAAATGTTCAGGCAAGTTCAGGAATATAGAAGTGCAAAACACTTAGGAACTAAATAGGATATCCAGGGTAGCACAGGCGAAATGACTACATGAAAAATATGAAGCAATCGGACAATAAATTACTGTCGAAAGGAGTGACTCAGCATATAGAAAAGTAAAACGAAGGCGTTAACATTAAGAGTGCAATGGAAATTCCTCTACTACATGAATACGGAAGAACGGATGCGTGGAAAGAGTACATTGAAGGCCTCTCTGAGGGGGAGGACTTGCCTGATGACATCATGGAAAAAGTAAGTAACGGAAGACGACAGAGAAGGGCAAGAAGAACCAGCATTAGAGTAAGAATTTAAGAGAGTTTTCGATGAGTTGTGGTCACATAATGGAGAGGGGATGGATAACATTCAGTCACCATTTCTAAAATTATTCGGGGGTGTGGCAACAAAACGACTAGTCACGTTGGTGTGTAGAATAAATGAGACTAGTGATTTACAGTGTGACTTCCGGAAAAATATCACTCGGCAGAAATGGATGGGTTTGAGTAACTTACAGCGATGGACTAGTGGGTTTGTTTAGGGGAGCTGGTGGGACTCTGAGGTGAGTTTCATGTTAAGAAAAGCCCGAGTACGTTCGCATGACACAATTTTTGGGAAAGTTTTTAAAGGCACTGAGAAAGGTAAAGTGAGGGAGATGATAACCTGCTTTTCAGTCAGAGTCCTTTAAATAAACAGGAACTTATTCGAATTTTTTGTACTCCCATAGGAGCATTGTTCCACCGGTTGACAGATCCTTGGAATACTCGTAGAAACGGGGTTCGTCTACAGAATGTTCCATGGTCGCTCATTGTACACTGCCATGCGAGTAAGGAACTCTAGAGCAAACGCTCATCTAACTACGCCAGCATGGACCAAGTCCTAAAAATGAGTAATTTTGTAGGGATATGGATACATGATGTTTCGCAGAATTTTATGCACCGGTCACACAGGCATCTCCAACGTTCGGGTAATTCCCCGTGCACTCCATGTTTACACACCTCTGCTCGAGCCCCCTGGCAATTCATCAGGAATATCGTTAACATTTACTCCAGACCCTTGGCAGACATCGGACCAACAATCTTTTCCATACCCCTGAGTGTCCAGAACTTCTGCAGAGCTACTGGCGCACAGTCACCGTTCTTGTAAAAGAGCTTTACAAGCAGCTTGCGATCCCGCATTGAGATAGTTACTCTGAATATCTCAGACGCAAACTGAAAAACAGCCGTTTACCATGTGTCTTATATTTTGCATATTTTCCGCCTTACTGCGCCATGTGATGGCAAAACTTTCGTATTTCATTTCCTATAGCGTTTCCCCCTTTTTCAATAATAATCCGTTCAAGTCATAAATATTTCTGAGAAGTGGTTAGCTGTTTACAGCGTTTTGAAACTGGAACTTCAATTTTTATAACCCTGTGAATCGATAACGTTAGTTTCCTTTCTAACACCATTATTATAAGGAACACCCGCAATCGAGTTAAACAGATTACGAAAATCAATTTTGAATTATCGTTACTAGGGTCCTGATTTAGAGGTCTTATCCTTATTCACCCCATTATGATCTGAGCAATTGTCGTGTTGTTATCAGGAGGTCGAACGGAGAGCGAGATTGAGTGATCCTGCAGAACGCCAAGGCGCTAACGAGACGTCATTAAATTAAAACCATTTCTCGGCGGGAATTTTACAGTCACTCAGTCTTCTTCCCTGTGCTACCTAGCAACGAACGTGCCGAGTCCGCGCTGCTTGAAAGCGCGAGAGGTAGCGCGTCAGTGCCAGGCAAGGAGGAACTTGCCGAACACAGGTCCCGTGTTCCCCGTTGTCAGCGCTGCGGCTACGTCGCAGGAGACTGCGTCCCCGCAGCCCGGCGTGGCCGTGGACGTCCGTCATAGGCTCACCGTTCTCGACGATTGGAGCCGCACCGAGGCTCGGTCCCAGGAATCTGCTCGTGCCTGTTGTCGGTTGTCGAGGTGGTGTTTACGCAGGAGACTCAGCAGCAACACACAGCCGGTATTGCTGTACTTGTACTGCCCCAGTGGCGGTGACACAGGCGCCCAGCCTAAGCTGAACAGCCTGAAGACAGGTAGATCGGTTCTTCATCGACGAAAGTCAGGCTTCCACCCCCCCCCCCCCCCCCCTACCATCCCCAGTCAGCCACTGTTGTGGTCGGCAGGAATGCGGATCGTATATCAGAAGTCCATGGCCGAACGGTTGTAGATTTGCAGCAGTGGACTCCAAGTCAAGTTGCCGAAAGCTTGTAGACGGTAGTTGAATTCAACAGAGCATCCTGTAAATTTGGGATGAAGTGGAACTATCACCCCCTCCCCCCCCGTCGCTCACACTGGTGACTGAGATGACTGAATATCCTCGCTTTTGCAAGCCTGTAAACGCTCTCGTCTGCTCTAGTGTTTAACTTCAGGGTTTCAGAGAGTTCCTTTATGTGAACTTTGCATCCCTAAAGGTATTCTTATGACACCAGTAAGTGAAGTTACTACATGTAGCCTCGTTACTGTAGCACGTTCTGTCTGTTCCGCACTGTTGTAGAAATGCTGAATCGGTTGTTCTCGGATTTCCAGTCGCATAGTCTGATGAAATGCGCTCGTAGATTGTACTTTTGGCCTCCAACGTTGACATTCAGTTACAACACCGTTACGAAGCCTGTGGCAGTTGCGGCCCAGTTAGCCGTCTCTGTCGGTTCTTAACAAAATATTGTCCGTGCACAACTTACTATTCCACTGTGCAACATACCTCAAAACGCTGAAATCTTTCTTAAAGGACTAAGAGGGAGCTAAATTGGACTTACACAGAAAAAGTGGAGACTAAAAGGACTTGTTGCTACAAAACATGATTTTTAAACAGAATTTCTGATCCAATACTACGGAAAAAATTCGCAAAAGAGCTTCTGTAAGGTTTGGAAGGTAGGAGGCGAGGTAGTGGCAGAAGAAAAGCTGTGAGGACGGGGCGTGACTCGTGTTTGGGTATCTCAGTTGGTAGAGCACTTCCCCGCGAAAGGCAAAGGTCCCGAGTTCGAGTCTCGGTCCAGCACACAGTTTTAATCTGGAGCTGCTGCTTCATGATAACGCACGTCACCACATCGAAAATATCGTGATGTACAAGTTACGCCAACGTAAGTGGGAGACACTTCAACACCCGGCCTATAGTCCTGATCTCATCCCGTTGGATTATCACGCCAACGCTCTTTTAAAATAAGACCTTGACAAATCAGCTATACCTGTCGGAGGATGTGTATCAGGTACTTACGGACTTCGTCAACCAGCAGGACTTGTTTTAGCTAACAGTTATCTCCAGCCTGATGTGTCGGTGGGATGATTTCCTGAATGCCCACGGCGATTTTTCCTGATCGGCATACCGATTCTGGATTGTACGGCGTTTAAGCAGAAACTTTCTAATCGTTCTTTATAAAATTAGATGACTGACATGCATATGTGATTGAGCTTAAGTTGACATTTTAGATGATTACGATCTTTTTTTTTTTGTTGCTGTCATCTTCTTAGTAATCGTTTGTTTAAGTAATCCGTTCTAAAAAGACATTTTCTTCAGCACCAAGCTCCACAGCTCACATTACGCGCTCCACTAGTATGTAGAGCAAACACAGACTGAACCATTAAAGTCTCCTATGGCAAATCTGAAAGTGGACAGCTTTCATCTAGGCTTGTGTGAGGATTTAGTGTCATCTAATCTAACATGGGTCTTTCTAAGGAACACAACATTTTAACACCTTCCTGAAATATACCAGGGAAGTCGACACTGCAAAAATTATTTGTAACAGATGTATGAAAAGGCCATTGCTGGTATTAAAACAGACATTTATGACCACTGTATTTGGCTTTCAGTCGACCGGACTACAGACGTCTATGGCAGACCTTTCTCAGCCTCCAAAAATGTACTCAGAGACAGCAGAAAAGTTTCATACTACACAGCTTAGAAGTGTGGTTCATTGTGTACTGCAGTTCCAAAGTGTTATATGATTGTAGCGTTAGGCCACGGACTGCTGTGGTCATACTCAGGTACGCATAACAAGTCTCTGTTTTTGTGTGAGCGACATATGATAGGATTTTTCCCTTAAAACGCGCCCCATTACTATATTACCAAAAGTGAAGATGGTTGTAGCACCGGTAAATATCTCAACTGCTTGTGAATTTTTCCGAGTTTCGACACAGGGAATAATTAGTCGCTCATTTGCCACAAAGAACTAGATTGGCTCTGTCAAAAATATAATGACGGTTTCTATGTTAATATTGGAGTCCATTACACCCAACTGAAGGATTCCAAAAACGCTAAAATCAATCTTACGAAAACCCAGTAATGCGGGCGCTGCTACTCATCACCAATATTCGCTGCTTAGCATCGGTCCCAGGCCAGGCTCACAACAATGAGAAAATCGCGCGACGTGACTCTGCCGTTACTTAGCAACTGTCTGCTTCGAGAGCTCAAGTCATCCGGGCGTGTGTCAGAGTTCTTTCAGAGGAATACAGTGATTAAAGAGTTTGCTGCCGTTCTTAGCACATAGAAGTTAAATAAGGTTTTGAAAGAAGGTTAACTGTTGAAGAGAAGCATACTTGTGACGAAAAGCAATGGAGGTAAGTGACCAATTCATACTCAGCCATCGTAACAAGTCCACGTTGAAACTGTAGGCAACAATTTCAAAAGCTGCTACTACTGAATGCTGCGTGTCCTAATGAGAGTAAGATACAGCGTGAATCCGAGCATCACCAAAACCACTTCCAAAGTTTATACGCGTATTTCCTTAGTATTTTGGCTTGGGAGTCTCCTGTGAATCGTGCATCACTCTGCTTCGACAGATATGCTCCGCAAACCGCTTTACGGTGTGTGGCACAGGGTGTTTCAGCACTTCTGCCTTCCCTTTTGTATTCGCACGTGGTACAGGGAAGGTATCCTGTAAACAAATCATGGTAATGACTCCAATTGTTCTGATTTCCCAGTAGTTGGCATTTAGTGAGAATATGTTGCCCATCTTTCTTCGACATGTATGCTCGTGGAATTTCTGCAGTACCATCTTCGTGATGTACAACACCTTGCGGTGTCTGCGACTAGAGTATGTATTTTGAGCATACCGTAACGTTCTCGCGCCTACTCGAGAATCCTTCGACGAAACGTACCGACCTTAGTTGAATCTTCTCAGTCACTTATATTAGTCAAACCAGACAAAGGCTCCAGAGTGATCAGCAATTCTTAAAAATCGGTCGAACAAAAATTTGTAAGCCACTTCTCTCGCGAATGAATCACAGTAATACTGGCCTGCAAGTATGTGCATGTACCCGACGACCCCTCTTGAATGCGGTAATGCCTTGCACTTCTTTTCCAATCGCTTGATGCGAGTAATCTGTGCAGAATGTCGCACTGTCTCACGCTTCAACAATGTGTTTCCTCTGATGAACGATTTCTGTTGATTTCCTATTTCGTGGTCGCTTGTTTCAAAACTAGCTCTTCGGAATTTGTGCGATGATTCAAAGGAGCAATAATTGTTAAGCTTCGTGGCGTAATATTTTGGGACAGTCAAAAACAGCAATTCGACCTTTATTGTATTCTATTGTTGGGCCAGTAGGACTAACGCAGCAACTAATTAGAAAACTTCGATCGTTTAAGGGGACTTGCGATGATCTCACATATATTCAGTGGATCTGCACTTAACGATGCTCTCAGCATGAGCCTCATGAGACTGACAAAACGAGCAGCGGACACTTCTTCGCTAAACCACGTGAAACTAGCGTACATGCAGTAATCGAGAATGAACGCTGCTAAATTTTAACTCCAGCTCAGGTGTGTGCATGTTCCTACAAGCAGTAAATATACGTTCGAAGGAAACAGGTCTGTTAAATGGTTCATCTACAACCCTCCGACCCTTCGCCATCTTAGATTAATTCTTCGGGATATATGCTATGCAAAACACATCGCCTTATATCCATTGTCAATCGAATTAAATTTTTTTGAGAACCAAGAGAGATCGATTTCGATTTGTTTTGCGTTCGTAGCGTGAATGTAAAACTGCAGTAGTAAATCAAGTATCCCAGTTAAATAACGTGTTTTGTCACTACGTACGAAACTATTTGTCTGATTACCATTAAGTCCTTTATGCTCAGTACACATGAAGGTGGAAGTGAATCAAAATATGTGGTTAGATACATCTGAAAAGAATTTTAGGAATAAATAATTAAAAAATAATCCCAAATACGGAATCATTTTCACTATTGCCTCTCATTATCGGAATTTACTGTTCCACTACTTAGAACCATTCATTATGTGGTACAGAGTTGAAGTGTTTCGTAGGACAGCGTTCATACTGAATGTCATTATCATCTTAGCATTAACATTACCATTGAAGTTTCTCGAAACATTTTATAGAAGTATTTATTACATAAGGTTTCTTAGGCATTAGAAGGTAAAGACACTGCACCGTGCATTTCGCCATGGGATGTACGTATTAACCTTCCTCCATTCCGCAGGATTTTGCATCTAAGTACGAGATATAAGATGACAATTTGTTGCATGTTCCTGAAACTACGATCTTCAGTATTCTTATTCGGATACAACGATACATCAGTCACAAGAAAGTTGTAACATGAATATAATTAGTTAAATGTTCTCGAGTCTGATGCGCATGTTCATCCCAAGATGTACGCTAAAAGGTCACCGGATTTTCTGATTCTGCTGCGGCTGCACATTGGGGTAAAGGATGAGCCAGACAGTAGGAGATTTTACTACATTATATGAGCCTCCAACCAGTAACTTCATTTTTCCATTGCGGCCAAGCCACGGCCGGCAGCGTTAGCTGCCTGTAAATTCTTTCGTCCCACGGTCTAGTAACAGGAAGTCAGCACCGATGAAGGGCACCTTGTTCACGCGCCTCTCTCATGTGCTGACGAGGTAACGCCGCCCCATGCGTCGCTTAGCAGGCAACGCTCTGGAAAGTTCCATGCCGCCCGCACGGTTTGCTCGGTCCTGACCAATCAGGGCGGAGGAAGCCGCGTGGTGCGTCGAACATACCCGGCCGCCCGTCGCCGGGCCCGCTCTCTTGTATTCTTGCTCACCTGCTAGTCGGATGCGCGCCCTGTAGCATTGAACATCTCCCGCTTCTCCCGGTGCTGCGGCACTGTGGACTTAGTTTTGGCAGACAACCACTTTCGGTAGCTTCGCGAACAATGTTCGCCAAAATGTAAGCTCTGGCTCACCCTCACCTCCCTAGGCCTATGTAGCCCCTTTTCATCATGCTTTAGCCAATAAATGACCTTTCTCTAAAAATTACTCTATTATTCCACAACGCCCACCGCCTGCCCATACCCGCCATCCTGTACATTGGTCTCTGTTGTAACAGTAGTAGCTATTTACAGTAAACGCAACTAGCAGTTATTATGGGAATCTCAAGTGTCTGATCATGATATATTTACTATCGGACTGTTTACTGAAATTTATGACTAATGCAATGAAAGAAACTGTTTAGCTTTGTTGGTCGTAGGAATCGTTCCCTACTTAAGAGACAACCCAGAAAGAGGGATGGATGTGGATGCTAACCATGCCCGATTTACTATATGTCACACTGCTTCACTCTTTACTTTTCATCTCTAAACAAAATAAGGAAAGATTTTAGTATGCTCCAGGAAGGGAGGAAGATAATGCAAAGTTGATTACTAGGATCCAAAAATTTACCACCTGATTTCTAGAGCTGCGTTGGACCTTCGGCCTATGCTGTGAAGCTCTATATTCACAGACGTGGAGAGTTGGTTTTGACGTCTCGTCGACATTCAGATTGGGCAAAGGTGTACTATTAAATGGATCATAAACATTTCAGGTGAACCAATCCCGTTTCTTAAGTGGCTAAAGAAAATGAATTAAATTTCACGTGAGGTCGCTGAATGACGGTGTGAGTAATTTTAGACGTATGAAACTCCAGAGCGTTAACCGCTCCGCCAACACTACAGCATGGCTACAACTTTACAAGAGAAATCGTTTTATGTGTTGGAATTTGCGTGAGTTCAGTCCATTGTTCACGTCCAACGTCATTTCGCCGGCGATACAGCAAGAAGCCGCCTCTGCACTTGTAGATTTATTAGTGGTATACAAAATCCTTGAAAGTTGGTTGTATACCCACAGGGAAGGGCATTGGTCAGCAACGCACGTGCGATGCTAACGTAGAGCATATCCGAGACGCGTTCACACAGAGCCCTCTCAAGTCCACAAGAAGGCAAGGACACGAATGTACAGTTCCTCAAACAACTGTGTGGGTGTTCTGAAACGACGTCTGCATATGAAGGGGGAGGGGGCAGGCTACAGAAGACTTCCCGGGGAGGCCACCCCGGTTAGGCTGACAAACAGATTCCAGGTGCTATCTGCGGCTGACAATGTCCCTCAGTCAGACGCAGTCGCTTGCCCTATTTCAAAAGAAACCTCTCGGCCTGCAAGATCCGGGCACTCACAAAGGGTTGGATTATTGGTAGCTGGGAGGTCCAATGTCAGGCGTGTTATGGAGGCCCTTAGGGATATGGCTGCCAAGGAAGGGAAGAAAGCCCGTGTGCATACCCGGTGGGGCCAATCCAGGTGTGGAACGGGTCCTTCCGGATGCCATGAAGAGCACAGGGTGGACCCAACTGCAGGTGGCTAATAGAAAGTACTGATGTTCTAATCGTTATAGGTACTTAAGTTATGCTTAGGCGACATTTTTTGCGAAGAACCTAACGGTGTTCAGAAAGGATAGGCTAAATACAGCTGGCAGTCGCGTGTTTGTTGATGTTAGAAGTAGTTTATCTAGGACCGAAATGGAAGTAGATAGTTTCTTTGAGTTGGTATGGGTACATGTCATTCTTGACAATCGGAATAAAATAATAACTGGATCGTTTTACTGACTTCCCAGCCGAAATAATACACTTGCTGAAAGGTTGAAACAAAACTTCAGTCTAATTTCAAACACGTACCCGACTCGTACAGTTATCGTTGGTGGTGACTCTAACTTGCTCTCGATATGTTGGTGAAAATACGTGTTTAAATCCGAAGGTACCCATGAAACATCATGCGAAATTGTGCTAAACGCATTCTCTGAAGATTATTTCAAGTAATTAGTTGACCAACCTATTAGAATCCTAAATGATTGTAAAAACACTGTTGATCTCTTATCAGCAAATTATCCTGAGCCAGTAACGAGCATCAAAACCGATACAGCAATTAGTGAACACAGGGTTGTCATAGCGAGCCTAAGTACTGTAACTCTAAAATCCACTAAAAATACTTCTATTCAAAAAAACAGATTAAAAAAATTCGCTTCACTGTTTCCTGAGAGACAATTTCCATTCCTGCTTAATTAACAATGTAAGTGTAGAACTGATGTAGCTTGAATTCAAACAAATACTATCGATAGCAATTGAAAGATTTATACCAAACAAATTAAAAAACGGCTACACAAACCAGATCATAACACCGCTGCAGAAATAACGAAAAAGCATACCAAACTTAAACGGACGCAAAACACCCAAAATTGCCGATCTTTTGCAAAAGCTCGAAATTTAGTGTGCATATCAACATGAAATGCTTTTATTAGTTACCATAAATGACCTTTGTCTTGAAACCTGGTCGAAAATCCAAAGGGATTTTGCTCGTATGTTAAATATCTAGGGAGAAGACACAATCAGCGCTTTCTTGAGCGATAACAAAGGAAATACTATCGACGACAGTACTACCATTGCAGATTTGCTAAACAAAGCCTTCCGAAATTTCTTCAACAAAGAAGACAGGTTAAATATTTCATAATTTGAATCAAGAACAGCTGCTAACAAGAATAACTTTGCATTAAATGTCCTCGGAGTAGTGAAGCAACTCAAATCATTTAATAAAAACAAGTTTTCCGGTACGGAATATATGCGAATTAAGTTCCTATGACAGTACGCTGATGCAATAGCTTCACAATTAACAATATAAACAACAGCTCGCTCGTTGAAAGATCCGTACACAAGGACAGGAAAATTTCACAGGTCGCACTAATACTCAAGAAAGGCAACAGGAGTAATCCACTAAATTACAGAACCCTAGCATTAACTCCGATATGCAGTCGGATTTTGGAACGTATATTGTGATCAAACTTTTACCTCGAAGATTTAAAAAACATCGTTCTTATGAAACAGAAGTAGCTGTATACTCAAAGATGTGTTGAGTGGTATCTACAAAGGATTTCATATTGATTCTGTATTTCTTGATTTCCAGAAGGCTTTTGACACCATACTTCACAAGTGGCTTGTAATCAAATCGCGTGCTTACTTGATATGGCCTCACTTATGCAGGTGGATACGTGATTTACTGTCAGAGAAGTCACAGTTCGTAGTAGACCGAAAGAGATTGCGCAGTGGTTAACACACTGGACTCACATTCGGGAGGACGACAGTTCAAACTCGCGTTCGGCCATATTTACACTCCTGGAAATTGAAATAAGAACACCGTGAATTCATTGTCCCAGGAAGGGGAAACTTTATTGACACATTCCTGGGGTCAGATACATCACATGATCACACTGACAGAACCACAGGCACATAGACACAGGCAACAGAGCATGCACAATGTCGGCACTAGTACAGTGTATATCCACCTTTCGCAGCAATGCAGGCTGCTATTCTCCCATGGAGGCGATCGCAGAGATGCTGGATGTATTCCTGTGGAACGGCTTGCCATGCCATTTCCACCTGGCGCCTCAGCTGGACCAGCGTTCGTGCTCGACGTGCAGACCGCGTGAGACGACGCTTCATCCAGTCCCAAACATGCTCAATGGGGGACAGATCCGGAGATCTTGCTGGCCAGGGTAGTTGACTTACACCTTCTAGAGCACGTTGGGTGGCACGGGATACATGCGGACGTGCATTGTCCTGTTGGAACAGCAAGTTCCCTTGCCGGTCTAGGAATGGTAGAACGATGGGTTCGATGACGGTTTGGATGTACCGTGCACTATTCAGTGTCCCCTCGACAATCACCAGTGGTGTACGGCCAGTGTAGGAGATCGCTCCCCACACCATGATGCCGGGTGTTGGCCCTGTGTGCCTCGGTCGTATGCAGTCCTGATTGTGGCGCTCACCTGCACGGCGCCAAACACGCATACGACCATCATTGGCACCAAGGCAGAAGCGACTCTCATCGCTGAAGACGACACGTCTCCATTCGTCCCTCCATTCACGCCTGTCGCGACACCACTGGAGGCGGGCTGCACGATGTTGGGGCGTGAGCGGAAGACGGCCTAACGGTGTGCGGGACCGTAGCCCAGCTTCATGGAGACGGTTGCGAATGGTCCTCGCCGATACCCCAGGAGCAACAGTGTCCCTAATTTGCCGGGAAGTGGCGGTGCGGTCCCCTACGGCACTGCGTAGGATCCTACGGTCTTGGCGTGCATCTGTGCGTTGCTGCGGTCCGGTCCCAGGTCGACGGGCACGTGCACCTTCCGCCGACCACTGGCGACAACATCGATGTACTGTGGAGACCTCACGCCCCACGTGTTGAGCAATTCGGCGGTACGTCCACCCGGCCTCCCGCATGCCCACTATACGCCCTCGCTCAAAGTCCGTCAACTGCACATACGGTTCACGTCCACGCTGTCGCGGCATGCTACCAGTGTTAAAGACTGCGATGGAGCTCCGTATGCCACGGCAAACTGGCTGACACTGACGGCGGCGGTGCACAAATGCTGCGCAGCTAGCGCCATTCGACGGCCAACACCGCGGTTCCTGGTGTGTCCGCTGTGCCGTGCGTGTGATCATTGCTTGTACAGCCCTCTCGCAGTGTCCGGAGCAAGTATGGTGGGTCTGACACACCGGTGTCAATGTGTTCTTTTTTCCATTTCCAGGAGTGTATATTTTCTGTAATTTCCCTCAATCGTTTCTGGAAAATGCCGGGATGTTTCCTTTGAAAGGGCACGGACGATTTCCTTCCCTATCCTTCCCTATATAGGGGGTGGAGTCTCACGGACATGATACGAGATTTGGGGTGCGCATCATTAAATCACAAGCGTTTTTCGTTGCGGCGGGACCTTATCACGACATTTCAGTCACCAGTTTGCTCCTCCGAGTGCAAAAAATATTTTGTTGACGCCGACATACATGGGGAGAAAAGATCATGTCGATAAAATAAGGAAAATTAGAGTTCGCACGGAAAGGTATATGTGTTCGTTTTTTCTGCGCATTGGTCGAGAGTGGAATAACAGAGGATTATTGTAAAGGTGATTCGATGAACCCTCTGCAAGGGATTTAAGTGTGGTCTGCAGAGTATCCATCAAGATGTAGATGTATACAACGAAAGTTTGAAAGTGAGGGTCCTAATTTAGACCCTCACCCTCAAACGTTCCACGACGTTATCCCTACAGCAGCAGGTCTGCGTCACGTCTACTGTGCAGCGAGCTACGTTAATTTATTAACTGTATTTTTCTTACTTGTCACTTCTTCTTCCGTGTGTTTTTGCTTTAATTGTCGAGTGCTAGTAATAGTGTTCCATAGATTTCGTGTTTGTTTTGAATACAGTGAGAGAGAGTCCCTTTAGTCAACCATAGTGCCAGTAGTGCTAGTGTTTGTTTTCAATACAGTCCAGAGAGAGGTAGTGCTATTTTCATTGTTTTCTACAAGAAGTGTCTAGCAACCACAGTTTAGTCAACTATCAGCCGCCTTTGGTGAATTAGCAGTCTAGTTAAAAGTTGATTAACTCTCTACAGTAAATTGAGTTCTTACAATGGATAGGATGTGTGACTGCTGTGTACGGACGCAGGAGGAGCTGGCCACTGTTGGCGAACAGCTGAACGTGTTGATGGCCGCGGTCAGCCGTCTTCAGGCTGCTGCCTCGGACTGTGGCGGCAGTGGGGAGTCTGGTGCGTCGCATGTACACCCCAGGTGTTACATGCTTCACCCACTGTCCCTGCTGTCGTGACATCTTCGCGGGTACCGGGCGCCGTTGGGCCACCCTCTCCCAGAGGGGAGTCGCGGGTTCAGCGGCGTTCGCGGCGCACGAGGCGGCTAGGGTCAATGTGGAGGCTGGCCGTGTGGCATCTCCCGCTCTGCCTGTGAGTGGACATGTGGCCGCTCCTTCAGCAAGGTCCGAGCAGGCACACGGGGGGAGGGGTTTACTAGTTATTGGGAGCTCCAACGTTAGGCGGGTGAAAGAGCCCCATAAGGAAACAGCGGAAAGGTCGGGGAAGAAGGCCAGTGTTCACTCTGTCTGCTTGCCGGGGGGTCTCATCCGAGATGTGGAGGAGGCCCTGCCGGCGGCGATAGAGAGCACTGGGTGCACCCGACTGCAAATTGTTGCTCATGTCGGCACCAATGACTCCTGCTGTCTGGGTTCAGAGGTCATCCTCAGTTCGTACAGGCGGTTGGCGGAGTTGGTGAAGGCGGAAAGCCTCGCTCGCGGTGTGGAATCTGAGCTAACTATTTGTAGTATCGTTCCCAGAACCGATCGCGGTCCTCTGGTTTGGAGCCGAGTAGAAGGCTTAAACTAGAGGCTCAGACGATTCTGCGGAGATCTGAGGTGCAAATTTCTCGACCTCCGCTATCGGGTGGACAAATGTAGGGTCCCCCTGTATAGGTCAGGCGTTCACTACACGCAGGAAGCGGCTACAATGGTAGCGGAGTACGTGTGGAGTGCACATGTGGATTTTTAAGGTTAGAGAATTCCCTCCCTAGGCCCGACAAGACGCCTCCTGAGACGCGGCAAGGTAGGAGTAGGCAAAATGCAACAGGGAATAACAATATTAATATGCTAATAGTAAACTGCAGGAGCGTCTATAGAAAGGTCCCAGAACTGCTGTCATTAATAAACGGTCACAATGCCCACATAGTACTAAGGACAGAAAGTTGGCTGAACCAGATGTAAACAGTAACGAAATTCTAAACTCAGATTGGAATGTATACCACAGAGACAGGCAGGACAATGAAAGTGGAGACGTGTTTATAGCGATAAGAGGTGCAATTGTATCGAAGGGAATTGACGGAGATCCGAAATGTGAGATAATTTGGGTGAAGGTCATGGTTAAAGCAGGCTCAGACATGGTAATTGGATGTCTCTATAGGCCCCCTGACTCAGCAGCTGTTGTGGCTGAGCACCTGAAGGATAATTTGGAAAATATTTCGAGTAGATTTCCCCACCATGTTATAGTTCTGGGTGGAGATTTTAATTTGCCAGATATAGACTGGGAGACTCAAACGTTCATAACGGGTGGTAGGGACAAAGAATCCAGTGAAATTTTTTAAAGTGCTTTATCTGAATACTACCTTGAGCAGTTAAACAGAGAACCGACTCGTGGCGATAACATATTAGACCTTCTGGTGACAAACAGACCCGAACTATTTGAAACAGTTAACGCAGAACAGGAATCAGCGATCATAAAGCGGTTACTGCATCGATGATTTCAGCCATAAATAGAAATATTAAAAAAGATAGGAAGATTTTTCTGTTTAGCAAAAGTGACAAAAAGCAGATTTCAGTGAACCTGACGGCTCAACACAAAAGTTTTGCCTCAAGTACAGATAGTGTTGAGGATCAGTGGACAAAGTTCTAAACCATCGTAAAATATGCGTTAGATGAGTATGTGTCAAGCAAGATCGTAAGAGATTGAAAAGAGCCACCGTGGTACAACAACCGAGTTAGAAAACTGCTGCGGAAGCAAAGGCAACTTCACAGCAAACATAAACATAGCCAACGCCTTGCAGAGAAACAAAAATTACGCGAAGCGAAATGTAATGTGAGGAGGGCCATGCGAGAGGCGTTCAATGAATTCGGAAGTAAAGTTCTATGTACTGACTTGGCAGAAAATCCTAAGAAATTTTGGTCGTATGTCAAAGCGGTAGGTGGATCAAAACAAAATGTCCAGACACTCTGTGACCAAAATGGTACTGAAACAGAGGATGACAGACTAACGGCTGAAATACTGAATTCCTATTTCCAAAGCTGTTTCACAGAGGAAGATTGCACTGTAGTTCCTTCTCTAGATTGTCGCACAGATGACAAATGGTAGATATCGAAATAGACGACAGAGGGACAGAGAAACAATTAAAATTGCTCAAAAGAGGAAAGGCCGCTGGACCTCATGGGATACCAGTTCGATTTCACACAGAGTACGCGAAGGAACTTGCCCCCCTTCTTGCAGCGTGTACGGTATGTCTCTAGTAGAGCGTAACGTTCCAAAGGATTGGAAAAGGGCACAGGTCATCCTCGTTTTCAAGAAGGAACGTCGAACAGATGTGCAGAACTATAGACCCATATCTCTAACGTCGATCAGTTGTAGAATTTTGGAACACGTATTATGTTCGAGTACAATGACTTTTCTGGAAACTAGAAATCTACTCTGTAGGAATCAACATGGGTTTCGAAAAAGACGATCGTGTGAAACCAGCTCGCGCTATTCGTCCACGAGACTCAGAGGGCCATAGACACGGGTTCCCATGTAGATGCCGTGTTTCTTGACTTCCGCAAGGCGTTCGACACAGTTCCCCACAGTCGTTTAATGAACAAAGTAAGAGCATATGGACTGTCAGACCAATTGTGTGATTGGATTGAAGAGTTCCTACATAACAGAACGCAGCATGTCATTCTCAATGGAGAGAAGTCTTCCGAAGTAAGAGTGATTTCCGGTGTGTCGCAAGGGAGTGTCGTAGGACCGTTGCTATTCACAATCTACATAAATGACTTTGTGGATGACATCGGAAGTTCACTGAGGCTTTTTGCGGATGATGCTGTGGTATATCAAGAGATTGTAACAATGGAAAATTGTACTGAAATGCAGGAGGATCTGCAGCGAACTGACGCATGGTGCAGGGAATGGCAATTGAATCTCAGTGCAGACAAGTGTAATGTGCTGCTAATACATAGAAAGAAAGATCCGATATCACTTAGCTACAATATAGCAGGTCAGCAACTGGAAGCAGTTAATTCCATAAATTATCTGGGAGTACGCATTAGGAGTGATTTAAAATGGAATGATAATACAAAGTTGATCGTCGCTAAAGCAGATGCCAGACTGAGATTCATTGGAAGAATCCTGAGGAAATGCAATCCGAAAACAAAGGAAGTAGGTTACAGTTCGCTTGTTCGCCCACTGCTTGAATACTGCTCAGCAGTGTGGGATCTGTATCAATACGGTTGATAGAAGAGATAGAGAGGATCCAACGGAGAGTTGCGCGCTTCGTTACAGGATCATTTAGTAATCGCGAAAGCGTTACGGAGGTGATAGATAAACTCCAGTGGAAGACTCTGCAGGAGATACGCTCAGTAGCTCGGTACGGGCTTTTGCTGAAGTTTCGAGAACATACGTTCACCGAGGGGTCAAGCAGTATATTGCTCCCTCCTACGTATATCTCGCGAAGAGACCATGAGGATAAAATCAGAGAGATTAGAGCCCCCTCTATGTCATAATTAGAACGCTGGATCAGTTTTGACAAGGGAACGTGAAAAAGCTCTGTTCTCTCTGTTTCCGGCCTAGACACCGAGAAGAGCACGTGGTTCCAGTGTTTGCTAAAATTAAACATAACGTCATTTCTAGACTGATCAACAGAATTAACCATCGAGCGAGATTAGCATTGGTCAAGGAGAGAGTACGTGACATGTGTGACCGACTTGATGTGACGTCCAGAGTGTCACTGTCTCTACACTATTTTATTCCAAACCCTCTAACCAGACGGGCCGAGTTGATGCCATCTTTTGGTCACTAGCAGAGTACACAAGGAAGAAATCAGCGTCCTGTCAACTAGCCAAGTTTGAACTCTTAATAACAAGGCGCAGCCGAACGAGGACGCTCGCACGGTCGTCAGCCTGAGTGAGAAGGGATTCGACGCAACCACATTGAATGTGCTCAGCAAGGGTCTTAATTTCTGAGTTACCCCCGTAAATGTTTCTGCGGCGGCGTTCGTTAGTGCAATGGAGCAGGTGGCCCTGAAATTTACTGCCAATGATGCTGAAGAAGTGCGAGGGGAGATTCGCAGAGCGCTCACGAAACATTTCTGGAGATGGGATGTTTTCCCTTAAACACCTCAGGGAAGATGATAGCGTTGTGGTGTTACCAGCAGATGAAGGGGAATGCTACCGTCGTCCTACAGAAGGCAGATTATGACAGTAAGGTGCGACAACTTCTGGACGACCCGGTATAAAGACCAGTGGACAGCAACTTCACAAGACAAGGTGGATAAGAAGTCCTGGCTCTTCTAAAGGACATCGGCCTTCCAGAAAAGATCGTTAAGCAACTAAGAGCAAAAGCGCCAGTGACGCCAAGACCTTATGGTCTGCCTAAGGTTTAAAAAACAGGCGTTCCTCTACGTGCAGTAGTCAGCAACACGGGCGCAGCCACCTACCTCACTGCTCAACACCTCCAGAGGATGCTCTCCCCATATGTGGGAGAGTGTGCCCGTCACATTCGTAACTCAGAGGATTTCCTATAACGGCTGAGGCAGTTACAGGTCAAGGTATCTGACATCACGGTCAGTTTCGACACGGTGCCCCTGTTCACCCGCGTAGCACTGAATGATTCATTTGATCTGATAGGGAAAAGTTCAACGGTTCTCTGCTTGACTTATTGAGACACATATTTACTTCATATACGGGGATGAATTGTACGTGCAAATGAAAGGGGTGGTAATAGGTAGCCTTCTCTCACCGATGATGACCAATCTCCTTATGGGGAGATTTGAAGATGCACTTACATCGGCCCCAGATCAACTGCAATGCTTTTTAGGTACATGCAAGACGCCTTTGTTATATGGCATCACGGGAGGGAAAATCTCCACGTTTTCTTGGACCTCCTAAACTCACGCCATCCTAACATTAAATTTATCATGGAACTGGGGATGGATGGGCTATTCCATTCGTAGGTGTACGAGTCAAGAAAAAGGCAGATGGTATCTTCAGTCACAGTGCGTAGGCCTACTCCAAACACACTCCGACTTGTAACTGCACGCCAGCAGTTGTCACTATCCGACATAGAAAAATAGAACTGGTTGAACATATACGAATAATTTGGCGACGGAGATAGAACACTTGTAATCCGTGTTCTAGAAAAACGGATACTCTTCTAGATATGTTCAAAAGGCACCGCGGTCTGTTTACCCATCAGAGGTTCGTTAAGAGGTAAAAGATGAGATGAAGAAAGTTGGATATTTGCCATATGTCGGGCCGATATGTGCAAAAATCAGTAGAATTTTCCTCGAACATAACATCAAGAGCGTGTTCCATCCACCTACCAAGCTTAAGGCTCTGCCAGGGAGTGTGAAGGTTTACCTGGATCTGCGGAAACCAGGCTGTTACCACATACATTTTGAATGTGGGATGGAATATTTCGGCCAGACGACTAATACCGTTGCCATAGGTGCAAAGAATATCAATGGCACACTATACTGACACAGGCAACCAAGACAGTGATTGTCGTGCACTGTTTAAAATTCAATCAATCTGTGAACTATAACGATGCCAAGATTCTAACACATACATCGAGATATTGGGGCAGCATTAGCAAAGAATCTATTGACAACAAGGTCACGGAGAGTATTATTAACCGCGACACCAGTTTCCAGTTGAGTTCTGCCTCGAATTCGGGACTCGGTCTCCTGAAGTCTCAACGGGAACAACAGGAATACCCCATGGGAAACAAATATGAAGACGGAATTAGAGAAAACTGTTCGGTGCATATAGCATAGGACGCACACGGAATGGTACCTCAGACAACAGATCAATACCTGAGGACGCTCTACCGGGTCTCGAGCGACAGTTTGAGCAACAGCGGCCTGAAAACAACACTGCAGCCGCCCCTGCTGGGCACGGACCTCGCGCGGAACGCCTGACACGGCACGCAACGGTTACAGAAGATCACAGGTGACGACAACCGGAAGATAAAGTGTCTAGCACGACTTGGACGTCGTTCGGAACTGCAACAACGAGATTGACAACGGGTATTGACCACAGCGTTCGGAAGTGCCGCGGCCAGAGGAGAGCACTACAGCCGCTGCTATTGGTCGGTGCATGACGCGGGGCGGGCCGCAGAGAGAGCGACTAGCACAACACAGTCATAAATACCGGACTCGTGCCACACTGGAATCAGTACCAGGCAGCACCTGAAGAAGACTGCGAGTCACGCAGTTGAAATATCGGTACATTATTTCCTACTGGAAAATTTTCTTTAGTTTTCTATACTGCCTGCTCAGTGTACAGACTGAATAACATCGGGGATAAGCTACAACTCTCTCTCACCGCCTTCTCAGCCACTGTTTCCCATTCCCGCCCCTCGACTCTTATAACCGCCGTCTTGGCTTTTGTACAAGTTTTCAGTAACCTTTCAGTCCCTTTATTTTACTCCCGTTACCTCGAAATTTTCCAAGAGAGTGTTCCAGCCAGCTTTTCTGTAAGTTTTTCATACCTCTACAAATATTATAAACATAGGTTTGTCTTTCCTTAATCTATCTTCTAAGACTGGTCGTGGGGTCAGTATTGGGTTGCCTGTTATACATTTCTAAGGAATCCTAACTAATCTTCCCCAAGGATGACTTCTAGAAGCATTTTCATTATTCTGTAAAGAATTCGCGTTAGTATTTTGCAAACATGTGTAATTAAACTGATAGTTCGGTATTGTATGCATCAGTCAGCGCTTGCTTCAGCGCGGATGTACAAAAACGTTCGACTTCCTGCTGGAATCTCGAAGTCGCCAGCGTGAAGGACATGGGAGGGGACTGCAGTTAGGTGGCGCCAGACAGGAATGTGGTACTGCTGGGGGCTACGTGGGGTTTCCTATCGTGGGGTTTCCAACAAGGGTGCAGCAGGTAGCGAAGCTGTCCAGAGCAACCGGTTCCCTGACGAGGTGTTTGGGATTTGAGCCTCCCCCACTGCTTGTCTACCCCAGTCCCTCACCCTCAGTGCAGGTGTTGTCACCGTTTCTCAGACAGTGTCGTCGTCGATCAGCATCAATAATTTCGCAAAGTAACCACTAGATGAAAAGTGTTGGTTTTATCATTCGTGTTATGTGGTCTTAAGATTGTATCTTCTTATGTCAGAGGAACGCTTACCAATGGGCATTTAATTTCCCTTTTCTCGTAATACACTTGTCTCGTAATACACGTATCAATGTATCAGTATTTCTGCAACATTTCCTCATAGAAAAGTTAAAGACCAGGTTAAAACGTCGAGTAGATGACCATATCTTCGGAGAAATATCACAACCACGAATTGAACAATGTTGGTTAACGGAGTGAACTGTGAACCTCTTCAGTGGGCCCCGCCAGGCATTGACCTCAGTCGTTGTAAGGTATCAAACAGAGGAGCATAACGAGGATGGTCGGACGAGTGTGTGAACCCTTGTTATCCCGAATGTAACAAAACTGTCCTCTTCGTCCCTTTTCTTGAATAATGCTGACTCACAAGTTCAACAGAAACACTCCAATTAATTAATTAATCGTTCCGCACAAGTAGTAAGGCCTCGATAATTGCTAATCATCTTGCTGTTGCAATTCTAATGGCCAGCGAGGTTACGTTACTAGTCGCGACTGCGTCAGATGAACTAGGTACAATGAGTCCGTGTCTCAATTTACGTACAATGCGTTACTGCCGGTTTTTCTTCAGTTTAAAAACCATTAAAGGATCGCACGGAGTAAAGCATTTAATTCCCTGTTTCAAGGAATGCCTGTGAAAGTACGACATTGAGACATTACACGTGTCGACTCATTTTTCTAGCTGGCTACACAAAAGGCACACCAGTTTTGTAAATTAGTGAGCTGTGGGGTGAGTCAAACGATCAGCAGAAGCGATGTGTTCCTGACGTGCAGCATTAGCTACCAACAGGTGTGCTGTTTCGAGGGTCCGCAGTGGCGATTTCCTCTGCGGAACTTCTTAGACCGTGCTATCCACGTCTCACAACGCACTCACCTGAAAATAACTTGTACTCGCTCTCCCTTCAATATTCCAATATCCTTTACATGTTAACCATTACATGTTAACCACTTCTACATACCAGATCCCCTATGTTGTTACAGATAAATCTATAAACTGTCAGGTCTTCTCATTTTACCCGCGACATTCTACCGGCCCATATTCATTCAAGCAGTTCATCCAGCTTTGATCGCTCCTATGCAGTATGAGACAGACATGTAGTGAACGGAGCTTACTTATTTATAAATATAGCCGGCCGCGGTGGTCTAGCGGTTCTAGGCGCTCAGTCCGGAACCGCGCGACTGCTACGGTCGCAGGTTCGAATCCTGCCTCGGGCATGGATATGTGTGATGTCGTTAGGTTAGTTAGGTTTAAGTAGTTCTAACTTCTAGGGGACTGATGACCACAGATGTTAAGTCCCATAGTGCTCAGAGCCATTTGAACCAACCAATTATAAATATCACTTTTCTTCTAGTACACACAGTGAGATTATTATTCACTTGTATTGAATTGCTAGTTAAAATATCCGGGCATGGTCAGCCAACTGTAAGGCAGCATTAGATATTATGTTACGTGATATGATTAATGTTAGCAGGATAGGCCAACTGAAAGATTACTGACATGGAAAAGAGCAACGTTGCATCTGTGAATATTGTTCCTTATAGGAATCACATGTGCAGTGCATATGTGTCTGTAGTCTGTTTAGCATGCAGTCCAATATTAATATACTGAAGATCAAACAAAACAAGATACGCCAATGATAGCGAATTTTAATCATACAAACTGAATGCCTCGCAATGCCTGGCTATGTTTTTATTCTAGTGTTCTGTTAGTCCACTCCTCCTCCACTTCTGTGTCCACTTTCTCTGCACCTATCTCCGTCTATCTCAGATTCCTCCCCCCCCCCTTTTTTTTCTACGCATCTCCTTCTCCCCCCTCTTACTCCTCACATTATTCAACCCCTCACTCTTTCCGTTTCCTCCGGCTTCTCTTTTCACCCATCTCCAACGCCCTCAGTCTTATCCTCTCCGCTTGTCTGCCCTTCTCGTCTTCTAACTATGTCCTGGTACTCCTTACCCCTTACTGTTTCTCCATCTCCTCTTCCTCCACCCTTTTCTCTCTGTGGACATTCCTTAAAATAGTAGGTGATTCCTAGGCCCACAATATTTTTTTCGAGATAATACATAAGTAACATGTGTACCAAGTTTGGTTGACATTGGATTTAGGAGCAGATTTTACTTGCAGCTTGTGTCACATACATTTCAAATATATTCAACATATTTGATACAAATTGGTACCCGTATTTGACTTGTACCCCTAGTGAATTTCACCCCGCAGTTTCCTTTTCACGAAGTTCAACGTTTTGACGTCTTATCTTCTGAACAATGAGTCGTACTATGATATAATCTTCCAGATTCATTCAACGGTATTTGTGCGCACTGTCCGCAAAGTGTGTTGGGAGTAGAGTTGGTTCTATAGTAGCAATAAACTAAAACGTCATGCTTTTCACGCACGTCAGAATATATGACGTCATATTTCCAAACTATGTGCCGTACATTGGAATATTTTGCAAGTGCAGTCGGTGGTATGTGAATACTGTACGCGATATGTGTCACGAATACAGTTTCTATCAAAAAAAGCCATAAATTGAAATGTAATTCTTGATGCTGCTGTTTTACTGCACTACATGAAAATACAGTAAGGGATAAACATTGAAATTACGTATAGAGTTTGTTCCAAGTGATTAAGTGATCTCACTCTTAAATGTTGAATGAATAATTTCCAGATATTTGTCAGTCGTGGGCTACGCTACTTTTTCAACTGCACCCCCACCTCTTTGATTGGTGGGTGGTTCTTACACACCACAGCGCTTCTTTCCAGACAGTGCGAAGTTTGGATCAAATCGATCCAGTGGTTTAATAGCGGATGTGGAATATAGGCAACGATACAGTTATCCGTTATTATAAGATATATGGATTAATTCGCCACACAAGGACAGGTTACTTCATTCTGTACCAAGGAAATGTACTGTATGTGGTCACTGGGTGCGCTGCTCGTCTAATTACACTGAGAACTTAAAATTACATGTGATTAAATTACTTGGCTTCACAGCAAACAATGAATGACTTCTGGACAGAAATTTTCATTAAATTACTGTCATATGGATAGCACACACACACACACACACACACACACACACACACACACACACACACACACACATCTGCATGCCCATAAGTGTGTGTACGTGTTTGTGTGTGTGTGTGTGGGTTTCCTAGCACCGAAAAGTGTCTACTCTAAAATGCAAATGTCTAAACTTGACAACCAGCTCAGAACACTCGGAGTCACCTGGTGCCGAGTCATCAGATCACCATGGAATACCGCAAGTGCTCACTCATTAACTACGATTTCATAATTTCCTCCTTTGCTCCGCATTCGGCACCAACAGTTTAGAGGGAACCCAACTTCGTCAAAGCGTAACGACATCTCCATTAACCCGTCCTAATGCCATTCATCTTCGATCAAATGTGGCACGGTAGTTTAAATCATCAACTTTTTTCGTTGGGTCTTGAGGTAGCTGAGCGTTGTTGAGTGTATGTACCCTCGTTCCTGTGTTGGTGCCACCCGGATGTCACGTCGAAGGAGCTGATACCTTCTGAGCCAGCCTAGTGTGGTTCAGGTCATTTCATAGGGATTGTTGGTGGATCTTGTAGCTCTTCGTACATGGGAGAGCAGGTTTACCTTAGCTGCTTTCGTCCTTAGATATTTCAGAGGAATGTAAGATAGGACAGGTAATACGGAATGGAAGCAATAGGGTTATGGATACATGTGATAACTGGTGAGCGAAGGAAACGGGAATAAAACCGCTGGGAAAGCTATTCACACTGGGTAGAGGGCAGTTTTAGTTTCTCTTTATTTGACCCGTAAAAGTTTACAAACAATGGGAAGACCGCCATTTGTATTTAGAAGGGAATACAGTGAATGATTATTTTTAGAGTAATTTATCTGTCACAATCGCATTTATTCCTAACGAAGTAACCGGTTTCGGCCGACATCGGCCTCCAGAGATACTAAAATATAAGCTGTGCTTCCGTTCCACGACTGCGGAAACCATGTTGTCAGTGGTGGGACGTAACCACGCACTGTATTTTATGACCTGAGGATTGCAAATGTCAGCCGAAGCAGGTTAATTTGTTAGATATAAATGTGATTGTGCAGATGATTTTATTATTCTAATTTTCTAAACAAGTCTAACGAGTATGGTAGTCTGCATCCTGGTTCATATGAGCCGTCAATAAAGTGACTGAATTCATCACGTGTCAAAGAAACGTCTGAAGCAGAAAATTTTAATGGTAATGTGTTCCCAACTTGCAAAAGCACCATGCGACCCCATCGATTAAAGCAGCATGTGGACTTGCCTTGATGTTCGTCCGGTCAGCTCCTAAATTTCTCCGCAACAGTTAGAAAGCAGAAACTGCTTATTTCAATCACGTTTCGGCCAAGGCATGGTTTGCCACCACACCAAAAACCCTGAAAAAGTTTTATGTAGCCCAGCCACAGGTCAGCTCAGAGAGAACTGTGTGAGTTCTGCCATTGATCGACACGTGCACACATCTCTGGTCATTTCATTGCTTATACGAACTCACGGTAAGAAAGGAGTCCCAATAAAAGAAACTTTTCAGCAGTATTCAGTTTCTGCTAGACGGGCTTCTACACACTTCCAACTCAACGTTTCTTCCGTCATTTACAGCATTACTTACCACCTGACGTCTTTCCGCTAACTTCCACACAGACATGTTTGACCGCCTGTTCGCCATATGATGGCTGTCTAAATGGAAAGACACGAAGCACATCTCTTAGTTACTTCCATATTCAGATGTCGTACATGAAGCTCACTCGAACATATTAAATTTCACACGCTTCTTTCGGTAGAGACGAGCTGAGGACCACGTTTAGCAAATTAAATTTGCGTTACGCTTTCTTTCTTCTCTCCTGCTCTGCATTTTCTGCTGATAACATCAGATTGAATTTGGAAGATGAAGGGGAAGAAAATAAAAAAAAGACGAAGTCCTAACATATTGAAATGTGTTTTGGAGAAAGTGAAACAGGAGCTCCGGGAAAAGAAAGAATTGGGCTCTAGCAAAATACTATCTGAGACACTGAAAATCTTAGGTGTAAATTCGATAGCCACATTGACTGTGGTAGTAAACAGAATTTATGACATCGGAATCTAATATCAAGATTTACTTAAGACTATTCTACTACATTTACCAAAAAAGTACTATACAAAAGAATACAAAGAATGTAAGACAATTAGTTTTATCCGTCCAGTAACAAAGGCTATAACGAGAGTCATCCTACAGAGAACTGTTGCTAGTTTCCAGTTTCGTTTTTTACCTTTTCCTACGTCACAGACCAGGCGATAATGACCATAGCAGTTTTGCGCCCTAAAACCATAAAAAAATAAAATAAAAAAAAAGAGAATCGAATGAAAAATTGAGGAAAATAATGGGGACAACCAGGTTAGGTTCAACAAGGGTAAAAAAAGAACAAGAGGTGCTATAGGTTGTATGAGGATGATAAGATAAAGAATGACAGAAACGGACAAGGTGGTGTATATTTGCATTGTCGACTGGAAGAAGACTTCCGGTATTGTCAGCTGGAGGACACGGCCGATATTTTTAAAAGAAGTGGAAGGTGGAAGGATGGAAGGTTAATATAGGAGACGTGTACAGAGCAAAAGGTGATAGTGTAGGCAATCTGGTGTCGGAATAAATGTGCACTGAAAGAGTTGTGAGGCAAAGATGCTCACTGTCACCGAAGCTATTCAACATATGTGGAGAAAAACTGTTAGGTAGGGCCATAGAGGATACAAGAGGCATTTTAATTAGAAGAGAAAGGAGAATGACCATAAAATAAGCGGATGGGCCAGCAGTGCTGGCGGAATGAAAAGAGAAGCTACAGAAAATGTTGAAGAGTATTGCTGGAAGGAGCAAAGAGTATAGGATGAAGATAAATACTGGAAAGAGGAAGTGCTGAGAACAGGCATGAAGGAAGCTCTAGTAAACGTATTCTCAGAGAGAAAAAAGAGAGAACAAGTAAGAGTCTTTCTACACGTGAAAGTTTTTTTATCATGGAACTAAAGTTATACGAACGAAATGAGGAGGAAAATATCTATAGGAAAGAGAGCGTTTGTAAAAGTGAAGCAGTTAGTGACATCTAGAGGAATTCCAACGCAGTTGAGGAAAGGATTTGCTCAATTTTGTGTCTGGATTGTAGTGTATACAGCAGTCATGGATGGTTAAAAAGAAAGAAAAAATATTAGAATGTTTCGAAATGCAGCTATGGAGAAGAATTCTGAAACCGACTTTAGAATGAGGAAGTTTTGAAGACAATAGGTGATGATAGAAAATTTATCGAAGGAATCTGAAAAGAATGCATAGCAGTTGCCTGTAACAAAGAATTACACAGGGAAAAGTGGAAGGAATTAGAGGAACAGGTAGGAGGAGAACAGGAATGACAGATGACATTTGAAGATGACGGACGTAGAAACAGATAATGCTAAGAACAGTACAGATTTGAACTCTGAAACATCACAGGTACTCTGAAGAAATCGAATAAGAAGCAGCACACTAGCTTGCTGCACAAGAAGCAGATCCAGACTCTAATCTAATTCGCGCGGCAAAGTAACGACATTGGGCTGGTACACGGATCAGCCTGACGGTGTGTTTTAGGTGGTTTCCACGCTCGTTTTGGCGAATGATACGTTGGTCCCCAAATTCTGTATCTAATGACGTAACACATAAGCTGTTCAAATACGCTAACATACAGAACAAAGTTTACGCGATTCTCAGATAAATGGCGCACATTGCTTTCCTCCCTTATGTTACTGTGACAACTGTGGCATCAGGAAGAGCAGTCGTCCACAGAGTTAAATAATTAAAACAATTCCTAAGTCGTCGAATAGGGGACTCCGTAGTAGATGGCAATAAATGCTGGGGAAATAAGAGAAAGAAAGAAGCTGTTCAGTTGTTCTTATAAGCTTACTCTTTGTACGCACCCACAGAACGTTAATCTTCTTTTCCTAATTTAGTCCATAATTATTTCTGCATAATTGTATACTTTTGTATTACATGTTACTTTAAATGTTTTTACTTTTTGTAACACTCTTTCTTTCCATTTCCCTCATTTCTTTATTTTCTTTTATTGATTTTTAGCTCAGTGTTTCTGTTGCATTTCGGCATTATGACCAACTCAATTTTTGGTAGTGGGGAGTTTTTGAACATTTGCTTTCTAGACAATTTTTTGTTATGTACGAGTTTTGTTAAGTAGATTGCTAAGTCCATCTTCGTTAATCGTATTCTGGTAGCATTCTTTCTCTTCCATTGGTCCGAATACCTTCTCCTATATATCAAAATTTGCTTGTTCTTCATGTACCCATACTAGGTGCTTAATTTTGATGATGCAATAGTAAATTTTATCATTGTATTTCTCAAAGACATTTGTAGACAATCATGCTGCTGATTCAATTACTCTTACTTATTTTAATGTTACCTCTACGTTCGTGGAGGTTTGTATGGTCTATGCAACTAAATGAAGGCAGTTTGTTTATTGCCATACGCGTTTCGCTCCTATTCCTTGGGAAGCATCATCAGTGGCAGGAAATACATGTTTCTTTTTATACATACAATAAACGTATTATATGATGGATATAATATGCTGCTATATTACATTTTGTCGTGTTTTTCGCTTGCTTTTTAGGTTAGAAATAACTTCTGTAGCACAAGTTCCGTATTGTGAATGTATCGTTCGGTGTTACTTACGATTTCCAATTCTATTAACACATGTGTTAAGATCCATTTGTTAGTTTTCTTACTCCAGCTGGCCGATTTCTAACGGTCCTTCATCCACATTTGTCACATCGCATGTTTTACTTTATTTCCAATTGGTGATCAACATATGAGCGGTTTTTGGTATGTAGCGTTACCAACTGTTGTGTGTTTGTCTGTCTTTTGTTTGTATTGTGTTTCATGTTTCATTTGTTCTCTCTCTCTCTCTCTCTGTGTGTGTGTGTATGTGTGTGTGTGTGTGTGTGTGTATGTGTGTGTGTGCGCCCGGGGGATGGGGGGCGTGTGTGTGTATTCTGCTGTGTGTAAATGTAATTTTTTAAAATAAATATGAGGTTACGTGTGTGTATGTGTTATTCTGTATGTACTGTAATTTTTTATAGTAAATACCTGTGTGTGTATGTGGTTTGCTGTGTCTAAATGTATTATTGTTATTTTTAATAAATATAAGTTCATGTTTCTGTATGTTGTGTGTGTGTGTGTAGGGTGGGGGAGGGAGGTGAGGAGAAGGATATTCATTAATTATTTATCCTGATTACATTTCGGTTTGTTATTGTTTTGGTGGCTAGTATGATCAGAGAGTTATGGTTTATTTTGATTTGGTCGTTGAATACCTTCTCTTCCATTGCAATGGCTCATTGTATGTGATAGTTTTCTTGCAATGTCAGGAACTTTCTGTTGTGATTATGCACTCTGATGACTCTCATGTCACAGTCCATGCTGTGTAAAGGTATTATTATACTTAATAAATATGAGTACATGTTTCTGTGTGTGTGTGTGTGTGTGTGTGTGTGTGTGTGTGTGTGTGTGTGTGTGTGTGTATGTGTGCGTTGGGGAGAGAGAGAGAGAGGTGAGGGAAGGATATTCATTAATTATGTACCCTGGTTACATCTGTGTTTGTTATAGTTTTGGTGGTTACCATGATCAGAGAGTTATGGTTTATACGGATTTGGACGCTAAGTACCTTCTCTCCTATTTGAATGGCTCATTTTATGTGATAGTTTTTTTGCAATGTCAGGAGCTTTCTGTTGTGGATATTCACTATGTCATGTCACATTCCATGTTGGATGGTTGATGTCCATGTTTTATAAGGTGTTTAGCGAAGGTAGAATGGCTATCTTCATGTTTTAAATTTCTTATGTGTTCTTTATATATAGCTTTGAAGTTCCTGCTTGTCATCCCCAGATGTACTGATTTACATTCTTGACACTGTAGCTGGTATATACCTGATCCTTGGTATTTATCTGGTTTGTCTGTTGTTTGTACGAGGGCTATCCACAAACTACATTACGTTTTGGAATTAAAAATAAATAAAGTATTGGAAATTTTTTTAATTATATACAGATGAAAGCCACACTTAAATACTACTTTTCAACATAGTTGCCATTTAAAGTAAGGCACTTATCGTAGCGATGGAGGAGCTTGGAAATTCCTTCGTCGTAAAATTCTGCCGCCTGCGCCTTCAACCACGTGGTTACCTCTTCCTGAAGCTGTGCGTCCTCATCAAAACGCTGCATAGCCAACCACTTCTTCATTGCTGGGAATAAGTGGAAGTCGCTCGGTGCCAGGTCGGGACTGTTCGGCGGATGAGGGAAACAACTCCCACTTAAAAGATCCGAGAAATTCACGAGTGGCATTTGCCGTGTGGGCCCGGGCGTTGCCGTGAATCAGCAAGATCTTTGAGCCCAACTTTCCCCTGCGCTTGTTTTGTATTGCTCTTCTAAGGTTGTGCAGAGTTTGGCAATACCTTGGAGAGTTTATTGTAGTGCCTCTTTCCAGGAAATCCACAAAAATCACACATTTTCTGTCCCAAAAGACAGTCATTACGTGGTTGAAGGCGCAGGCGGCCGAATTTTGCGACGAAGGAATTTCCAAGCTCGTCCATCGCTACGATTAGTGCCTTAATTTAAATGGCAACTATGTACAAAAGTAGTATTTAAGTGTGGCTTTCATCTGTATATAATAAAAAAAATTTCCAATACTTTATTTATTTTTAATTCCAAAACGTAATGTACTTTGTGGATAGCCCTCGTAAATGTTACTGGAGTGTGTTTCTTGTTCTGTAAGCTTTATGTAATCCCCGTTTCCGTAGTATATTTGCTATCTTGTGTGTTGCTTTTGTGATTGTATGTAGGAGTGTACCATGATTTTTGTTATTAATGTCATGGGTGTCATTGTTTTGTTTTTCCGTGTGTAATGTAGTGTACGTGGGTTTCTGTGCTCTCTGAATGTCTTGATTTCTCTTTAGTTGTGATTTAATTTTTTGATTGCGTTATTGTATTATATGGGTGCTGTAATCATTGTTTGTGGCTATGAATTGTACTGTTTGTAATTCTTTTTCATAGTTTTCTTTGCTGAGTGGGATGTTATTTAGTCTGTGTAACACGTGTCGTAGGGCAGCTAATTTTTGATTCAGCGGGTTGTTGGACGAAGCAGGTATAATAATGTCTGTGGCTGTTGACTTTCTGAAGACGTCAAATGTGTGTTTATTATTCTCTCCCTTTATTGTTGTAACCAAATACATCTTTTGCTACTACGCCTCGGTTGGCGATTGTTGTTTCGGATGGTATTTTTTGGTTGGTTGAATTTTGAAACTGATTCTTCAAAACTGTTGTATAAACACGCAATATTAATTTTAGTTTTTATTATTTTATGCCATTTGTCTGCTGCTTGAGTTTATGCAGAACGCCACTTACCTCTCTCTTTGCGAACCTCTTCATAGCAGAGGGGTACTTCCACCAAACGTCTTCAATTATCTGTCGTACATATTCCATGCTCTGTCATCCCCTACAGTGTTGAACCTCTATAGATCCGTCTAGTGTCAAGAAAACTATTTCCTGGTGTCTCAACACACGTTCTATCAATGTGTCTCTTCTTATGGCCTCTGTTTTCCACATATTCCTGTCCGGACGCTTTCTGCAGAGAAACTCTTCATCCCAGAATGAAAATTTCACTTTTCAGCGGAGTGTGCGCTGATATGGAACTTCCTAGCAGATTAAAACATTGTGCTGGACCGAGATTCGAACTCGGAACCTTTGCCTTTCGCGGGAAGAGCTTACTACCTTTTTTTAAATTTCAGATTGACTTGGTATTTTCATGAAAATGAGACAACCATAGTCTAATCATGATTTAATATCAGCTGCAAAAAGAAAATCAACAAATTAGTTCAACAATTATTAACTTCTAGAGGGGAAGACTAACCCATTATCACACCCTTCTTGTCAGATTTTTATATACACGTGGAAGAGAAAAAGTGAGAAAACAAAGCTACAAGGGAGGGGACTCAAGCTCAGGGGAGAAACAGGGATCACAGGGGAGCTTAACCAACACCCAGACGGCTAAACGCGAGAAAAAGCATATTCACAAAAAGCGTTCGGAATCGCGGCACCTGCTGTTGTCAGATAATGGTGAAAAACGCGGGGATCTGGGTCATTCCCACCTTCAACGACATTACTTCTGTTGTCAGATAATGGTGAAAAACGCGGGGATCTGGGTCATTCCCACCTTCAACGACATTGTGAACATAGTAACCCAAGAGCCAGACGATCGTGTTTGTTTTCGTCTGAGGGAAAGGAGAAAAGGAAATGTCCGGATGTAGGAGAATGTCGTCTGGGAAAGCAGTTTCAGGCCCTCGAGTAAGGGAAAGCTAATTGACGGCGGAAGCAGAGCCAATGATCCCGTCTGCAAGCAACAAGCCTGTGAAGTAAGGCGTCTGTCTGATGACATTCCTCGCACTGATCAGTCGGACGAAGCCCAATACCAAAAAGACGATCACCAGTAGGTATCAGACTGTGAATGGCCTTATACCACGTTGAAGCCATCTCCATCCGAAATACAGGAAGACTAAGATGAGAGCAGACCATTTTCCAACACGTTAATGGGGAAGCAAGTAAAACAAAAGAAAGGGAAAATGGTGCACCCCAACAGAGAGACAGCATGCTCGTATTAATATGCGTCATAGAAAGTATGTCAGCACCGATAATTAGAAAATATTCGCTAATGTCCCGCGATTTAGTATTAATCCGTCCAACATCAACAGGAGGTGTCAGACAGACCGGCCGGAGGTGGGAAAGTAAACGAGAGGTATCTGAATGCAGAGCCCACGTACAGGTTAAAACATTGCGGCAGGCAAATAAGAGGGATGTCTTCATTTTGATATCGGAAAGAGCGAATCCTCCAAGCTTTCGAGGCCTGACCACTACTTCGTACCGGACACGAAAGATATGGCGGCGCCACAGGAATCGACCAGGCACCTGTTTCAGTCTGCGGGCCATCATCGCGGGAAGCGGGAAGATCTGCGCAACTTAATACAGTTTACTGAAGACATAGGTTTCTGAAACCCGTACCTTGTGAAGGAGGCTAAGCGAACGGCATTCACGTTCAACGATCGTCCCATGAACACGACTCGCAACCTCACGCCAATTTAGTGTCGTCATTTTGATCGGATTGCAATCCACTAAGATCCCTAACGTCTTGGCGATTGACGACTTTCGCCTAAGGAATGACGACTTTATTGAAGCCTCTCAACAGTAGGAACGTTCATTTACGATCATTATTGCGAGCACCAGCAAGACGACAAAATGAATCCAAGGTATCTTTAAGCCTCGGTATGTCCTCGACATGTCGTACTAAAACCATGACGTCATCGGCGTATGCACGGACCGAAAAAAGTTCCCCCAATATAGTCCAGCCACGTAATTTCATGGCGAGGCGGCGAAGTAAGGGCTGTAAGAACAAGACAAAAAGGGACATGGATAAGGGGCTTCCCTGGGGTAAAGCCCGTCTGATCGATATCCCGGGGGGCGGGGGGGGGGGGGGGGGCACCGTTCACAATCAGCGAGACCCTGATACCGGTAAAAAGGCGAGTTAAGACCTGTCGAGGATTATTATTAAAGCCGGCAGCGGTGAGCACTCTCGTTAGACAATCATGGCTGACACGATAAAGCGCTTTTTGTAAATCAAGAAAAAGCAAAGCTCCTGGGATATTAGCGGCAGCGACCACCGAAATTACATCGCGACATTCGAGAACAGAAGTCAGTATCGTGCGTCCAGGCACACAGCTTTGGTGGGTGGTAATAATGATATCGAGCAACTTAGAGAGGCGGATACTAATTGCTCGATCGATGATTTTATAATCGAAGTTAAGGAGAGTAATAGGACGGAGGGAATCAAAACCTGTGGTTTTCGGAGGAGGACCAGTTTACCTTTCTGATAAAATGGCTCTGAGCACTATGGGACTCAACTGCTGTGGTCATCAGTCCCCTAGAACTTAGAACTACTTAAACCTAACTAACCGAAGGACATT